>NC_139034.1:28411807-28847449 GCF_964662115.1 Mustela nivalis
AATGTGTGCAGGAATTCCCAACTTCAGTCAAGACTGGGATTTCACTATTTTTATTTTTATAGCAGCAGTGTTTTGCCCATAGGGGGAAAAACAAAGGAACTGGGAAAAGAGACAATTTGCCATCGACCAAAAGTCAGGACTAGGAATGAGGGGTAGAAATCACAACAAATTTTCAATTCTCATCCTGAGGGATTTGGTCAATTATTGGGTCAAATCCATATAAAGATGTCAAATAATGCTAATACAGGACCTTGAAAAATCACCTTTTGTTTTTGTGGAAAAAAGGAGAGAGGAAATTGAGGTGAAACTGCAAAATCCTTCATTTTTTCATGAAACCAGCAAAAGAGAAGGTCCTCTTGAGCCGCCAGTGCAAATGTTTTTACAAAGTTCAACTGCCAAGTGTCCTTTGATGCCTGCCAGTTTTCATAATTGAAAGATACCTTTTTAAATGAACTTGCTGGTTTTCTCTTGGGTGAGAGGAGCCTTCCCATATGTGTATGGTTCTTTAAGGACTTCACTGACGATCTGGGATGCTGGAAGGCATATGGCCACAAGAACAGAATACTCAATGGCACTATTTTGGACCAAACAGATGGGTTAAGACTTTATTCTACAAATGAGATGATGAAATGCAAATCAGAAATCTCTGAGCAGGGCCGTACAATCAGTTTCCACAGGAGAATGTTCCTGGGCTGCTACTAATAAAAACAAATCTCATCTTCTTATTGAAAACTTTGCAGAAAACCTGAACGGGGAGAATAACCAAATAAATAGAGGGAAGGCGAACACTAATGTCTATAAGAAAACTATTATTTTTGTAGAAGGAAAGTCTGCATAAAGACACCAAAAGCGTGTTTTCATTGCACTCCATCAAGACATTTAATAAAACTGCCATTCCTAACACACTACTAGCTACTTTAGAATTGTTTTCACAGTTACTCAGCAGGAAACTAACATTTGAACCCACCAATCTTTTGAGTTGCAAATTCAATTTTAAACTTTTTATTTAAAAGACCTCAAGAATATCTATCACTCCAGGCAGAGGGATGATAATAACATTAAGCTTTATGAATTATTACTTTCCGATCAAGGGTGACAGACTTGCTTATATGAACAGGGTGAGACTTTTCATAAGCAGCAGAGTTCCATCCAAGTTCTCCCTGATTCTATTTGCCAAAGAAAGGAAAAGGATATTACATTTTAAAATAAAATTCCTTCAAATAAAATCCTACCAAAGCTCAATGTCTGAGAGATCTTGTGGTGCCTTTATGTTGTAAATGCTGAGGTTTTATATTACTTATATAAGCTTTGGTCTCCAATAGAGCCGGCAAACAAACCCCCAGAATGCTGAAACAGCTGTAGTACTGTATCTGAGTCATTTGGGCCAAAACAGGCATGGGGACATAAAACAGAAGTGTTCTCTCAGTTCATGGCAACTCTGTGCTTTTCATTTCCACTTCCAGACAAAGAACTAGTAATGGCTTCTCATCTCAGGAAAACTCAGTGAGGCATACAAGTTGGATATTAAGGCTGATACTTGTTAATATTTTTAAAGGGTCACTTCAAAGGAAACCTTCAGGTTCTTAGAACTCAATCCAGTTCCTTAGAGGCTTTGACTGTATTATCATTACAAAGAATGACTCTCACAGATACCCAGTCAGTCAGTTCCAGTCAACAAGACCTGTAACTTTAATAAGAAAACCAAACAAGGATGGTTACAAATTCTTTACATTAAACTGCATTAGTCCACATTCCCATTAATTTGGTCAGTTATGGGACTGGCCTGAAGTTTGCTAAGTAAATTCAAGGATGTAAAGAAGTATAATTTAAATAGCTTAAGACAAATCTCTTCCTTAAGTCCTTTTAAAATAATCTAGAAGTATTTCTTCGACTATAAGTAACTGACAGGCTAATTATAAATAATGCTTTAAGAGTGACAGGATAATTATAAATAACACCCATCTGTATGTCTTCCAAGACCCTCTAGGAGGAAGTGTTCTCTTTCCTTACATAGTTTAAGTTGCTCAGTGTCTGAGAAGGTGGTAAACCCTTTAGCTTTAAATATCATTTGTTAAAGCATGTGTCTCACAAATTCAGGTTGTTTTGCTCCCATTTGTCTGAACTACTACATTTTTACTTCAATTCCTTAGTGCATCTTTGTTCCTAGATCATGAACTCACTGCAGGATTTTAGGCAAGTTACTTAACCTCTCTTAGCCTCAGATTATTCCTCCAGGGAAATAATAGTACCTATATGACCAATGGGTTAATAGATATAAAATGTTTAGAGAGTCCATGGAACAAAATAGGTACTCATTAAATAACAGCTATTATTTATATCAGTTGTAGTCATAGAGATAGACGATGGAGGGCTCAGTTGCCATTTTTATTTTTTTTTATTTTTTTTTTTAATTTATTTTTTATTTTCAGCATAACAGTATTCATTATTTTTCACCACACCCAGTGTACAAATGTAGTGATCCAAAGGGGCACATGCACCCGAATGTTTATAGCAGCAATGTCCACAATAGCCAAACTATGGAAAGAACCTAGATGTCCATCAACAGATGAATGGATCAGTTGCCATTTTTAGATACCAATTTAAAATTTCTCAGATTTGAGGGCCAAAACCCTATAACAATTAAAGTGACTTAGACAAAAGCCCAAGAGGGAATTCATAAACCACTTCAAGGGAGGAAGAGAAGCTCAGGAACCATTCAATAAGCATCATATCCAAATAATCCATCCCGGTAACTAGTAAAGCAGATCCTTTCAGACCAAGGAAACTGGGTAAACACAGGCTGGGTATCAGCAAGAGAAGCCACTTGAGTGAGGACATCCACACGCAGAGTCTTAGACTAATTATTGAGATTACATTCATTCCACCACGTCCCAGTCCACCTTCTTCTCTGTAAGCTAAGTGTCCTATAAATGAAGTTCAGCATATTAACTTTAATGTGATTGCTTAGAGAGGCTTGTATTCCCCCTCACCTCAATTTTCTGGAAATTTCCATTTTCTTTTTCTTTCTTTCTTTTTCTTTCTTTCTTTCTTTTTTTGTTTCAAATTGATCAAAATGTAATAACAATTTTATAGTTATAAAATGCACTGGAAATAAAACAAGACATACTAAATACTCTGGAAGTCAAGAGTTCCTACAACAAAAAACCCATGTGATGAAACCCCCATCTTTGCTGCTCTTTTTGACTGCTGTTCATTTCCAATCTTCATCATAAACCTATTTTCATTTCACAGATCTGGAAGGGGCAATTTTTCCTCAAAAAAATGTTCTGCCTTCCTGAATACTCTGCAAAGAGTTCAACAAAATCCAAACCACTTGGAACAAAGTTGAATGAGCGGTATCATCATTATGTACCTTTTGCAAAAAGATACTTGCTAAGTTATTAAAGGGAGAATAACAGATTATTACACATATATTGGTATAAATAAGGCTCAAAAATCTCAGGTTCCACTGTTTCCAACAAATGTTAGGACTGTGAAGGGTGCTTTATTCAAATAACAATAACAAATAACCTACACTGTGGGCTCTTAAAAAAAAATTAGGAAAGGCTCACTGCTTTAAAATCTGGAGTATACAAAAACCAATGCCACCTTTAATGTAACATGCTTCCTAGCCACAGTAGCATTTTCAGGGGAGGTCAAGAACTATGGCTAAAGTCCAAGAAACAACCAAAACAACAACAAAAAACAAAAACAAAACCAAAAGCACTGAGATAATTTTCTGCATCACCAACCCCAGTGTACCAGGTCACTGCCTTCTGAGGCAGGCTGACCTGGGTAATGGACATTAAGAAGGACACGTGATGTAATGAGCACTGGGTATATAGAAGACTGATGAATCACCTAACTCCACCTCTGAAACCAGTAATATATTTTATGTTAATTACTTGATTTTAAATAAAAACATAAAAAAATCCCGCCCCCCAAGACAATGACAAATTTGGAGGCAAAAGATCTAAAATACTCTGTTGCCCAACAAAATCCAAAAAATACCTTGTTTTGCTCTTAACCAACCTAGAAAACTTGAACTCTGTTTTACATCCCCAAATAAGAGCAGTATCTCCTGGAAGTATCAGTGCCTGGAGCTTGCAACCATCAACTCATACTCCTGGTCCATCAGTCCTAATCCTGAAGCTATAATTCCTTTGTTAGAGAAAGGGGGAAAAGATCCATTTCAGGACAAAACTATTCGAGACAAAAGGAAGGTGTGTCTTCAGTGGGAGAACTTCCGGCTGTCAGAGGACTTCTTGCTAATGTGTTTGAAGATTTTGGACTTCTCGACTTTTTTGGCTTTCCAGTAGTGGAAGCCACCACCGCCTCCTCTCTTTTTAACCTTGCCGTCATTGCTGTTCATGTTCAGATCAACAAAAAGAGGCACCTTGAAACCAAACAAAAGAGCAACCTGAGGCAAATTTAAGTTATTAACATTGAAGATCTGTTTCAGAGAGTGGGAATCATATGCTCGAATGTAGGACTTATACCCTTCCTGGGATAACTTATGAAGGATAGTTCTTTTCAATCAATTTTTCAAGCTGAGACTGAATGTCAGAAATTTTGGACCAGGAAAACTGAAATTCACTTAATGGAACCTTGGATTGCTTCAAGTAACGAAGGAAACCCAATTCTTCAGGGTGTAAAATGAGCAAGGCATGCCCTCTCCCGTTTAGGCCTCTGGCTGTTCTTCCCACACGATGAATATATTCCTTGGGGTCATCTGGAGGGTCATACTGAACAATCCAGTCAACTTCAGGAATACCCAGCCCTCTCGCTGCCACGTCAGTACATAATAATATCCCTGAATCTGCATTGCAGAACTGGAAGAATGTGGTTGTATGCTTATTTTGCTTCTGCCTTCCATGAATGGCCAAGACAGGCAAATCAATGTAGTTCAGCAACTCATAGTGGTATTTCACGGACTTACAGGATGAAAAGAAGACCATCAGTTTCTTCTTCCAGTTCTTCTTAAGTAATGTAAAGAGGAGGAGTCTCTTTTCTGAAGGACAAACAACATAGCCCTTCTCAGGACCATCCATTGTTGCATTAGCTTTATCGTCATCAACACCAACATACAATGGCTCCTTTTTCAAAGAAATCCTTGCCACGTCCTCAACTTTTCGAGTCTGTGTGGCAGAAAAGAGCATGGTTTGCCTGCGTGTTGGCAGAAGTTTAATAATTTGTTTTAATTCCTCTTCAAACCCAACATCCAAGATACGATCAGCCTCATCAATAACCAGACACTGCAAATTGTATACATAAACTCTGGGGTATTCTGCATGTGGTCTAGAAGGCGGCCTGGGGTGGCCACGATTGAAAAAAAAACTCCCATTACCGAGTTTCTGTGCTTCAGCGGACCTGTTGCTGCTGCCCATTAACAAGCCGTATGTGTGAACATGGTGCGTCATTAACTCCTTAAGAACACCGAACGTCTGCACGGCCAGCTCCCTAGCAGGTGAGAGGGTAAGAACTCCAGTTCCGTTCCTGGGCATGAACTTTAACTTGAAACGAGTTCGACTGCAGGGTTGAGAAATGCCAGTGTTTTGCCACTGCCTGTTTTTGCGGCTGCTAGAAGATCCCTGCCTTCCAGAAGTGGTCTGATACTTTTATGCTGTATTTCAGTCATGTCTGTAAAACCCATTTCTTTTATTGCCCTGAGAGTGTTCTCACTGACAAGATCAGTAAGAGAAGCAAATGAAGTATCCTCAAAAGCACCTGTCAGTCCTAGGGGTAGGCTGGGCACTTCACTGTCCTCTTCCTGATCATCTGGCTTCTCCACACTGTTTTCTGTCCCTTCAGGAGCTTGGGTCCCTTCTTCAGAGTCCCCTTTGTCTTCAGTTTTCACTTTTTTGGTATCAGGCCCAGTATCATCCACAATTTTTCTCTTTTTCTTTTTCTTCTTTTTTGGTTCTGAATTGGGAGACTGTGTTGCTGCTTTTCTATTGCTTTTTATGGTAGATTTCTTTTCTTTTCTTTTCTTTTTTAATTTAACTTGTACAGTTTTCATTGTTTCTTTAGTTCTCGCTCCATTCTGGGCTTCTGAGGAGCCCAGATTCACAGACTGTTTCAGGGATTTTTTTTAACCTTCCCACCTCCTACTGGTTCTGCAGACATATGTCCATTTTGCCTTTCTTTCTTTCTTTCTTTCTTTCTTTCTTTCTTTCTTTCTTTCTTTCTTTCTTTCTTTTTTTAAGATTTTATTTATTTCTTTGGCAGAGACAGGTCACAAGTAGGCAGAGAGGCAGGCAGAGAGAGAGGAGGAAGCAGGCTCTCTGCGGAGCGGAGAGCCTAATGTGGGGCTTGATCCCAGAACCCTGGGATCATGACCTGAGCCGAAGGCAGAGGATTAACCCACTGAGCCACCCAGGGGCCCCCCATTTTGCGTTTCTGATAAGCTCACATCCAAGGCTCCCTGGAGCTTTAAGTTTTGCTGGCGCAATTTCAAGTTCCGTTTCTCGATCTTCTTGCGCGGGAGTTCCGTGGGTAGATGGGACATGCTATTGGTAAAGCGCCTCCACTGCGGCGCCACAACTCGGCTACCAGGTAGGAAACCTCCATTTTCTGAATCCTCCAAGGCAGCTTTGCAGGCAGAGAATCAAGAGAGCTTGCTGGGGACTTAACCTACAAGAATGTCAGGTTCCAGTGGCAACGAAGGAGCTTGTAGTTGCTCTTCTATGCAAAGCCTTTTTCACATGGAAAAAGAAAGCTTGGGTGGTGGTACTAGAAATGTGTGGCTCCAACTCAAAGGATCAGTGAGTGTCTTCGACCCTTCTGTGTACCCATAAACACGCTCTTTGATTCCCATTCAACTCAACAAATCTTTACTGAGCTCTTTCTATAATCAAAGTACTGTGTTGCATTCTGTGGAGGAAAGAGGTATAAGATACGGTGTGTCCTCCATTTACAGCTACCATTTGTAGGACCTGTTTCTATTTGCAGCTCCAAGCCTGTGGTTGTGTCTCTAACTTTTACCTAGAAAGAAACAGCCCAACACAACACAGATCTCTGCTTTATGCCTTTCCTTGCTTAGGAGGAGCTGTATTATGTGGATTTCCTTTTGTGATAAAGATATTTACCTGTCTCTTGAAGGCTTTATATCTTATAAGTGAATCCATTCAAGCCTCATTCAAACCAGAGTATCTGGTCAAAGAGGAAGTTAATTTTCACTCCACCAGAACGAATGGGGATCATCTCTGAAATATGACATAATGTAATTCCCCTTTTATAGAAGTTCCTTTCTTTCTTGGCTCTACCCCTTGCTGGGAGAGATCTTGAATGAGCTGCCTAACCCCCTGCACCTTGCTCCCTCATCTGTAACATGGGATAGTCCTAGCCCCTACCTCATAGGACTGTTGTGAGGCTTAAATGACAAAAGATAGAATCTTCATGGAACAATTCCTGGTACATAGTAAGCAACTAATAAAGGTTGGCCATCATTATCATTTTTAAATTACAGTAGTACCAACTGTAGTATTATCCTGTTAGTACGTCAGTAGACTCTTTAAAGGAGTATCCCAGAAGAGTGAAATAGTTCAGTATATTTCGCAGTAGCTCCTTAGTTGCCGGAATGCCACTAAAACATCGACCATACCATGTGCCTAAGAGAATAAAAGGACTGAACCGGAGTATGGAAGCTTCCATTTTAGCCCCAGTTCCCCCATGCATTTTCTGGCTAGCTTTGGGCAAGTTAATTTGTAGGACTGCCAAGTAAAATGTAGGATACCTAATTAAAAGTGAATTTCAGATAAATAACGAATTTGTAGTATAAGTATGTCTCATGCAAATGCTAAATAGTTACTCTTATTTTTGTGAAATTCAATTTGAACTGGGTATCCTGCCTTTAAATTGGATTTAACCTCTCTGAACTTCAACGTCTGCGTAAATCAAATTTCTGCATTTGATTAGGCCACTGTTTCCCTAACCTTGCAGAACACTATTTCTAGGGCATGGTTTTTAACTTAAAAAAAAAAGAAGAAGAAGAAGAAGAAGAAGAGGTCATTCTCCAATTAATTTGGGCAATGCAGAGGCTGTAACTTCCTTTCAAAACTTGCAAAATAGTATATTGAAGTATATGAAAATTCTAGCAGTAAATAAACCTGTTTAACTTTGTTCAACCATCATTTCCCTAAGGCAGTTATTCACAGAATAGTTCTTTAGCACCACTTAATACATCTAGCACACCTTTTGGGACATGACAGTGCAGGTGATACCTAAGGATCCTTCTGGCCCTAAACAGTTATGCCAGACTCCAAAACTGAAGGCCCAGAAATTATATAGTCTAAAGTGCCTCTGCCCTGAAGCAAATATAAGCGTTAACAACCTACTGAGGATAAAATGCTACCTATCCATTCAGCCCAAGTTTTTAAGTGGAACTCAGTACCTTGTCATGGTCAGAGCAGGTAATACCACCAGCAACTGAGAGAAAAGATCTCTTTTTTAGAAAATAAGGACTTTAAAAAACTTCCTAAAAGTTTTGTCATAAAATCAACATCCCATGACCTACTGCCACATACACCTTCAGTAGTTCTTCTATTGAACTGCTGACCATTTTTTTTTTTTTTTTTTTTTAGTGTGGAGTTAAATAGTATTAAGTATATTTATACTGTTGCATGACAGATCTCTAGAATGTTTTTTTCTTTCAAGAGTGAAACTCTATACTCACTAAACACTAATTCTCCTTCCCCTCTCCTCCACCCTTCACAACCACCTTTCTACTTTTTAATTTAAATGATTGTGACTATTTTAAATACTTCATATTAGTATAATCATAAAGTTTTTGCCCTTTTGTAATTGGTCCGTTTCACTAAGCATAACATCCTCAGGTTTATAGATCTTACAGAATAACAGAATTTCCTTCTTTTTAAAGACTGCATAATGCTCCATTGCATGTATATACAACATTTTCCTTATCCATCCACCTTTCAGTGGGCATGTGAATTGCTTCTAGCCCGTAGCCATAGTGAATAATGCTGCCATGAAAACAGATGTGCAAATATCTCTTCAAGATCCTGCTTTGAATTCTTTTGTATATATACCCAGAAGTGGGATTGCTGAATCATTAGGTGATTCTATTTTTAATTTTTTGGAGGAACCTCAATACTGTTTTACATAGTGGCTATACAATTTTGTATTCCCTCCAAGGGTGCAGAAGTGTCCCCATTTTTCCATATCCTTGCCAACATGTTATTTTCTGTTCAGGCCATCCTACCAGGTAGGAAGTAATATCTCATTGTGGTTTTGATTTGTATTTCTTTTATGATTAGTGCTGTTGAGTATCTTTTCATATAATTGTTGGCTAAGAGTCATAATCTTTTCTACTCCATTTATTCAGCTCCAGAACCACCACTCCAGGATGCCATTACCACCCCCTAGGGCCATGTTGTTTTGTTTCACCCTTATTTTGTGCAGAAGTGAAGTGATGTAAAATGTATCAAATACAGACACCTACATATTACTGAGCATTTTTGACTGCAGGGTCTAAGTGACAATGCATTCAGTTAGTACTGTTTAGGGAATGACTAAGGCCTCAGATGACTCTGCTTTCACCACTTTTGCCAAGAAAGTTAAACCGAACTCTGTCCTTGTTAAAACAACAGAAGTTGGGTGCTTGGGTGGCTCAGTTATTAAGTGGCTGCATTTGGCTCAGGTCATGATCCCAGGGTCCTGGATCCAGGTCCACATCAGGTTCCCTGCTAGGCAGGGAAGCCTGATTCTCCCTCTCTCATGACCCCCTGCTTGTGTTCTCTCTCTCTCTCTCTCTCTCTCTGTCTGTCTCTCTCTGTCAAATAAATAAATAAAATCTTTAAATAAA
This sequence comes from Mustela nivalis, assembly GCF_964662115.1. NCBI lineage: Eukaryota > Metazoa > Chordata > Mammalia > Carnivora > Mustelidae > Mustela > Mustela nivalis. The sequence goes on from NC_139034.1 coordinate 28,421,631, forward strand.
TAAATAAATCTTTAAATAAATAAATAAATAAATAAAACAGAAGTTTAGGGGCACCTGGGTGGCTCAGTCAGTTAAGTGTCTGCCTTTGGCTCAGGTCATGATCCTAAGGTCCTGGGACCGAGTACCACATTGGGCTCCTTGCTCAGTGGAGAGCCTGCATCTTCCTCTGCCTGTTGCTCCCCTTGCCTGTGCTCTCTCTCTCTCCCCCTTACCTTCTCTGACAAATAAATTAACAAAATCTTTAAAAGAAGAAGGAGGAAGAAGGGGAGGAGGAGGAGAAATTTAAAAAACTGTGACCCATTTAGGCATGCTTAAGAGAAATTTTGAGAATTCTCAAAAAAATATTTATTTTATTAAACATCTAGAATGTATGGTGCCATGAACAAAAAACGGGAAAGTAAAGACCTCCCCAAATCCTCTCCTATATCAAAGCCATGAGAAAACTGGAAAAATTGTCAGAATTAACTTTTTTAGAACTTTAGAAATGAACCTGAGCTTACAGTGATCTAAGGAATCTTTGTCCATAACAGGGTTGAACCTCAGTAAGTATAGAGAGCTTTGTGACTTTTTTACTCATCCTCTTCCCATTATTCTCCCTCTCAATCTTCCTCGGATACATAGTAGCCTTGAAAACTAATAGCCCACAGTCCTGTTGAAACAGCAGCATTGTAGCCACTGGAAAGGGCAGAAAGTGGCTAGAGTTTCCTCAAACATTCACTTCCAGAGAATTGAAACTATTTGTCTAGGAATACCCTGGAAAACTCCACTCACAAGACTGCCTTTATTTGATCTGACTCACAGGTCACCTAAACAAACAGACTTTTTCTTAGGGCTATTTGTTAACAACAATTAGAGGTAAATAATGAATATTGCAGCTGCCTGAAGTAGTAGAAAACAGTTGTTGCAAACCATAGACTAAACATAAAATTTTAAAGGAAAAGTTGATATGTCCATAGATAACTTTGAAAACCTCCAACTTATTCCTGGAAATCTAGAAAGCCAGATGCATATGTGGAGTCCTGCACAAGCCCATGACTGTGCACATGCTCAGAGATTATCAGAGATGTTCCTAACTTCTCACCTCTGACTAAACTTGTGGCTCTGTAATAAGAAGGAAATAATGGCTAACGCAGAGTTCTCAAGTTCCTGGCTGAGTGTTTAAGATGTAATCCACCATGTGCACAGAGTCCCTCAGCAAATACTGGGAGACTTCCTGGTTAAAAATCTCTTTCTGATTGTTAACTGAACAGAGAAGAGACTTCAGTGGTTACACACAACAAAAACTACAGACTTTGTAAAATTTGTCCAGAAAAGTTACAAAACCAAACCCTATGAGGGAGAAGAATCTGATTTCCAGTGAACATACTATATTTTACAAAATATCCAATTTTCAACAAAATATTACAAGACAGGGGCACCTGAGTGGCTCCATTATGTGGGTGTCTGCCTTCAGTTCAGGTCATGATCCCAGGATCCTGGGACTGAGTTCCACATCAGGCTCCCTGCTCAGTGGGGAGCCTGCTAACCTCTCTCCCAATCCTCCACTTGTGCATGTTATCTCTTTCTCTCTCTCTCTCTCTCTATCAAATAAATAAATATAATCTTAGAAAACAAAATTACAAGACATGCAAAAAAATTTTTGAAAAAAAATAGAGCTGACACACAAGGGGAAAAAATAACCAAGAGAAAGTGTTCCTGAGGACAACCAGTAATTGGACATAGTAGTCATAGACTTTAAATCAGCTATTTTAAATATGGGGAAAAAACTAAGGAAATCATGTCTACAAAATTAAAGGTAAGTATGAGAATGGTGTCACAACAAATAGAGAATATCAATGAAGAGATAACAATTATAAAAATAAACTAAATAGAAATTCTGGAACTGAAAAATATAATATTAAAATGAAAAATTCACCAGGGGGATAGCTCAATACCAATTCTGAGCAAGCAGAAGAAAGAATCAGTGAACCCTAAGATAGGTCTATTGAGATTTTCCAGTCTCCATAATAGAAATAAAACAGAATTAAGAAAGAAAGGTCAGACTCAGAGATCATCAAGCATACCAACATATACATAAATTAAATCCCATATGCAGGGTTGGGGGGGAAGGAATAAAAAGACTATCTGAGACATAATTTCCCATATTTGATTTAAAAAAAAAAAAACCTTCATATTCAGAAGCTCACAAACTCCAAGTAGGATAAAGGGGAAAAAAAACAAAGAAACACTTAGTCACATCATAATAAAACTGGTAAACCATAAATAGAGAATCTTGAAAGCAATAAGGGAGAAGCATTTCATCAGATACAATGGATTCTCTATTGGAGGACATTCTAATCTTATCAGATTAGTAACTGATTTCAGAAACCATGAAAGCCAGAAGCAGTGGAATTATATATACAAAGTGTTATGGGGGAGAAAGTTTATTATCCAAGAATTCTATATCCAGCAAAACTATCCTTCAAAATATGAAGGGAAAATTAGGATATTTCTAATAAACAACTGAGATTATTTGTTACTAGCAGAGCCCTCGTAGAAGCAACACTAAAGAGAGTCCTTCAAACTAAAATAAAAGGCTAGCTTATAACTGAAATTCACATGAAGAAAATAGATGGCATTGGTAGAGGTAACTAAATACACAAGACAATAGAAATGCATTTTTTTCTTTATAACTCTCTTTTTTCTCCTAAATCATTTTTAGAAGTTTATTAAGTAATAATTATAAATCTATGTTGATGAGCATACATATGTAAATGTGTAATTTTTTGACAATAGAGACACAAAAGAAGGCAATAAGGAATAGAGCTATATAGGGGAGCAAAGTTTTGATATACTATTAAATTTAAGTTGGTATTAATCTGAACAAGATTGTTACAAATTAAGGTGCTAATTGTAATCCCCTATGTAACTGCTATAAAAATAACAAAGAATTGCAGAAGTAATTTTTAATTTTAAAAAATTTTATTTTTTTTAATTTATTTTTTCTAAATAAATAGAAAATATTTATTAAGCACACAAAAAAACAGTACTGGAAGAATAGAGGAACAATAAAGAAGACAAGAAACATAAAATGCAAACATCAATTGACAGATGTAAATCATACCTTATCAGTAATTAAATAAAAATGAGTAAACCTTCAAATTAAAAGATGATATGGGCATAATGGACAAAAAATGACCTAATTCAATGTTGTGTAGATTCAAAGACACAAAAGACTGAAAGTAAAAGGATGGAAAAAGATATGCCACACAAATGGTAAACCAAAGAGGGCAGGACTATTTATACTAATAACAGAAAAAATAGATTTTAAGACAAAAATTGTCTTAACAAACACCAATCCATAAAGTAAATACAGCATGTATAAACATGTATACACCTAAAAACAGAGTACCAGAATACATGAACCAAAAATAAAATTGAAGGAATAAATGGATAATTCAACAATAATAGTTGGAGGTTTTAATACACACTTTCAATAATATATAGAACAACTAGACATAAGAGTACAGCAGGAAATACAAATTTGAACACTATAATCCAAGTAAAACTCCACACAACAACAGTAGAATACACATTCTTCTGAAGTACAAATAGAAGGTTTTTCAGGATATACCATATGTTAGGCCGTAAAACACATCTCACTAAATTTACAAGGATTGAAATCCCATCAATATGTTTTTCAATCATAATAAAATGAAATTTGACATCAATGATTATAAGATATTTGGGAAATTCACAAGTATATGGAAACTGGGCACCATGTTTTTAAGTATTAAATGAGTCAAAGAAGAAATCACAGAAGAAGTGATTTCTTCTGTGAAGAAGAAGAAGTGAGAAAATACTTTGACATGAATTTTTTTAAAAATATATCAAAGCTTATATGATGCAGCTAAAGTAGCACTAAAAGGGAAATTTATAGTCATAAATATCTATTATGAAAAAAAGATCTCAAATCAATAAACTAATCTTATACTTTAAGAAATTTGAAAAATTAAAAAGATAACACCCTCCAAAAAGGGAAGAAAGAAATAATATATATTTGAGTGGAAATGAAATAGAAAAGGAAAAAATGGAGAAAATCAATGAAACTAAAAGTTGGTTCTTTGAAAAGATCAACAAAATTGATGAGCCTTTAGCTTAGACTTACCACAGAAAAAGAGAGGACTCCAATTTCAAAATCAAGAATGAAAAAGAAACCTTATGAAAATAAAATAAATGCTTGTTTATTTGTATAATTTGCCAACAAATTAAACACAAATTATTTTGTTCTAAGAAGACACAAACTAGTGAAACTGATTCAGAAAGAAATAAAAATAGAAAAAAAGAGAAAGCAAAACTAACCTAAAGAAGTAAAGAAATTGAGTTAGTAATGAAAAAACGTTCTATAAAAGTAAAGCCCAGCACAAGATAGCTTCAGTGGCAAATTCTACCAAAACTTTAAAGAAAAATTAACACCAACCCTTCACAGACTCTTCCAAAGAAAACACAAAAGAGAAGATAATGTTTCCTAACTCATTCCATGAAATCAGTGTTACCTTGACACCAACACCAGACATAACAAAAAAACAATAGACCAATATCTCCAATGAATATATATGTAAAAATTCTCAACAGAGTACTGACACAATCAACTCAGCAATATAAAAAGAAAAGTGATTATACAAAGCAACTAACTGGAATTTATCCCTGAAGTGCAAGATTGGTTCAACGTACCATAATCAATCAATGTCATCCTCCACTTTAATAGAAAGACAAAACAAAACAAAAATCACATGATCAATTGACACATAAAAAGCATTTGAACAAATCCACGATTAAAAAAAAAAAATCATGTTCAAATACTCAACAAACCGTGCGGGAAAGGAACTTCCTCAACTTGATACACAGCATCTAAGAAAAGCCCACAGTGAACATCAGACTTAATGCTGAAAGCCTGAAAGCTTTCCTAAAATATCAGGAAAGAGACATTTCTAGACAGTTCTAGAAAACTTTCTGGACATTTCAAGATTATATTGGATGTTCTCACCAGGGTAATTAGTGAAGAAAAGGAAATAAAAGGCATCCAGAGGTGGAAGGAAGAAGTAAATCTATCTCCATTTGCTGATGACATGATTTTGTAAACAGAAAATTCTAAGGAATCCACAAATATTTATTAGAGCTAATAAACCAGTTCAGCAAGTTTCCAGGATATAAGACCAATTGAGAAACATCAATTGTATTTTCCTATATTCTAGCAATGAACAATTGGGAAATGGAATTAAGAAAATTTCATTTACAACAGCATCGAAGAGAATAAAATTCTTAGAATAAATTTTTAAAAATAAGTGTAAGACTTGTATGCTGACAAACACAAAACACCATTGAAAGTAATTAAAGAAGATATAAATAACTAGAAAGATAGCCAGTGTTCATGCACTGGAAAATTTAAAACAATTAAGATAGCAATATTCTCTGAATTAATCTACAGATTTCAAAGTCTTTATTTCTATGAAAATCCCAAAAGTTTTATTTCCAAAAATTGACAAACTAATGCTAAAGTTCATATGGACCTTCAAGGGACTCAGAATAACTAAAATAACCAGAAAAAGAAGAACAAAGTTGGAAGACTCATATTTCCCAATTTGAAAGCCTTGTACTGAAGCCAGTGAGCACATGAAAAGATATTCAACATCATTAGTCATTAGAGAAATGCAGATCTAAACCATAACATAACACTTCACACCCACTAGGATAGCTTTAATCAAAAAGACAGTATATATGTATTGGTGAGGGTAAGGACAAACTGGAAGCCTCATACAATGCTAGTGAAAATATAAAATGACAGTCAATTTAAAAAGAGTTGACAGTTCCTCAAAAAGTTAAGTACAGGGGCACCTGTGTGGTTCAGTCAGTTAAGCCTCTGACTCTTCTTTTTGGCTCAGGTCATGATCTCAGGGTCATGAAACTGAACCCTCTCCAGCTCTGCACTGAGCATGAAGTCTGCTTAAGATTATCTCCCTCCCTCTCCTTCTGCCCTTCCCCCATACCCCTTTCCCCCACACTGCTCATGCACATGCATGCACATGCTCCCTTGCTGTCCAAAAGAAAAAAAAGTTAAGTACAGAGTAAATATGACTCAGCAATTCCATATCCAGGTATATACCCAAGAGCACCAAAAACACATGTCCACAAAAATTTATATGTGAATATTCATAACAGAATTAATTATGATAGCAAAAAGTGGACAGACAACCCAAATGTCTGTTATTAATGAGTAGATAAATGAAATGTGAAATATTCGAACAATGGAATATTGTTCAGTCATAAAAGGAATGTTATCCTTTTATGTTAATGTTAATCTTCTTCACATTTTAAAATATCTGGATCACGGGGGGAAGTCAAGATGGTGGAGAAGTAGCAGGCGGAGACTACATCAGATAGCAGGAGATCAGCTAGATAGCTTATCTAATTGCAAACACCTACAAATCCAATGGGAGATCGAAGAGAAAAAGAACAGCAATTCTAGAAACAGAAAATCAACCACTTCTGAAAGGTACGGCACAGAAGTGAATCCAAAGCGACGGGAAGATAGACCGTGGTGGGAGGGGCCGACTCCTGGCAAGCGGCGGAGCAACAGAGCACTAAATCAGGACTTTTAAAAGTCTGTTCCCCTGAGGGACATTGCTCCAGAGGCTAAACTGGGGTGAAGCCCACATGGGGTCAGCATGGCCTCCAGGTCCCGCAGGGTCACAGAAGGATCCAGGGTATCTGAGTGTCACAGAGCTTGCAGGTATTAGAATGGGGAAGCCAGCTACAGAGACAGAGGAGTGAGCTCTCCGCTCAGGGTTACCTTGAACCAGTTGCAGGCTCGGTGAGCTCGGAGTGCAGCCAGAAGCCAGGTAACTGGAGTAATAGGACACTATTCTCTGAGGGCGCACTGAGGAGTGGGCCCCAGAGCTCTTGGCTCCTCCAGGCCAGAGACTCGGAGGCCGCCATTTTCATTCCTGTCCTCTGGAACTCTACGGAAAGCATTCAGGGAACAAAAGCTCCTGAAAGTGAACCCGAGTTGATTATTCAGCCTGGCCCTTGGTAAGGGCGGTGCAATTCCGACTGGGACAAAGACACTTGAGAATCACTACACCAGGCTCCTCCCCCAGAAGATCAATAAGAAATCCAGCCAGGACCAAGGTCACCTACCAAGGAATACAGGTTCAATACCAAGGAGAGCAGTGGAATTCCAGAAGAGGAGAAAGCAAAGTGCAGAACTCATAGCTTTCTCCCCATGATTCTTTAGTCATGCAGTTAATTTAAATTTTTTTAAAATTTTTTTTTTACTTCTTATGCTAATTTTATATAACTTTTACCCTTTTCTTTTTTAACGTTCTTTAACTAGTTTATCTAATGTATATATATATTTTTTTTTTCTTTATTTGTTTTCTTTTTTTTAATTGTTTCTTTTTTTTTTTTTCCTGAACCTCTCTTTATCCCCTCTCTGTCCCCCATGATTTGGGATCTCTTCTGATTTGGTTAAAGCGTATTTTCCTGGGGTCTTTGCCACCCTTTTAGTATTTTACTTGCTCCTTCATATACTCTTATCTGGACAAAATGACAAGGCGGGAAAATTTACCACAAAAAAAAGAACAAGAGGCCGTATCAAAGGCTAGGGACCTAATCAATACAGACATTGGTAATATGTCAGATCTAGAGTTCAGAATGACGATTCTTAAGGTTCTAGCCAGGCTTGACAAAGGCATGGAAGATATTAGAGAAACCCTCTCGGGAGATATAAAAGCCCTTTCTGGAAAAATAAAAGAACTAAAATCTAACCAAGTTGAAATAAAAAAACCTATTAATGAGATGTAATAAAAAATGGAGGCTCTCACTGCTAGGATAAATGAGGCAGAAGAAAGAATTAGAGATATAGAAGACCAAATGACAGAGAGTAAAGAAGCTGAGCAAAAGAGGGACAAACAGCTACTGGACCACGAGGGGAGAATTCGAGAGATAAGTGACACCATAAGAAGAAACAACAGTAGAATAATTGGGATTCCAGAAGAAGAAGAAAGAGAGAGGGGAGCAGAAGGTACATTGGAGAGAATTATTGGAGAGAATTTCCCCAATATCGCAAGGGAACAAGCATCAAAATCCAAGAGGTGCAGAGAACCCCCCTCAAAATCAATAAGAATAGGCCCACACCCCATCACCTAATAGTAAAATTTACAAGTCTTAGTGACAAAGAGAAAATCCTGAGAGCAGCCCGGGAAAAGAAGTCTATAACGTACAATGGTAAAAATATTAGACTGGCAGCAGACTTATCCACAGAGACCTGGCAGGCCAGAAAGAGCTGGCATGATATATTCAGAACACTAAACAAGAAAAACATGCAGCCAAGAATACTATATCCAGCTAGGCTATCATTGAAAATAGAAGGAGAGATTAAAAGCTTCTAGGACAAACAAAAACTGAAAGAATTTGCAAACACCAAACCAGCTCTACAGGAAATATTGAAAGGGGTCCTCTAAGCAGAGAGAGCCTAAAAGTAGTAGATCAGAAAGGAATGGAGACAATATACAGTAACAGTTACATTACAGGCAATACAATGTCACTAAATTCATATCTCTCAATAGTTTCCCTGAATGTTAATGGGCTAAATGCCCCAATCAAAAGACACAAGGTATCAGAACGGATAAAAAGACAAAACCCATCTATATGTTGCCTACAAGAAACTCATTTTAAACCCAAAGACACCTCCAGATTTAAAGTGGGGGGTGGAAAAGAATTTACCATGCTAATGGACATCAGAAGAAAGCAGGAGTGGCAATCCTTATATCAGATCAATTAGATTTTAAGCCAAAGACTATAATAAGAGATGGGGAAGGACACTATATCATACTCAAAGGATCTGTCCAACAAGAAGATCTAATAATTTTAAATATCTATGCCCCTAACGTGGGAGCAGCCAACTATATAAACCAATTAATAACAAAATCAAAGAAACAAATCAACAATAATACAATAATAGTAGGGGAATTTAACACTCCCCTCACTGAAATGGACAGATAATCCAAGCAAAAGATCCACAAGGAAATAAAGGCCTTAAATGACACACTGGACCAGATGGACATCACAGATATATTCAGAACATTTCATCCCAAAGCAACAGAATACACATTCTTCTCTAGTGCACATGGAACATTCTCCAGAATAGATCACATCCTCGGTCCTAAATCAGGCCTCAACGGGTATCAAAAGATTGGGATTGTTCCCTGCATATTTTCAGACCACAATGCTCTAAAGCTAGAACTCAATCACAAGAGGAAATTTGGAAAGAACCCAAATACATGGAGATTAAACAGCATCCTTCTAAAGAATGAATTGGTCAACCAGGAAATTAAAGAAGAATTGAAAAAATTCATGGAAACAAATGATAATGAAAACACAATGATTCAAAATCTGTGGGACACAACAAAGGCAGTCCTGAGAGGAAAATATATAGCGGTTCAAGCCTTTCTCAAGAAACAAGAAAGGTCTCAGGTACACAACCTAACCATACACCTAACAGAGTTGAAGAAAGAACAAGAAAGAAACCCTAAGCGCAGCAGGAGAAGAGAAATCATAAAGATGAGAGCAGAAATCAATGAAATAGAAACCAAAAAAAACAATAGAACAAATCAACGAAACTAGAAGCTGGTTCTTTGAAAGAATTAATAGAATTGATAATGATAAACCCCTGGCCCGACTTATCAAAAAGAAAAGAGAAAGGACCCAAATAAATAAAATCATGAATGAAAGAGGAGAGAACACAACTAACACCAAAGAAATACAAACTATTATAAGAACATACTATGAGCAACTCTACGCCAATAAATTTGACAATCTGGAAGAAATGGATGCATTCCTAGAAACATATAAACTACCACAACTGAACCAGGAAGAAATAGAAAGCCTGAACAGACCCATAACCAGTAAGGAGATTGAAACAGTCATTAAAAATCTCCAAACAAACAAAAGCCCAGGGCCAGACGGCTTCCCGGGGGAATTCTACCAAACATTTAAAGAACTAATTCCTATTCTCCTTAAACTGTTCCAAAAAATAGAAATGGAAGGAAAACTTCCAAACTCATTTTATGAGGCCAGCACACCTTGATCCCAAAACCAGACAAGGATCCCATCAAAAAAGAGAGCTATAGACCAATATCCTTGATGAACACAGATGCGAAAATTCTCACCAAAATACTAGCCAATAGGATCCAACAGTACATTCAAAGGATTATTCACCATGACCAAGTGGGATTTATTCCAGGGCTGCAAGTTTGGTTCAACATCCACAAATCAACCAATGTGATACAACACATTAATAAAAGAAAGAACAAGAACCATGTGATACTCTCAATAGATGCTGAAAAAGCATTTGACAAAGTACAGCATCCCTTCCTAATCAAAAACTCTTCAAAGTGTAGGAATAGAGAGCACATACCTCAATATTATCAAAGCCATCTATGAAAAACCCACTGCATATATAATTCTCAATGGAGAAAAATTGAAAGCTTTTCCGCTAAGGTCAGGAACACGGCAGGGATGTCCATTATCACCACTGCTATTCAACATAGGACTAGAAATCCTAGCCTCAGCAATCAGACAACAAAAGGAAATTAAAGGCATCCAAATCGGCAAAGAAGAAGTGAAACTAACACTCTTCACAGATGATAGGATACTATATGTGGAAAACCAAGAAGACTCCACTCCAAAACTGTTAGAACTTATACAGGAATTCAGTAAAGTGTCAGGATATAAAATCAATGCACAGAAATCAGTTGCATTTCTCTACACCAACAGCAAGACAGAAGAAAGAGAAATTAAGGAGTCAATCCCATTTACAATTGCACCCAAAACCATAAGATACCTAGGAATAAACCTAACCAAAGAGGCACAGAATCTATACTCAGAAAACTATAAAGTACTCATGAAAGAAATTGAGGAAGACACAAAGAAATGGAAAAATGTTCCATGCTCCTGGATTGGAAGGATAAATATTGTGAAAATGTCTATGCTACCTAAAGCAATCTACACATTTAATGCAATTCCTATCAAAATACCATCCATCTTTTTCAAAGAAATGGAACAAATAATTCTAAAATTTATATGGAACCAGAAAAGACCTCGAATAGACAAAGGGATATTGAAAAAGAAAGCCAACGTTGGTGGCATCACAATTCTGGACTTCAAGCTCTATTACAAAGCTGTCATCATCAAGACAGAATGGTACTGGCACAAAAACAGACACATAGATCAATGGAACTGAATAGAGAGCCCAGAAATAGACCCTCAACTCTATGGTCAACTAATCTTCGACAAAGCAGGAAAGAATGTCCAATGGAAAAAAGACAGCCTCTTCAATAAATGGTGTTGGGAAAATTAGACAGCCACATGCAGAAAAATGAAATTGGATCATTTCCCTACACCACACACGAAAATAGACTTAAAATGGATGAAGGACCTCAATGTGAGAAAGGAATCCATCAAAATCCTTGAGGAGAACACAGGCAGCAACCTCTTCGGTGTCAGCCACAGCAACATCTTCCTAGGAACATCACCAAAGGCAAGGGATGCAAGGGCAAAAATGAACTATTGGGATTTTGTCAAGATCAGAAGATTTTGCACAGCAAAGGAAACAGTTAACAAAACCAAAAGACAACTGACAGAATGGGAGAAGATATTTGCAAACAACATATCAGATAAAGGGCTAGTGTCCAAAATCTATAAAGAACAAACTCAACACTCAAAGAACAAATAATCCAATCAGGATATGGGCAGAAGACGTGAACAGACATTTCTGCAAAGAAGACATCCAGATGGCCAACAGACACATGAAAAACTGCTCCATATCACTCAGCATCAGGGAAATACAAATCAAAACCACAATGAGATACCACCTCACACCAGTCAGAATGGCTAAAATCAACAAGTCAGGAAATGACAGATGCTGGCGAGGATGTGGAGAAAGGGGAACCCTCCTACACTGTTGGTGGGAATGCAAGCTGGTGCAACCACTCTGGAAAACAGCATGGAGGTTCCTCAAAAAGTTGAAAATAGAGCTACCCTATGACCCAGCAATTGCACTACTGGGTATTTACCCTAAAGATACAAACGTAGTGATCCGAAGGGGCACATGCACCTGAATTTTTATAGCAGCAATATCTACAATAGCAAACTATGGAAAGAACCTAGATGTCCATCAACAGATGAATGGGTCAAGAAGATGTGGTATATATACCCAATGGAATACTATGCAGCCATCAAAAGAAATGAAATCTTACCATTTGCGACAACGTGGATTGAACTGCTTAGCAAAATAAGTTAATTGGAGAAAGACAACTACCATATGATCTCCCTAATATGAGGAAGTGGAGATGCAACATGGGGGAGTTGAGGGGGTAGGAGAAGAACAAATGAAACAGGATGGGACTGGGAGGGAGACAAACCATAAGTGACTCTTAATCTCACAAAACAAACTGAGGGTTGCTAGGGGGAGAGGGGTTGGGAGAAGGGGGTTGGGGTTATGGACATTGGGGAAGGTATGTGCTATGGTGAGTGCTGTGAAGTGTATAAACCTGGCGATTCACAGACCTGTACCCCTAGGGATAAAAATATATTATATGTTTATAAAAGATTTAAAAAATTTTTTTAAAAACCAAAAAAAATTAAAATAAATTCTTTTTTCTTTCCAAAAAAAAAAAAAAAATGATCTGGATCACAAAGAAAAGTGATGAAAATAACTAAAACTGAAAAAAAAATGAAGTTCTGATACATGTTACAACAGGGATTATAACCTTGAAAACATTATGCTAAGTGAAAGAAACCAGACAGAAAAGACAGCATATAGTATGATTCCATTTAAATGAAATATCCAAATAGGCAAATCCGTAGGCACAGAAAGTAACTTAGTGTTTACCAGGCACTGGACAAGGGGATGATGGGAAGTCATTGGTAATGGTTATGAGGTTTCTTTGGGAATGGTGGAAATGTTAGAGAATTAGATATTAAACAGTTGAACCATTTTGTGAATATACTAAACACACATATACATGCACACATTGAATTTTACACTTCAAATCAATGACTCATGTATGTGAATTACATCACAATTTTTACAAAAAGACTAGAACTTGACACATCATTCCAAGAGTTTGCTCCTAAGACAAGTAACAGGTAGAGAGCAGATCAAGATCAAGAACAGAACTTTTTGGAAGATGAGGAAAATCAGAAATAAGCAGTAGGAGGCCAACCCGCCATAATTTTTTAGGTGAGCAGCAGGGGGAGCCCTTGATAGCAAAGAAAATTACAAAAATAATATTTATGTTTCTGATCATAAAGTTAATACATTCTTTCAGCAGAAAATCTGGGGAAGTACCAAATAAAGATAATTTTTAAAATCACCATTAATTCCACTATCCTGAGAGACACTAACACTTTATTTGTGCAAATCCTTCCAGTCTTTTTTCTGTTTGTACTTCTGTATATATACATATATATAACCAAACGCATTTTTTTTAACAGAAGGTAAAAGCATATTGCATGTGTAGCTTTGAATCCTATTTATTTCACTTTACATTAATTTTTTACATTTTTATGGTCTTAAATATTTTTCAAAACATAATTCTTATTGCCTACAGATGAATTATAATAAAATAAACCTACTTTTGAATTTTTTTTCTGTTATAACACTGCAGTAAACATCCTTGTACCTAGATCTTTAAACTCCTTGAAAATTTTCTAAGGAGAGATTCCTAGAAGAGGAATTATCATGTAAAATATTACCCATGGCTTTAAGTCTTTGGATATACACTGCCACATTTCCAACCAGAAAAATTCAAATATCTTTACATTTCCCCTGAACAGTGTATAATACGTTTTTTCCTGAAGTTTCTTCTAAATATGTAATCATCTGTTTCATTGTTTAAAACATTTGCCAATTTAATAGACAGAGTTGGTGTCTTCCTTTAATTAATTATTTTTAAATAGTTATAATTTACATATGGTAGAATTCCTCCTTTTTAGGACATAGTTCTATGAATTTTGACAAACATATACAATCAAATAACCACCACCTCAAACAAGACCGGTTATTTCTAATATTGAGAAATTATGTGCTTCTTGAAATCAGTCTCCTTATTCTTACTCTTAACCCCTGGGCACCTCTGAACGTTTTCTGTCCCTATATGTTCTCCATAGCATTTTTATTTCTCAAGCTTCCAAATGGAACTAAAGCCAGCCATTAGCAACTAGCAACTAGCTGCTGCTGTTTCTAATGTCCTCCGCTGCTCCTTCAAAAGCCATGTTTTCTTTGCTGACGACCAACAGATCAGTCTCCATGTCAGCAAACCTGAACTCCAGCTCCAGACACAGGGAAATTCCTCCCGTGAAACTTGGCCTGACTTCAGTCGGGCCGACATGCCCAGGCAAGCCTGACAAGGTAGAGGAGCCAGCAGGAAGGGCGGCCCCCATGGCATGGAGTACCAATGACACACGTATGTGCATGTGTGTGGGGGGGTATGCACACACACAGGCATCGCAGAGTCCCAACATATTTTTACAGGTTTTATACATCTCCAGTGTCAGTAACACACTGGAGAGGAGATAAGCCAGCAAGTTCTGAGAAATGATCCTCTCCGAACCTTTCCTCTCTGTCATCTGACTACTGAATAGTGTGAGCATGTGGTCTGCGGGCAAGGACTGGAAGGTCTGGGGAGGGATGGCCCCTACTGAGTCAAAATGCAACATCAACACCTTGGGGGAGATCCAAGGCCTGAGAACAAATTTCAGAAACATATAAGGCGCCAAAGAAATGTGCCTTTAAGCATAAGGTCTGGAGCAGCTAGGAAGGTTTCTCATTTTCATCATTTCTTTTAACATCCATGTTCTCCTGTGATCCCTCTCTTCCCGCTGCCACACATACATGGCGTGGGCCACTTTCCTGGTTCGCTTAAATACTGTTGTAAAGAAACCTATCTGTGGTTTTATGTTACCCCGTCGGAGTGCTGTCTGTGAATACAGAACATAAAAGGGGATAAATTGCCTAACTTAATCTACCCTTGAGGCTTGCCACATTGAAAAGATAGAGCACGGAACTCGGGTCTGCCCTGGAACAGCTGGAAGACTAAGAGGTTGCAGTGTTTAAGGAAAACTCTTGAGTCTCACCCGATGCAGAAAACTCTCCGAACTACCGCTGTACCTATATAGAACATTTTATCTTTGTCAAGGCCCCTCAACATGTATGATTAATAATGAGTCCTGGAAGAACATTTGTAGCTCTTATCAATTCTTATCCTGGAGACAAGTGAGAAGGAAGGTGGGAGAACAGGGCATTTGGTCAGCTTAAATTCAAACCCACAGACACGCAGACTTCATAATCCGCCTTGGTCTGGAGTTGATCACTAAAGGCTACTAGCTCAAGCACAAAATACCTGAACTGCATGTCACACAAAGAAGTTGCCTTATTTATCTCATGAGTTTTGTTTTGTTTTGTTTTGTTTCTTTACTATGCCCTGGTTACTGGTTTATCAATTAGACATTTATTTAGCAGTCCACATAGAGCGGGGCACGACATCTTTTTGGTTTTTTTTTTTTTTTTTTTTTTTTTTTAAACTTGCATAAGGAAAAGTTAAAATGGAGAACCTTCTTACTGGCTAACTTGGTCCTTCATTGAGAAAGGCCCCTGCCACTTCACTTAGTCCAGCTTTCCCGAAGTGGGTGCCATGAGGGCTCCTGGTTTGTCAATCACTAATTTAAATGGTGTTTCACTGCATCTACACCAGGTCTGTCTCTCTGCCTCTCTACACACAGGTCTGCTGTTTGTGGCTGGCACTGTGGACTCACTTGAATCTGTGGCTCGACCTACAGGAACAAATTGCAGCGCTGGAAGCAAACGATGGACATTTTCATCACCAGCCTTCTCTTCTCACAGGTACCTACTAAGCCCTGGGCTACAAATGTTCACCAGTAGGAGAAAGGCTCTGGTTCACGGTGCCATGAGATTCCAGTGATGCCTTGGGCATCGCCTGCCAGTCCCCAGCCATCTCCCATGTGCAATGTGCCAGCCTGGTGATGCTGAGTTGACACCATGATGAATAACCAAGTCTCTTCCCACGAGAGTTCTGGAGCCGTCCGTACTCTGTCTTCTCCTGGGCTCCAGCTTAGTATGGTCTAGGTGAGGGAGTCAGGGCGAGCGGACCAGGGGCTGCTGCTGGTTGATAATGGTAATGAGTCAAATGCGGCATTTGCTTCATAGTGGCTCCCCTCTACACATCCTCCAAATCATCAGACCTCCCCATACACAGAAGCAGACGTGCACTAAGATCAGCTACTTTCTGGAGAAAACGAGGAGATAATAACAAATAGCAAAATGTACGTTAAAGTAACATTTGTCCCTCTATCAGGCCTTGTGCTAAGTACTTTACACTCATTATTTCACACAATCCTCCCAAGAACCCTATACAGACTGATGTTGCTGCTGCCCCATTTTGTAAGTGGGAAAACTGAGGCACAGAGGTTAAGAAACGTACTCAGAGGAGCACATACTCAGTAAGTGACTGCATCGGAGTCCACGCCTAGTGTTGACCCCCAAGCCCATGCTCGGAACCAGAGTCCCTCTGCACCCTTTTCCAGTCTAGGAGCTCCATAAAGCATTCTGAGTACGAGAATAGTCACATGAGGTCGTGTGGAGTTTTGACGAGGAGACTCCAAGGGAGAGCCCAGATCAGCAGGGACAGAGAACGTGGGTGTATCCCTCGTGGCCTGCTGGGACCTCG
Organism: Mustela nivalis; assembly: GCF_964662115.1. NCBI lineage: Eukaryota > Metazoa > Chordata > Mammalia > Carnivora > Mustelidae > Mustela > Mustela nivalis. The sequence continues at coordinate 28,438,418 of NC_139034.1, forward strand.
TCTAGGTCCATTTGTTTTTATAACCACAGGTACTGCACAGTCATTTAAAAACATGTGCTGGCCAGGGCGGAACGTCTGATGGCAGCCACCGGCCGGGCGCTGGCAGCAGTCACGGAGGGAGCAGATCGGGTGAATGTGGGTCAGCCCTTCCAGTGCAGAAGGGAAGGGAACATTAATTTTCAGTGAGAACGATGAGGAAAGCAGTTCTACAATGTTTTTTACAGAAATAGAAACCAGTGTAATAGAAGCCGGCACTCTACTACTTTAGAAAAAGAGCAGCGCAACAGGCAGGCAAGCCCTTAGCAGTGACCGCCAAGCTCGGAAACTGGTCAGATTTAGTTTGTTCCCCTAAAGAGGTGCAGACCCAAACCACCAAAGGAAGGTAAGTGATAACACACAGGGCTGCAAGTCTGGGCCCCGGTCACCGCAGCAGACGCGGCTGTGTCTCACAACTGCCACACAACTCCTAGGTCACGGCTCACAGGGCACATAGAAACAGTTCCTCCTCCGCCCTGGTCCCTGCCAACAAAGACCAAGCCAGCTGCAGGCAATCACCAGGCAACCGGCTTCTAACCCGGCCTCCAGAAACCAGTAAGTAGAGATAATGCTTGATTTTACTGTAAAGCCCTCCTGATTCTCCAGGGACCTGTCCCAGAGGGAGGACAAGGCTTTATGAGAAGCAGAGTCTGTCTCTCTGGCCCCAGAGTGTGTGCCCAGAGCTGGGGAGCCAGGCCTCTATGCTGAGCGACTGCTGCACCTAGTGGTGCACTGTGCAGACTTCCTCAGCATCTGGAACTTTCTACTCGCCTGACCCCGTTATTACTGGCTCCTGCTTGATTTTAGGGACATTAACCTGCCCATATGGGCCTTCTGGGGCCTTGCTGGTCAACTTGAGCTTACAGCCTTAGAAGAATGCTTTGTGGGTTTGCCTTTCTCATGTTTTTTTCTTTCTCTCTTTTTTTTTTTTTTTTTTTTGCCATTTTCTTTCCCTCCTTCCCCAGACTTCCCTCCACCTGGTTGGAGCACAGGATTTTAGCTTTTCTTAGGATCACTTTACCAGCTGGCCAGCCATGACCTGAGAATATGTGGTAAGAGCCTGCTTGCAGGTCACAGATTCAGATCTGGGAAAAGTGCCCAGGCTGTCCCCTCTCACTATCAACAGGTCTTGCTCATTTCTTTTCTTTAAGAAGCAGCAACATTTCTGTACAATCACAAGGGTGGAAACCAAAGCCCAACTTATTTTATTTATTTATTTGACAGAGAGAGAGAGAGATCACAAGTAGGCAGAGAGGCATGCAGAGAGAGGGGGGAAGCAGGCTTTCTGCAGAGCAGAGAGTCCAATGCGGGGCTCGATCCCAGGACCCTCAGATCATGACCTGAGCTGAAGGCAGAGGCTTTAACCCACTGAGCCACCCAGGCTCCCAGCCCGACTTATTTGAAGCACACTTCTCTGTATGGTTGCTTGTCCTTGCTGCCCAGCCTGTGAGCTCCAGCTCCACTCTGTGCTTTTAAACATAACTAGTGCTGGCCCCCCACCCCCACCTACAGCTAGAAGATGCTTACCAGGACAAGTGGATTCAAGCACAAATTACACACGTGCTTGAACACACGAGTGAGCACGTGCGTGCTCTTCACCAGTTCCCGTGGCTGGCTTCTGTGGCCAGCTGCACTACTACACAGGGACCTGCTGTAAGCAACAAGGAGAAGGTTTTATGAAAAGGGTCATGTTCTACCATGGAAAACTTGCTCTTACGGATTATTTCTACTGCAGAAAGAATTAGGGATATGGTTGAAACGTGTTTTGGCTCAGAATCAAAAAGCAAAGTTTTATGTCCTTTTAGCTTCAAGCTTCTTAAAGATCTTTCTTGCACAATCACACCTTGTAGAACTTTGGTGAGGCTCATATCGCATGAGGAAATGTGTGAGAGATTGCTTTGTAAACTGGAAAACACCACTAATAAAAGAAGCCATTGTTGTCGTGCCTTTGTTCTGAGGCAGGAGAACCAAGGCCTAGAGAAGAAAAGTAAGAGTTAGAAATCACCCCGTCTCAGCTGCTGGGAGACTAAGTTGGGCCCCTGTGGGTCCTTCCCTGGTGTTTGTCCTGGAACATGCCGCTGGAAGGGGTGAGGACTCAGGCCATGCTGCTCTCATTAGAGATAAAACGGCCAATTCACAATCAGCTGTGCTAGAACTCAGCCCACAGTATTTGCCTGAAGCCTGACTCTCATGGCTAGCCCTCCACTCATTGGAGACAGAGAGCAGTGTTAAGACCATGGACCATGGGACCAGGCTGCTGCTTGGGGGGCAGTTTATCTCTGTGTCCCCCTAACTTGGTAACTTGAAGCAAGTGACATGACTGACCTATCTGTGCTTAGTTTACTCAAACATAAAATGGCAATAAAAACATTACCCGTTTCCTACAGTTTTAAAAATAAAAGGAATAATACATGTTAAGTACTTTGGATATTTTCTGATGTGTAGTAAGCTCAGTGTAACTATTAGTCCTTTCCAATAAAATATTCTATTCTAATGAGGGTGCCTGGGTGACTCAGTCGGTTAAGCATCTGCCTTCAGTTCAGGTCATGATCCCAGGGTCCTGGGATCAAGTCCCACGTTGAGCTCTCTGCTCAGTGGGAGCCTGCTTCTCCCTCTCCCTGCTGTTCCTGCTGCTTGTACTCTCTCTCTCTCTCTCTCACTCAAATAAATAAATAAAGTCTAAAAAAATAAAATAAAATAAAAAATGAAGTGCGTGTGTGAGCGCCTGAGTGATGCAGCCGATTAAGCATCCAACTCTCGATTTTGGCTCGGGTCATGATGTCAGGATCATGAGATTGAGCCCTGAGTCGGGCTCTGTGCGCATGGAATCTGGTTGAGATTCTCTCTCTCCCTCTGCCCCTCATCCACTCATGTGCTCACACACATGCTCTCTCTCTCTCAAAATAAGTGCATAAAAATCTTTTTTAAAAATGTTCTAAATTGTGGGAAGAGATGGAAAGAGGCGGATTTTCTTTTAGGCATCATGGAGAATGGAGTTTGATGTGGCTTCAGGAAATCCAATCTCCCCTCAACCTCTAGTATATAGTGTTGGGACATGCCTAGATGGCTTAGACAATGGGCTCCAGTGGAACTAAAATGATAAGCATGTGCATGTGGATGCCTGGAGATGCAATGATGTCTTCTCCTCCCCCTGGGGGAGCTTAAGACTAGATGTAGACCGTTGTGACTAAATCCAGCCTCCTCTGCCAACTGCTGGATGACTATAGACCCTTGGCTTACCTCCCAGGGCCTCACTTCCTAGACTTTGCAGTGGGAGAGCAGTAGTACCAAGGTCATGGGATTTTTGTTTGGAGCAGTAGTGCACATAGTAAGTAGACTAGTGCACATAGTCAATTCACAATAGATTTTGGCTCTTCTCATTATTATACCACCATTCACCACTCCGTGCCTTTGTGATTCAGAGTTTCGAGAAATTACATAAATTACTCTTTGGGGGTCAAAGTAGAAGAGCACAAGAGCCAGATAACTGTAACCTGACATCCTATTTTCTGTTGACGATAAGGACAGGAAATGCCACATCATCATAACCAGGCTGTTCGTTCATACAGTGTGACCATATCTGTAATCACCAATTCATGTCAAACGCTTTGTGAATTACAGTGAGTTGTTCATGAAAGGCCAATCCCCCTTAGACATCCCTTAAGTTTCCTTGACAAACCAACCCAGTAGACATGGGGGAGACTCATCTTTGTTTTCAACATCAGGTCTGGAGGATACGAGGGACCAAACCAATGTCTACTGATTCTAGTCACTGTGAAGTGCCACTTTCAGTTTTGCTGCGGTTTGGCCCACCTTCGTCTTTGAGAATTGCTCATCAGAATATTTGAGCAAACTCACAAATGACAAGAACTGAAAATGCCAAGTGATTTTAATTTTTTAAAATAGCTCCGTGGGGCTGATGACCTTAGTCAGGTTGGCCATCAAGTTTTGGATCTGGCAAGAAAAGTCATAAAGTGAGTCAAACGGACAATGTGGAAAGGATGAGACAGCATTTTGTTTGTTTGTTTGTTTTTTGTTTTTTGCTTTTTGTTTTTTCTTCTAGCTTCTTTAGCATCAGGGCTGCCCCAGCAGACAGGGTATTTGATTTCTGGCATGCTGTGAGGGTCCCTGGAGAATGCTGGAAAGCAGAATGGGCTGCCAGAGGCAAAAGGCTGGTATCAGTAAAGTTTGCACAAGATTTAATAGTACTGGAACATACCCGCCCATTCCACTTCTCCAGTCTGATAATCCAGGACAATTAAGGGAAAGAGCCGAGATTTTGGTGGCTTTTAGCATTTTTAAAGTTTCATCTGGGCAAACACAGAAATGTCCATCAATGTTATCCAGACCTTACCACTGTTTATTTTTGAGACTCCAAGATTAAACTCAAGACTGGCCTAGCACAGCAGATATTTTTGCCTTTGCCTGAGAGAAGACAAAAACGTGAGAAGAAAGAGGGTCTCTGGAGAGGCTGGATTTCCTTGAGTATCCTCTGAAGATTGTCAAGCATCAGACAACAGGACCTAAACCCTGACATTCTAAACCAAGCTATTTCCTTCACAATGACATGTTAATGTAAAGAGGGCAAACGTTTTATGCCTTATTAAGAGAATTATTCAAGCCCAGGAAATAGGAGGGTTAAATGACTTACTTTCCTAAACATACTGCAACGAGAAAGAAGATTTTAGATATCACGCAAAAAATGTAGCAAAATGTGCTGAGTTGGCCCATTCCATTCCATTGAATTGTTCGGCAATTATGGTCATCCCCAATGCCCCAGAAAAATAAAGTACATGATGAAACTCCCATCTAAGGATATCAACTGCTATGGTACTAAATAAACGACACATCCCATTTTAAAGCCATCTAAAAGTATATCAGAAGAGGCTGTGCTGAACAGGGACTATAATTTTAACATCATTTGCTGTACGCTTTAACTTGAAGCAAAATGTTGCAAAGTTAAATCAATTTTATTTGATCTCACGGGGGAATTTACACTCTTTCATTTGGGATGGATGGACCCCTTGGCACAGTGTAGAATTTATTAAGACTCCTGTCCCACAGGAACAGTTAACTCTTTGATCCTAGCACACTCCCTCCTCCTAGAAGAGTTATTTAAAAGTTACACGTCCCCCCAAGCCCAGCAGGCACAGACACACAATTCCCCTTTCTCTCTTTTTCTGTCTCTCCTTCCCTGAAGTTTCTTAAGCAGTCCCTTCAGCTCTAGTTTTCTTTTTCTAAATTTAAAAATGTGGCTTCTGGCTATAAAAGTCTCCCCCACCTTTAGCAGCCCCCCGTCCCCTGGGGCTGTTATTGGCATGATGTGTAAATTAACTGGAGTCACTTAGAGCCCTCAGTTAGCTTTTAGTCAAACATTAGCAGCAATGTTTACTCTTGTGTAATCTTCAGTTGTTACTTAATTTAATGCCCGTCAGCATTTTTTTTTTTTTAAACATGTTCAGCAAACCCTTGGCACAGGCCGTTGGGTTTCTTTCCTCTTCCCCTCCCCCACCGTGACCCAAAAATCAAGCTCAACTGAATCTGAGCAAAGGCTTTCTAATATTTTTAATTAGCTAATGCCGCTTGCTCTCTTCTGAAGGAAATAAGAGTTTGCTTTCTATAGCAATCCAACTACATTGTACTCAGAAGCCCTTGCTTTGCAACCCCCATCCCACCTTACATCAAAGAGGGTGAACTATAAATTGTATAGTTTTTGTTTCTTGTTCCTCTGGCAGTTATTTGTGAGTGATGTAAGATGGGAAGCATCCTCAAACTCACATTTGGAAAAGGATGGTGTGGCCCCCTGAGAAAAGTCCATTGAAAACTAACTTTGAAGGTCTGCCCAGTGGTGAGCTAAAAGCTGAACATATCACATCATAATTCATGCACAACTTTGTATCTTTTGAACCTTCTTCCTTAGCTGCCACCACCTCTAAAGTAAATAAATAGAACCCTGGCCATTCTATGGTGTTCTGAAGTGCTCTTCTCCTAATGTGAAATCCATCTCTGTCCAGCAGGAGAACGTCTCTAAGGCTATCATAAAGGCAGAAGGAAATACTGACTTCACGTGGAAAAGGGAGGCTCAGCTTCAGGAGGGAAGCACATTATTAAGGGAAAAAGAATGTAGGGAAAAAATTACTAGACTACCTTTAAAAGATGCAAAGAGCAGCTCCTTCCTATGTTGCTGCTCTCCATTTCCACGCGTTCTGTACCAGAAAAGGCCTTCTTCGGTCCAGAGGCTCTTGTTAGTAATATCATGCTCTATAAAAAATCTGGGTCTTAGTGCCAAGAAGATAATGTTACCTGGAAAGCCTCCTGCTTGTTTGGGAAATGTGATCAAAAGAATGCATACACCTAAAAAGGAAAAAAGGACCCTGAGTCAGCCAATTGGGACCCTGAGTCCCAATTCCATATCCCATCCTTTCTCCCCTTTCCCCCAAAACCTTGACTTTCACGTGTCATTGTGTCTCAGCTGTAGCTCTGTTTCTTGGTGATTAGAAATCAGGAATCTCTTCCTTACACCACAAGGAAAGGTCCAATTGCTAAAAATCCTAAATGTGGGGGGAGATCCCTACTAAGTCTCACAAACAGCCCTCTAAGAAGAACCTTGAGGATACATGGGACAGGAAGAAAAAGAAACGTAGAGAAACTGGTGCCTGAGGCTTTACCCAATGGCTGCAGATGATCAAACGCCAAAGGATGCACTTTTGCTCTCTCAGATAGGAAGGGAATTCCTGGACTGGATCCACATAGAGTACATTGCTGGATTTCTAGGAAAGCATCACCGAAGGGCTGAATTATTTGCTATTAACTCAAGCTGCAGCTGTCCTGGGGGTCGACATATCTGTCTGAACTCATGTTACAAGTGTACACTGGGGGCCCATGGTTGGGGGCTGGTGTCACTGTGGGTGATCTCCAAAGCAGCCTGGGAGACACAGGCATCCCTGTTACTGACCACCAGCTCCCTACCCTCCCTCATACCTACCTCTGGGACATCAACTACCAGGCTCCCAAATGCAGCTGTGGAGCTACACAAATGAAACTTCTATAATTTTCTTGAATCACCTGGAACGTGTCCATAGCACAGGGCTACACACTGACAAGGGCTCTTAAGGCTTAAGAACTCACTCCCAGATAGCAGCTCCTCTCCACAAGGAAACTCGCCCCCATCCCTAGGGTGTCCCAAAAAGGAACACTGCTGTAGACTCAGCTCCTACCTTTGCTATGCCCACTGCTAAGTGACCCCTCCGCCCCCTTTGGCACACAAGGTCTGTGCTTCCATTTGCTTTTCAGCACTTTTTTCAACTCCCTCTTCAGTTTCTCTTTCTGGTGCCCCCTTAATCCAACTTGTTCATTTAATAATGAATCGCTCAGTTCTCATGGAGTGGTGTGCGCCTTTACAGCTCCTCAGAGGAGATCACTTGACAAATATAAAATGGAAATTTTTTAGACAAATGTTCCATTTAATTTGAGGTGTCAGCCATAATGATCAACAACAATAAATCCGTTTCTTTTCCGTTAGCTAATCGCATGTGCGTATGTGTGTGTATGTGTGTGTGTGTGTGTGTGTGTGTGTGTGTGTGCTGTGTGACACTCTCTTCCTCTCTTTCTGCAGCATGGCCACTTGCACATTTGTTCACTGCCCCACTTTTTAGGCTCCCCCAGGTCTGCTGCTCTAGTCAATGAGAAATCAAACAAATTGGCTGAGTTAAGCCATTTCCACCAGTTCATGAAGGGAAAGCTTTGGGCACATTCCCAAAAGGCCGGGCATGTGAGTCAGGGAGGCTGACTTGCAAACCTCCCCCCACACTCAGGGTTTACTCTGTTTATTCTGTCAACCCTGTTTATTCTTTCAACTCTGGTTTCTCAGCAGAATAACTCATCACACTACACCCAGATTGTGGGGACACATAGGAAACATCCAGAAAGAACCAGAGAGAGCACAATCCTGCTGATTCATTCACTAAGCCATTTGTTAGCAAGCTGGTTTGGGGTTTCTCTTTTCCACAATATTTCAACACTTATGGAATTAAAACTGCCAGCTGTTCTCATCTTTAAACAAAATACCCTGAATAATTGGGAATTTAAAATAATTTTCACTGTTAAAGTCTCTTTCAGAAACATGTCCGACCAACGTAATCAGTTAATGAAGTAACTTGGAAACCCAGACCATGCAAAAGAGACGTGTAAAACGTGAAGAACAGAGTCAGTCAGCCCTTGGGAAACCTGGTTTCCTAAGGTTTAAAATGTATAATCAAATGACATGTAAGTTCTGAGATATCATGGCCCTGAATGAGAATTTACAAGAGACTATCAAAAAAACGAATGATGTGGTGCAGCAGGGAGGCTGTGGAATCAGGCAGAACTGGATTCCAATCCGTTTCTGTGCTTTGCTGTGCAACCTGGAACAAATAGCACGTCTTCCCTAACCTCAGTGCTCTCATCTCTAAAGTGGGAATCACAAGAGTCATCCCCCAATTCAGTGGGTCGGTGTAGGGATTCAAATTAGGAAATATATGTAAAACACTCAACTCACCACAGTTTCTAGGTCATAGTAAGCACTTCCTAAATGAAAACTACTAAGCACTCCTGTCTCACAGTTAATGTCTTTTAAAAAATCGTAAATTTAATTTTCGAACTTAGGAAATAATGAAGACATCACTGGGAAAGTATCTGACTCCCAAACCAAATAATGGGGCAACTTGGAAATCCAGACCACTTGGAACAGATTTGTTAAAGTGCCAGGGACAGGAATCCTACCCAGGTGATGATCAGTAAACATTTATTGATAATGACCATGTTTTCTTCAGGTTTAAAATAAAACATCTGGAAGATTTACAGGATCACTTGGGGTTCTTCCTGAAATATTAAGATATCAATGTAAGAATTCAAAACACCACAGCTCTGGGGCACCTGGGTGGCTCAGTTGGCTAAGTGTCTGCCTTCAGCTCAGGTCATGATTCCGGGTTCCTGGGATTGAGCCTCACATCACGCTCCTTGCTTGACAGGGAGCCTGCCTCTCCCTTTTTCTCTGCCCCCACCCCTAGCTCACATTCTCTCTCTCTCTTTCTCAAATAAATAAATAAAATCGTAAAAAAAATAAATAAAACGACCACAAAAAACAACAATAACAACAACAAATGTGGGTACTAATTTTGTTCAGATTGAAATCGTCCTAAACACAAGTATTGCATGTAAAGCAGAGGCTCATAAAATTGTAAAACCAGGATTAAGAAAGATTTTCCAGAAATAGGTGGTAGCCTCATCAACTTCAGTGGAGAAATTTCTTCATCTGTCACCCCATTGACTAAACAGGGAAAAATCACATGCCAGGGAGGTATCTTTGTAGTCCTGGGGTGAGACCACCAACCTTTCCATTTAGCCAAATTTAGTTCCATTTAGAATGAAACACTGGCTGACTAAAGAATTCAGAGTCAAATTCAAACAGATCATTGCACAGAGGGGAGCTCCCACACATAGAGAAAACTGAGGAAGGCAATAGTTTAAAATTCTTCTTTACATTTTTCAAATTAATCATTGCAGTGTGGCAATGATTAACCTGTATGGGAGACTTTTAACAGAGTTGACTGTAGCATTGAAATACTCACTGAAAATACATAATTTGCTTTTCTAATCTTCCTTCAATTTTAGTCTAGAAATTACCATTTATCTTAGTATTCTCTCTCACATGGGGCAAAAGAAGCAACAAAATTTATAGAATTCAATAAAGCCCTGAATAGTTCATACTGCTCTCTCATCTAGGTATCAGATATTAGAAAGGAAGGCAACTAAGATACCACTTCCATCCTTGAGAGGAACTCCCTGACCTTTGGGGAAACGCTCTTAAATTGAGCCAGTTGCTTTTCACTAAATGTCATATAAATTGATTTCTAGAGTTCTTAAAATTCCATGCTCTGTGCTGTAGCTGTGCAGTGCAATAATACACACACACACACCCCTAGGTAGAAAGAAAAAGGGGTTGAGTGTGTCTCTGGCTTGCTTTCTACAGTCACTTACACTTTGCCAAAACAGAGCAGAGTCATATAGTAAACCCTTAGCAAGAAAGGGGGCACATCTCCAAATTAGGGAGGTTTGGCTGCAGGTGGCTATGGAAATGCAGAGTTTAAGGAAACTTAGCTTTTTGTTTATTTTATTATCTTTCCTGAAACCTGTGAGCTTAGCCAGCCTTCCCACCCCGACTTTTGGGAAACACACCTTGAGGCCTCCCAAGCCTCCTGGCTCATGCTGCAGAGTTAAGTTGTGATGCACAGATATCTAGTAGTTCTGATTCAGTCTAAGTGTCAACATATAGATGTACCTTGCCCTCGTGTTAGATTAAAATGCTTGGACACACTTACAGGCTCAAGTGTTGTTGTATTGTTGACTAGTTTTCTTGAGAGAAAGAAAGAAAGAGAGAGAGAGAGAAAGAAAAGGAGAAGAAGAAGAGGAAAGAGAGAAAAGAAGAGATGGGAAGAGAAGGGAAGGGAAGGGAAGGGAAGCCATTTTCTACCTAATCCTGGTATAGGGCTCATGCCTACTCTTCTGACACAATCAGGCTTCTCTATAGCTTGGCAAAAAAACTTCACTGAAATGAAAGAATGTGTAATTTACACTGGCTGTTCTGGCCATTTCTGGATAGAAAATGTAACTTTTTTTAAGTTATAAATATGGCTCCCATATAAACATAACATGAGCCTGTGGCAAGGGTTTAATTCATTAATGTGAGAACAAGCAAAATGGTGAAGCCAGTGCAAAGAGAATTTGAGGAACTGAATATATAACAGAACTAGAGAACACATATCCAAGTAAGATTGCTAGGGTTGCCTGGGTTGCTTAGTTAGTTAAGCGTCTGCTTTCAGCTCAGGTTGTGATCCCAGAGCCCTGGGATCAAACCCCATGTCAGGCTCCCTGCTAGGTGGGGCATCTGCTTCTTCCTCTGTCTCTCCCCTGGCTTGTTCACTCTCTTTCTCTCTCTCTCAAATAAATAAATAAAATCTTAAAAAGCAAATAAATTTGCTAGATTATATAGAACATTGCTTAATGTCACACACAGCAATAAAAGTGCAACCTTTTGGGTCATCTTTTCTACTAAATTGAAATCATTTGCATTGCATGGCTACTGAACAGAATTCTACTAATAAACATGTCACTTCCTAGAGTCTGAGCTTTAGTCAATAGCAAATAGTTTGTCAAATAAGGTGTATTCCCTCAGAGAATCAGTTAGTCCTTGGATGGGCCTATTAGAAAATGTACCAGGAAGGCCATAAAAGAACATTCAGCCCTCCTTTTGCCTTTTTCAAGTAGATACTTCCTTAACATCAGTCAAGTACTTTTCGAGGAAAAGACGTCTCAGATAGTAAGACAACTAAGGCTTTGGGAAAGATGGTTGTGAAATATTCATAGAAAAGCACTGCCATTCAAACTGCTGAATCCTAAAAAATACAGAGTTGGGTCCATTGAGGCATGAATGGAATAAAATACAGCATATACACATAATGAATTATTCAGCCTTTAAAAGGAAGGAACTTCTGACACATGGTACCACACAGATGAACCTCGAGGACATTATGCTCATTGAAATAAGTCAGTCACAAAAGATAAATACTTTATGATTCCACTTGTATGCATTATCTAGAATAGTCAAATTCATAGAAATCGAAAGAATGGTGGTTCTGAGGGGCTCGAAAACAGGGGGGGGGGAGTTGTCATGTAATAGTAGTAGAGTTTTAGTTTTGTGAGATGGAGAAGTTCTGGAGATTGTTTATACAACAATGTGAATGTACATTACTCAACTATATACTTAGAAATGGTTAAGGTGGGAAATTTTATAAGTGGTTTTTCACCACAACAAAAAAATAATTTTTAAAAATTCCAGCGTTGATGTCACCCGAAAAGATACATGTTAGAAGGCCAGGGAGTGACTCTCACCAGAGTGAGACCAAAAGGTGGAGCATAGGTGGAGCATTATGACTTAACCTATGACACAAATGAAATAATTGCAAAGAAGCCAACCCAGCTATACTGGATTTCGGTCCACATCAGAGAAACAAGTAATGGAGCCAAGTCGGCTGTCTGAGCAGCTCATCCTGTCATGCCTGGGAAATCCAACAAGAGCGTGGGATCAGTTGTTCTGGCCCCAGCCTAAAGTAAAGAAGCCCCAGAGCTACAAAAGACTATCTGACTATCTGTCCTGTCTTTCCTTTCCTTTTTTTTTTTTTTTTTTTAAGGATTTGTCCTTCATTTAAAATCTCACTTCTTTTTTTCCTCCACCTTTTAAAAAATGTATTCAAAATGGCTCATAGACTTTAATGTAAAATACAAAACTATGAAACTTTTAGAAGACAACATACAAGAAAATCTATGCCATTTTCAGTTCCGCAATAAGTTATTTTTTTGTTTTTTGTTTGTATGTTTTCATATTCCCCCTTTTTCAGTTTTAATGAGATATAATATGCAAATAAAATTTATGTATATCTGAGGTATACAACTTGATGTTTCCATAATCCAACTCATTCCCATCCCATCACCTCACATTGTGACCATTTTCTTTGTGTGTGTGTATGTGTGTGTGTGAGAGAGAGAGATAACATCTGAGTTTTGCCCTCTTAACAAATTTCAAGTAATAATACAGCATTATTGGGGCGCCTGGGTAGCTCAGCGGGACAAACTGCTGTCAAAAACCAATGCTCCTTAGAGTTAAAAAAAAAAAAAAATCACTCTCTTGAACTTATAGGCACCCCTTGGAATGACTTATTTCACCATAAACTAATTCAGTGAGAATTAGGGAGGTTGTACATCGAGGCATCTCTTCCAAAACCTAAACAAATCTCACACACACACACACACACACACACACACATGACAACAGGTAAAAAAGGAGGCATGTACTTTACTAAGGCTGGCTGTTTACTAACTTTTATTTTGTTTGTTTTTGTTTCTGTTTTCATAAAGCCTGGCTTTTAAACAGTAAGTGTAACCCAACTCAACCTACCCCCAAATTCTCGTCTTTCCAGTTCAGACTACCTCTTGTCATGGTAGTCTGACTCCAGATGGTCAGTCAAGAAAATAATTATGGGAAGCTCAGAGAGTTCTATAACATGTATAAATAGTTCACTAACAAGTTAACTACTGGAGGAAGCAGATAGAATTAAATACAAAAAATTAATTTTGAGAGAGACAAAAACATGGCAGAAAGAAGGCAAGCCACAAGAAAGGGAAAAGAGAGGAGAAGGGAGCCAGGAGACCAAAAGGGAGTTATACTCTAAAGCAGTAGCAAATAAAACTGTGGGTGCTGTAAAACAAATACTTGGCCTGAGTTCTTTCTCCTCTCCTGCCAGATTATGCCAACTCACAGCATCTTACAAACTCTTCCAATTTTTATGGTTCTCTTTAAGTGAAGTTGCTCATCAGCTCAAAGGTAAATGGCAACTATTTCACAGAAAATAAACTTGGGGTATTTTTATGTGATCATTGCTCCAAGACAGCAAAGGAAGAAAAAAAAATTTCAGCACACTGACCATTTTTAAGTTTTGATCCCAGCCAAAACTCAAACCAAATGTGAGTCTGAGATGGGTCACCTCAGACCCCTTTTGATTTCCTCCATACCAGAACATAATCATTTGACACCTCTAAGAGTCAGAAGTCTAGAAGTAAGAGTTGGCACAGCTTGGCTGGCTGTCTAGAAGTCTTGACATTGCCCAGGGTCCCATCCAGGAGCTCAGAGGTCAGTATAAAGATTTTATTTAAACATTATTTTTTAATTCTATGTGTTGCAACTATGTTGAAGAAAAGTTTTTCAAAACCACACAATACCCTGGAGCATAAAATCCCTTATGGGATACCTGAAAATAAGTTTTGGAATAATGCAAATGTTTAAAGTAGCCCGAAGTGAAACTTCAATATTTAATCAGCCCAGCTGCCTGTGACGCTGGTGTCGGGGCTGAGGGAGGAAGTAGTGGTTTCTCTTTGAAGCCTGGCTGCCACCAGGCCAGGAGTAGCCAAGTTAGGGGGATGGTGTATGTGGAAGCTGCCTCCCCAGGCCATGTGGTCTTCTCTAGTATGGTGGAGACAAGTGAGTTACCCTCTTGCTTCTTTCCTGAAGGCAGAAAAGAAGTAGGAAAACATGAAACACAAAAGGATGAGTTGGAAAATGTAGGGCTCTAAACTGAAACATTTTTGTGGCAGTTAAATTGTAAAGGAACCAAGACTGCCTGGAGCAGAAGGACGTATGTTGCACACTGAGCAAACAGAGGTGGTTGAAAGTGGGTCTTTTATTTCCTGCTCTGATAAAAAGAAATCGAGGTCCAAGAAAAAAAAGAGAAGATGACCAAGTGGGACGAGTTCTCCAATGGTTTATTGCATTTTGCATCTTCGGTAATGAACTACCAGTGAACCCAGAAAGTACCCTATAATGTCCCTTCTCTTCTAGGCAGTCTACAGCCACGTGGTTTTTGTCCAACTCTGTGGTCTATGGTGTGATTACAAAAGAGAACCTCCTCCCCCTCCCCCATGCTGTTTCTCAGCTGAAGATTGGCTTCCTATGTCACTAAGAAGGCAGAAGAGGAACTTCCATAAATACCCACCTCTCTGCTTCCAGACCATCACTTCCCTTTGGTTCCTCTGTATGACTATTCACTCCCTCATGCTGTGGACTCCTCCAAGCCCCACTTCACCACCAGCTACTACCCTGTTTATCTGTTCTCCTTTATAACAAAACTACTTGAAAACATTATTTATACCAGGGCTGTACAGTAGAAATACAATGATCCATATCTGCAATTTTGATTTTTCTAATAGCCGCATTAAATCCTCTTACTAAAAAGAAACAAGTGATGTGAACTTTAATAATATATTTTACTTAACCCAACATATCCAAAATGATATCTTGTAAACATGTGATTATTTTAAAATTACTGAGATATTTTACATTCCTTTTGTAATTCTAATCTGATGTGTATATTACCCTTAGAGCATATTTCAATTCACCGTAGCCTCATTTCAAATGCTCAATAGCACCCAGTGTGTAGTGGCCCATACTGGACAGTGCAGCTGGGTGCTGTTCCGATTTCTACCCCCATCCTATCTTGAACTCATTCCATCCAGGCCTTTGTCCTCACCATTCCAATAAAATCGCTTTTGTCAAAGTCCCCAGTAATCTCCATTATGCTCTATCTAGAGGTCAGTTCTCAGCCCATATCTTACTTGACCTGCCAGCAACATTGGGCCCAGTCAATCACTCTTTCCTGCCTGATAAACTCCCTTCACTTTGCTTCCAGGACACTGCACTGTCCTTGTTTTCCTCTTGTCTCACTGGTTGCTGCCCTCCATCTCTTTTTGTTAGTTTATTCTCTTCACTCTGTCCTCTACATAATGTCCCAGTGGAAGGTCCCAGGGCTTAGTCCTTCATCTTGTTCATGTTTCCAGGTACTCTGACCCCTTGGTGGTCCCATTCGCCTATTTGTTGACAGGTCTCTAGCCTGTATCTCTTCTGAGCTCTAGCCTGCTCCAGAATCTTCATTTGGACTTGTCCATCTCCATTTGGATGCATATCAAACTTAACTCACCCAATACTGATCTCCTGATCTCTCCCTCCTGAACCTTCTTTTTCTGCTGTCTGTCCCATCTCAGTATATAGAATTTCTTTAGTCCAGTGTTAATGACAAAAGCCCTGGATGAATCTTAGCTTCTTTCTTGGTCATACCCTTCATCCAGTCCTTCAACAATCCTCTCACCTATATCTTTAAAACATATCCCAAATCTGACTATTGCGTTCCACCTTGTCTGTTTTGCCTCTCATAGTAAATGACTGGCACCTACTAGGGAGTCAGTACTAAGTGGGTGCCCACTTCTTGAACCCATGAGAAACAGAAGGAGGCTGGTATTCATAATGGCTTATTCCCAGCTGCAGCTGGTGTTACAGACACTACAGCAATACCACACATCTGAGGGCAGGAACAAGACAGTCTTAGAGTTGTCCCTGGGTAAGAAAGGAGACACAAAATAGAATGGCTGAATAGTGATCACTTGCAGCATAACCAGATGTTCCTGCATTTTGCCACTCCTCACCCACCCAAAGCCACCAACCTTGTATACAAATCGTTACCCTGAAACCTTCAAGAATCACCATCACTCTCTCTTGCTTGGGTTTCTCTGACTGTAAAGGCCCTGACACCAGTTCCATATGCCATCTTCCCTTCTCCTTCACCATGGTACAAGAGAGGGAGAACCTTGGCAGTCTCCTATTTTAATATTTATAAACCAGCTTTGTGCTCTAATAGTTTTTCTATGTCGTTGAATCTAAAATTTGTAAATCAGGGAGAAGAAATCACAAAGTAGGAGACCAGCAGATTTTACATATTAAAATGAAAATTTTCCATATACATAAAAAAAGAATATTTAAAAACAGGGGTGGAGTGCCTGGGCAAAGAGAGTTGAGCATCCAAATTTTGGTTTTGGCTCGGGTCATGGTCTCAGGGTGGTGAGATCAAGCCCTGCATCCGACTCCACACTCAGCTCGGAGTCTGCTTTAGATTCTCTCTCCCTCTGCCCCTCCCCCATGCACTTGTTCTCTCCTTCTCTCTCTCTCTTCCTCTTTAAAATAAACAAATAGGTAAATCTTTTAAAAATATATTAAAAATTACTCCACAAACTGTGAAAAAATGTCATAGACCCTAAGCTAAATGATTAATATTTATTTTTTTAAAGATTTTTAATTCATTTATTTGACAGAGTGAGATCACAAGTAGTCCGAGAGGCAGGTAGAGAGAGGGGGGAAGCAGGCTCCCTGCCAAGCAGAGAGCCTTATGTGGAGCGGATCCCAGGACCCTGGGATCATGACCTGAGCCAAAGGCAGAGGCTTAACCCACTGAGCCACCCAGGTGCCCCTAAATGATTACTATTTGAACAATGCAATAGGATAGGAAACAGAAATAAATATGCAAATAATACAAACAGTCCTTGAGAGCCAAGACAAGTTGTTAGCAAACGTTGCAAATGTATTTGGTCATCCCTAAGGAAACAGTTCAAAAAATGATAAAACTTGTTTTCAAAAGGTTTAATAGCAAACATTTTTCCAATAATGATAGAATAATTAAATAGTGATATGTAGACTTTGTATTATAGAATCATTAGAATTATGTATTGCAAAAATTTATGATTATATGAAAAATTCTTACATTAAGAGTGGAATATTACATTATATGTATATATATATATATAGAATTTTACAAATTGTAAGTAATAATTATATATTGAAAAGATTGGAAGAAAAGTTGCCAAAATATTAGTATCTTTGAATAGTGACACCTCAGATATTATTGGTCCTTCAACAATCCATACAAACAATTAGGTTTGTATGGATCTGTAAACACAAATCGTTTTTTTGTTAATTTAATAACATCGTTTTACTGTCTTAGTAGAATCTAAATTATTTGCAAGTATGTTTCTAAAAAATGTGACACAGAATGCTGGTAAACAAATAAGCAATCATAGCTCCTTGTTGTCTTCATGAAATAAAAAGGAATTTAAAAGAATATGCCCCCATCCCTCTCTGTTCCCCAAGGGACAAAACAAAACAAGGCTTTGGATCCCTGAGGTCTTTCCTCTTCTCAAAGGGATAGCTGAAACACAGAATCTCCTTGAAATTCCAGAAGGAATTTCAGCAATCAAATTTTCATGAAGATATGGGTCAGAGACTTAAAGAGTAGAGAGACTGATATGACCCCTTGATCCAAAGAGCCAATATAAAACAAAACAAACTAATGCTACTTTTTAAACGTTGAATACCCAGTCCATATTACAAATGTCCAAGTTATTTTCAAAATATCTTTTAACATTTTGTTCATTCCAGTCAGATCTAAATAATATCTATTTATTAGATCCAGCTATATTCTCTTAAATCTAAAGGCAAAATATTTAAAAATGACATAAATTCCCAATTACAGAATGTTTAAAAACATGTCATAGCTATGAAAAGAAATAATATATAATCGATTAAAAAAATCATTGTTTTAAAGCCTATTTACTGATATGGGAAAATGTTCTTGAGATGAAATTAAATGACAGAATAAAAGCCAACATCTTTGTTCCAGAGGATAAGTTCTTAAACATGGGATTTCTGTGTCAAAGTGATGTATTTAATCTGAGCGACAGTGTGTAAGAGAACTGATTTCCCCTCATTCTCACCAGCACTGGAGATTACAAGCTTTTAAACAACTTGATGAACAATAAATTATATCAGCCCATTTAAATCTGGATTTTAACACTAAGTTATACTCCTGAAATTAATACTGCACTATATGTTAACTAATTTAATTAAAACTTGAGAAAAAAAATTGAAATTAAAAAAATTTGGATTTTAAGTTGAGGTGAAAATAAAAATTCTACATATATTTATTGGTCATTTTTATTTCTTCTTTGATGAAATATTTGTTTCCAGATTTTATCTACTCTGCCTTCTTTTTCTATATAAAAAATCATTTTATGGAAATATAGAAGATTTTTATATGTTAAGAATAGTAATTTCTTATGTTACCAATACTTTCCTTCTCTGTTTGCATTTTAATGACAAAAATGTTAAAGTTAATGTAATATCTTTTGAAAAATTGAAGTTTTAAATCTTTATATAATCAAATACATCTTTCTTTTGCTTCAGGCATTTCCTCTCTCTGAGCTTACTCTTAAAAAGTGTTTTTAAATTTCTTCTAATACTTTTATAAGTTTACATTTTATATCTTGGTCTTTAGTTTATTTACAATGTGGTTTTGTATTTGTTAAGCAAGGAAATCTAACAATATTTTCTTCTAAAATATCAATATCTTAATATATATTTCTTAATAATACATAAGTATTTGATTTGATCTGATTTGAAATGCCTTAGTTTGTTCTTAGGCTCTTCTCTATTCCACTGATTTACTTGTCTTTTCCTCTGTAAGTACCTTGTGATCCTTAGTATAGTAGCTTTAGAGTTTGCTGAAATATCTGGGCAAATATCTTTTTGCTATTCTTTTTCAAAAATTTATAGGCAAATCTTACACATTTTCTCTTCCATAAAGTTTTATAATAAACTATAGAGTTCCTTAAAAAT
This sequence comes from Mustela nivalis, assembly GCF_964662115.1. NCBI lineage: Eukaryota > Metazoa > Chordata > Mammalia > Carnivora > Mustelidae > Mustela > Mustela nivalis. The sequence continues at coordinate 28,457,538 of NC_139034.1, forward strand.
CCTCATTTATGCTCAATTAAAAAGCATTATATTAATGTGTACATTTGAGAACTGACAAAATCACATGAAAATGATGCTCTCTGCCATGAAGTTTACAATAACAAATTTAAGTAGTCTAAAGTTATTATAATCAACAGAGGAATGGTTAAATAAATTATGGTATATCCACATATGGTAACTATTCTGCAAAGAAGACCCTCCAATGAATCAAAGCCACTAGGATTCATTTTCTTGTCCAGGCCCTTCCCACACTAAATCAAGGCCAGCAGGGGTGTCTAATAAAATGTGGCAAAAGTGATGCAAAACTGTTCTTAAAAAACTTGAGTATTCCATCTTGATAACTGGGAACAATGCTCTGGGAGAAGCCAGCTGCCATGTAAGAAGTTGAGATACTATGAGATCTTTCTGCTTGGAGACATCCTAGGGACCTACATGAAGAGGCCACGTGGAGGCAACAAATTGCCCAACTAGTCTCCGCTCTTCCAATTACCCTAGCTGAGGCACCAAAACCATGTAAATGAAGAAGTCAGCTTAGATATTCAGCTCACTCAAACCTTGGATTCCAGTCCCAGCCACCATCAGACTATAACTTCATGAGTAACTTCAAATGAGAGCCACACAGCATATCTTGAAACAGTAAGGCACAAAATAATTGTTTTAAGTCACTAAGTTTTGGAGTGGAGGTTTTGCAGTCACAGATAGCCACAATAGGAGTTGGTGCCTGGAACTAGAGTGCTACCATAATAAAATCCAAAACAGGTGACTTTGAATCAGACATTGGGTAGAGGCCAGAAGGTCTTGAGAGGCTGTAAATTAAGGCCAGAAAGACAGTGAGGATAATGCTATTGAAGGATGAAAGAAAGGACTAGTGTTATGTCGTGGTGAGAAGTTTGGCAATATGTCACTGACAATAATGTAGAGAACAAAAAGAATTCTTAATGACTTGGTGAACTTGGCTAGAAAATTCTAGGCAGAACATTGAAGCTGCCAAAGAGTTTCTTTTAGCTACATGTGATAAGGTACAGGTAAAAAGAGATGAGTTAGGAACAAAACTGCTCCATTTTTTAATAGAATTTAAAGAAAATTAAAGATATCTAACATAATCTACCTGTCCAGCAAAAGAGTCTCAAAGTAAGAAATGGTTTCAGGATAAAAATTAAAGATGTAGCTGTAAGACATTTTGTGAAATGCAACACACATGCATATTTTATGTATGCACATTTAATAAACATACATAAAACATGTATGTGTGTTATGTTTATATACATATATGATAGGTTTGAATTTTTAATTTTATTTAATTTCTAAGATATTTATGAATGTTGCTTTTATCTAATTAAATGAGCCCAAATAAGATTCATAGGTATGAGTACCTTATACAGGTAATGTGTATTGTTAAGAGAATAGGATTCAGAGAAACATCACCAGCTTTGACCAAAAGGAACAAAGACAGTTAAAATGAAAAGAGATTCTGAACACCTACAAATGCAACAGGAGATTGAAGAAAAGAGCAGAAATTCTAAGAAGGTTCTGAATGATAGGAGGGGCGGAAAAGTGAATCTGAAGCGTGGGGAAGATAGACTGCAGGGGGAGCCGCCGGTTCTCAGCAAGCAGTGGAGCAGTGGGGCACAAAATCAAAACTTTTAGAAGTCTGCTCCACTGAGGAATATTGCTCCAAAGGCTGAGCAGGGGTGGAGCCCTTGCAACGAGTGTGGTCTCAGGACCCACGGGGTCACAGAAAGATGGGGGTGTCTGAGTGTGGCAGAGCTCCCACATATTGGAGTGGGGAAGCTGACTACAGAGACAGAGCTGAGGAGTGAGCTCTCAGCTTGGGGTTACCTTAATCATGATCCATAGCACAATTGGACCACTGCTCTTTGAGCAGGGATCCCACAAGTGAGATCCAGGGAGACTCACTTTCCTCCTCTGGAGGCGGGAATATTTTGGCTTTGGTGACTCCAAACGGGACTGTGCACCAGAGACAGAAACACTTGGTCACTGACTGGGTGAGCCCACAGCATGGCTGAAGACCAGGGAGACAGGACTGATTGACTACTTTTCTCTGAGGGCACACTGAGGAGTAGGGTCCTGAGCTCTCAGCTCCTACAGGTTGGAGATTGGGAGGCTGCCATTTTCATTCCCATTCTCTAGAGCTCTACGGAAAGCATTCAGGGAACAAAAGCTCCCAAGACTGAATCCAAGCAGATTACATAGCCTGGCTCCCGGCAAGGGTGGTGCAATTCTGCCTCAGGCAAAGACATTTGAGAATCACTACAACAGACCCCTCCCCCAGAATATCGGCAAGAATATCCAGCCAAGACCAAGCTCACCAATCAAGTAGGACAGCGGAACTCCAGAAATAGGGAAAAGCAATGCATGGAATTCATGGTTTTCTCCCTATGATCCTTTAGTCTTGCAAACTTAAATTTAATTTTTTTAATTTTATTTTTTATTCGATTTTTTTAACCTTTCCTCTTTCCTCTTTTAAAGTTCTTTAGTTTATCTTAACAATACCTTTCCTTTAAAAAAATGTATTTTTAAACCTTCATTATTATAGTCATATCTTATCCTTCATTATATTTAACCTTATTTTTTTATACATATAGGGTGGTTTTTTTTTTTTTCTGAAAAATTTTGGGATATAATCTCTTCTAATAGATCAAAATATACCCTAAATCTAGCACAGAGCTTTGTTCTCGTCTCCAGCCTGAGCACATTCTCTCCCCACTTTTTTTTTCTCCTTTTTTTTCCCCAACCAACTTATCTTATCAATTCCTTTCTTAGAATTTTTTTTTAATTTTCACATCTACAGTCATATTTCATCCCTTCATTACATGTACCCTTATTTTTGTATATATATGGGTTTTTCTTTCCTTAAAATTTTGGGAGGTAGTTTCTTCTAAGGGACCAAAATACACCCCAAATCAAGTGGGTGGCTCTGTTTTATTCACCAGTCCTATATATATATTTTTAAATTTCTTTATACCTCCTTTATTCTTCCCCCCGGCTTGGGGTCTCTACTGATTTGGTTAGCATACATTTTTCTGGGGTCTTTGTCACCCTTTTAGTATTTTATTCTCTTATTCATATATTCTTATCTGGATAAAATGACAAGGCAGGAAAAACTCACCACACAAAAAAAGAAAGAACAAGAGGCAGTACCGATGGCTAGGGATGTAATCAATACGGAAATTGGTAATATGTCAGAACTACAGTTCAGAACGACAGTTACTAAGGTGCTAGCTGGGCTCAAAAAAGGCATGAAAGATATTAGAGAAATAAAGAACTAAAATCTAATCAAGTTGAAATTTAAAAAGCTATTAATGACATGCAATAAAAAATGGAGCTCTTACTACTAGGATAAATGGGGCAGAAGAGACAATTAGTGATATAGAAGACCAAATGACAGAGAATAAAGAAGCTGAGGAAAAGAGAGACAATGATTACTGGATCATAAGGGGAGAATTCAAGAGATAAGTGATCCATAAGACTAAACAATATTAGAATAATTGGGATCACAGAAGAAGAAGACAGGAGAGAAGGGCAGAAGTATATTGGAGCATATTATAGTAGAGAATTTCCCTATATGGAAAAGGGAATGAGCATCAAAATCCAGGAGGCACAGAGAAACCCCCTCAAAATCAATAAAAATAACACCCCATCATCTTTTAAGATTTCTTTTTATTTCTTTGACAGAGATCACAAGTAGACAGAGAGGCAGATGGGGGGGGGCAGAGCAGGCTCCCTGCTGAGCAGAAAGCCTGATACATGGCTTGATCCCAGGACCCTGAGATCATGACCTGAGCCGAAGGCAGAGGCTTAACTCACTGAGCCACCCAGACGCCTCCACACCCCATCATCTAATAATAAAACTTACAAGTCTTAGTGACAAAGAGAAAATCCTGAAAGCAGTGCAAGACAAGACGTCTGTAACATACAATGGTAGAAATATTAGATTGGCAGAAGATTTATCCACAGACACCTGGCAGGCCAGAAAGAACTGGCATGATTTATCCAGTGCAATAAATGAGAAAAATATGCAGCCAAGAATACTATATCCTGGTAGGCTGTTATTGAAAATAGAAGGAGAGATAAAAAGCCTCCAGGACAAATGAAAACTATAAGAATTTGCAAACACCAAACCAGCCCTACAGGAAATATTGAAAGGGGTCCTCTAAGCAAAAAGAGAGTCTAAAAGTAGTAGACCAGAAAGGAACAGAGACAATATACGGTAACAGTCACCTTACAGGCAATACAATGGCACTAAATTCACATCTTTCAATAGTTACCCTGAATGTAAATGGGCTCAATGCCCCAATCAAAAGACACAGGGTATCAGAATGGATTAAAAAACAACACCCATGAAAATGCTGTCTGCAAGAAATTCATTTTAGACCTGAAGACACCTCCAGATTTAAAGTGAGGCAGTGGAAAACAATTTACCATGCTAATGGACATCAAAAGAAAGCTGGGGTGGCAATCCTTCTACCAATAAATTAGATTTTAAGCCATAGACTATGATAAAAAAGGAAGACACTGTATCATACTCAAAGGGTCTGTCCAACAAGAAGATCTAACAATTTTAAATATCTATGCCCCTAACATGGGAGCAGCCAACTATATAAACCAATTAATAACAAAATCAAAGAAACACATGGACAATGATACAATAATAATAGGGAATTTTAATACCCCCCTCACTAAAATGGACAGATCATCCAAGCAAAAGATCAACAAGGGAATAAAGGCCTTAAAGGACACACTGGACCAGATGGACATCATAGATATATTCAGAACATTCCAACCCAAATCAACAGAATACACATTTTTGTCTAGTGCACATGGAACATTCTCCAGAATAGATCACATCCTGGGTCACAAATCAGGTCTCAACTGGTACCAAAAGACTGGAATCATTCTCTGCATATTTTCAGACTACAATGCTCTGAAGCTAGAACTCAATTACAAGAGGAAAGTTGGGAAAAAACTCAAATACATGGAGGCTAAAGAGAATCCTACTAAAGAATGAATTGGTCAACCAGGAAATTAAAGAATTGAAAAAAATTCATGGAAACAAATGATAATGAGAACACAATAGTTCAAAATCTGTGAGACACAGCAAAGGTGGTCCTGAGAGGAAAATATATAGCCATACAAGCCTTTCTCAAGAAACAAGAAAGGTCTCAAATACACTACCTAACCCTACACCTAAAGGAGCTGGAGAAAGAACAGAGAAAGCCTAACCCCAGCAGAAGAGAAATAATAAAGATCAGAGCAGAAAACAATGAAATAAAAACCAAAAACACAATAGAACAAATCAACAAAACTAGGAGCTGGTTCTTTGAAAGCATAAATAAAATTGATAAAACCCTGGCCAGACTTATCAAAAAGAAAAGAGAAAGGACCCAAATAAATAAAATCATGAATGATAGAAGAAAGATCACAACCTACACCAAAGAAATACCAACAAGTATAAGAACAAATTATGAGCAACTATACACCAGCAAATTCGACAATCTGGAAGGAATGGATGCACTCCAAGAGATATATAAACTATCAAACTGAACCAGGAAGAAACAGAAAACCTGAAAAGACCCATAAACAGTAAGAAGACTGAAGCAGTCCTCAAAAATCTCCTAACAAACAAGAGCTCAGGGCCAGGCGGCTTCCCAGGGGAATTCTACCAAACATTTAAAGAAGGATGAATACCTATTCTCCTGAAACTGTTCCAAAAAATAGAAATGGAAGGAAAACTTCCAAACTCATTTTATGAGGCCAGCATTACCTTGATCCCCAAACCAAGATCCCATCAAAAAGGAGAATTACAGACGAATATCCTTGATGAACACAGACACAAAAATTCTCACCAAATACTAGCCAATAGGATCCAACAGTACATTAGAATGATTATTCACCAAGACCAAGTAGGATTTATTCCAGGGCTGCATGGTTGGTTCAACATCTGCAAATCAATCAGTGTGATACAATACATTAATAAAAGAAAGAAAAAGAACCATGTGATACTCTCAATAGATGCTCAAAGAGCATTTGACAAATTGCAGCATCCTTTTTGATCAAAACTCTTCACGGTGTAGGGATAGAGGGCACTTACCTCAATATCATCAAAGCCATCTATGAAAAACTCACAGCAAATATCATTCTCAATGGGGAAAAATTGAGAGCTTTTCCGCTAAGGTCAGGAACATGGCAGGGATGTCCACTATCACCACTGCTATTCAACATAGTATGAGAAGTCCTAGCCTCGGCAATCAGACAACAAAAAGAAATTAAAGGCATCTGAATTGGCAAAGAAGAAATCAAACTCTCACCCTTTGCAGATGATAGGATACTTTATGTAGAAAACCCAAAAGACCCACCACAAAACTGCTAGAACTAGGAATTCAGTAAAGTCAGGATATAAAATCAATGCACAGAAATCAGTTGCATTTCTATACACCAACAACAAGAAAGAAGAAAGAGAAATTAAGGAGTCAATCCCATTTACAATTGTACCCAAAACAAAAGGATACCTAGGAATAAACCTAACTATAGAGGCAAAGGATCTATACTCAGAAAACTACAAAGTACTCATGAAAGAAATAGAGGAAGACACAAAGAAGTGGAAAAACATTCCATGCTCATGGATTTGAAGAATAAATATTGTGAAAATGTCTAGACACCTAAAGCAATCTACACATTTAAAGCAATCCCTATCAAAATGCCATCAATTTTTTCAAAGAAATGGAACAAATAATCCTAAAGTTTATATGAAACCAGAAAAGACCTCAAATAGCCAAAGGGATATTGAAAAAGAAAGCCAAAGTTGGTGGCATCACAATCCCAGACTTCAGGCTTTATTACAAAGCTGTAATCATCAAAACAGTATGGTACTGGCACAAAAACAGACACATAGATCAATGGAACAGAATAGAGAGCCCAGAAATAGACCCTTACCTCTATGGTCAACTAATCTTTGACAAAGCAGGAAAAAATGTCCAATGGAAAAAAGAGAGTCTCTTCAACAAATGGTGTTGAGAAAATTGGACAGCCACATGCAGAAAAATGAAACTGAACCATTTCTTTACACCACACACAAAAATAAACTCAAGATGTATGAAAGACTTCAAGGTGAGACAGGAATCCATCAAAATCCTTGAGGAGAACACAGGCAGCAACCTCTTTGACCTCAGCCACAGCAACTTCTTCCTAGAAACATTGCCAAAAGCAAGGAAAGCAAGGGCAAAAATGAACTATTGGGATTTCATCAAGATCAAAAGCTTCTGCAAAGCAAAGGAAACATTCAACAAAACAAAAAGGCAGCCCACAGAATGGGAGAAAATATCGCAAATGACACTACAGACAAAGGCCTGATATCCAAGATGTATAAAGAACTCCTCAAACTCAACACACACAAAACAGATAATCACGTTAAAAAAACAGGCAGAATGGGGCACCTGAGTGGCTCAGTGGGGTAAAGCCTCTGCCTTCAGAGGTCATGATCTCAAGGTCCTGGGATAGAGGTCCACATCGGGCTCTCTGCTCTCTGCTCATCGATAGAGGTCCACATCGGGCTCTCTCTCTGCCTGCCTCTCTGCCTACTTGTGATCTCTGTCTGTCAAATAAATAAATTAAATCTTTTAAAAAAAATGGGCAAAAGACATGAACAGACACTTCTCCAAAGAAGACATAAAATGGCTAACAGACACATAAAAAAAAAAATGTTCATCATCACTAGCCATCAGGGATATTCAAATCAAAACCACATTGAGATCTTGATGAAATCCCAATAGTTCATTTTTTTCCTTGCTTCCCTTGCCTTTTGCGTTGTTCCTAGGAAGATGTTGCAGCGGCTGAGGTCGAAGAGGTTGCTGCCTGTGTTCTCCTCAAGGATTTTGATGGATTCCTTTCGCACATTGAGGTCCTTCATCCATTTTGAGTCTATTTTCGTGTGTGGTGTAAGGAAATGGTCCAATTTCATTTTTCTGCGTGTGGCTGTCCAATTTTCCCAGCACCATTTATTGAAGAGGCTGTCTTTTTTCCATTGGACATTCTTTCCTGCTTTGTCGAAGATTAGTTGACTGTAGAGTTGAGGGTCTATTTCTGGGCTCTCTATTCTGTTCCATTGATCTATGTGTCTGTTTTTGTGCCAGTACCATTCTGTCTTGATGATGACAGCTTTGTAATAGAGCTTGAAGTCCGGAATTGTGATGCCACCAACGTTGGCTTTCTTTTTCAATATCCCTTTGTCTATTCGAGGTCTTTTCTGGTTCCATATAAATTTTAGCATTATTTGTTCCATTTCTTTGAAAAAGATGGATGGTACTTTGATAGGAATTGCATTAAATGTGTAGATTGCTTTAGGTAGCATAGACATTTTCACAATACCTATGACCCAGCAATTGCACTATTGGGTATTTACCCTAAAGATACAAACGTAGTGATCCAAAGGGGCACGTGCACCCGAATGTTTATAGCAGCAATGTCCACAATAGCCAAACTATGGAAAGAACCTAGATGTCCATCAACAGATGAATGGATCAAGAAGATGTGGTATATATACACAATGGAATACTATGCAGCCATCAAAAGAAATGAAATCTTGCCATTTGCAACAACATGGATGGAACTAGAGCGTATCATGCTTAGCAAAATACGTCAAGCAGAGAAAGACAACTATCATATGATCTCCCTGATATGAGGAAGTGGTGATGCAACAGGGGGCTTAAGTGAGTAGGAGAAGAATAAATGAAACAAGATGGGATTGGGAGGGAGACAAACCATAAGTGACTCTTAATCTCACAAAACAAACTGAGGATTGGTGGGGGGAGGGGGTTTGGGAGAAGGGGGTGGGATTATGGACATTGGGGAGGGTATGTGCTTGGGTGAGTGCTGTGAAGTGTGTAAACCTGGTGATTCACAGACCTGTACCCCTGGGGATAAAAATATATGTTTATAAAAAATAAAAAATTAATAAAAAAAAAGATTCAACTAAAAAAAAAAAAAACATTGAGATACCACCTTACACCAGTTAGAATGGCCAAAATTAACAAGACAGTAAACAACATGTGTTGGAGAAGATGTGGAGAAAGGGGAACCCTCTTACACTGTTGGTGGGAATGCAAGTTGATGCATCCACTTTGGAAAAGTGAGGTGATTCCTTAAGAAATTAAAAATAGGGATTTTCTATGACCCTACAATTGCACTACTGGGTATTTATCCCAAAAATACTAATGTAGTGAAAAGAAGGGCAATCTATACCCTAATGTTCATAGCAGCAATGGCCACAATAGCCAAACTGTGGAAAGAACCAACATGCCCTTCAACAGAGGAATGGATAAAGAAGATATGGTCCATATATGCAATGGAGTATTATGCCTCCATCAGAAAGGAAGAATACCCAACTTTTGTAGCAACATGGATGGGACTGGAAGAGATTATGCTGAGTGAAATAAGTCAAGCAGAGAGTCAATTATCATATGGTTTCACTTGTGGAGTATAAGGAATAACACAGAGGACATTGGGAGATGAAGAGGAGAAGTGAGTTGGGGGAAATTGGAGGGGGAGACAAACCATGAGAGACTGTGGACTCTGAGAAACAAACTGAGGGTTCTCTAGGGGAAGAGGGTTCAGGGGATAAGCCTGGTGGTAGGTATTATGGAGGGCATGTATTGCATGGAGCACTGGGTATGGTGCAAAACAATGAATTCTGGAACACTGAAAAGAAATCAAATTAAATTAAATTAAAAAAAAATAGTCCAGACAGCCCTCTCAAAATCTATAGAACTTTCTAACAAAAATAATTAAGACAAGAACATAGTTGAGTCTTCTCAGGCATTTGACCCAGCATCGCCAATAGACGATCTTTACCAGCTTTAAACACTGGGACTCATGATTCCTACTTAAAGAGTTAAGTCCTTCAGGGTATTTGCTTATAATAGATACCAGTCTTATCAAAACTTAAAAATATATTTAAACTAATGAAATTCATTAAAGAATGTATTAGCATTGTGAAAAATAATTTTTTTAAAGATTTTATTTATTTATTTGATAGACAGATCACAAGTAGGCAGAAAGGCAGGCAGAGAGAGAGAGAGAGGAGGAAGCAGGCTCCCCGCTGAGCAGAGAGCCCAATGCAGGGCTCGATCCCAGGACCCTGAGACCATGACCCGAGCCGAAAGCAGAGGCTTTAACCCACTGAGCCACCCAAGAGCCCCATTGTGAAAAATTTTTATTATACTCTTTTTTTCTTGAAGTATATTGATAAGGCTTTTCTTATTGTTTTAAAATAGCTCACTCTTAATCTCTTCAACATGTTAAGGTGGTGGGAAAAAAATCACATAAGGTTATAAGATTTCTACCATATATGGACACATTTCCCCATTTATCAATCACATAGGAGTTGATTGGCATTAAAGTAACTCATGTTATAGCAAAACACACCGTGCAATAAAATGTTAATACTAGTTATTCTTAGAATGTGAAATTGTAAGTAATCATAATTTCTTTTTATGATTTTATCCCTATATTTAAATTTTTACATAACATATTTGCTATGTTAACACAACATAACATAACTAATTTGAAAAAGAGGTTGGCTTTTTAAAAAGAAGTGAAACTGTCTCCTTCTTTCATAGTTTCTCACACTCATGGAATAATGACCTAGCCCTATGGCCAGTTTCTCTCAAACAGTTTTTCCAATCACTGGCCACTTTGGCCTCAGCCAACTTCTTTGCTTTCTTGTAGAATTTAGAACTTAGCTGATTTTAAGAAATAGTAGAAAAATACTCATCTTCATTAGATATGAGACACATAAATGAAGAACCAAGGGGCAGTCCCAGGTCTTCTGAGATTAATTTTAATACAGAAAACTACTTTTGGTAGTTCATGGTAATTTCATGAATCATATTTGTGAGTGTGCCTAGGTCCTCCAGGAGCATCAAACTGTGTTGGCCACTTTCCTGAAGTTTGCTTCAATGATCAAAGTCTGGAAACTAAGGCCCTCTGCAAATGAAATCTTTCAGTGGGCAAACATATTCTGCTTTTTTCCTAGCTCTAACTTGGCCATGTATGAGCAGACAAGGAAGGAACAGACTTGAGTAGGAGGGGAAATGATTTTTAGTAAATGTAAGAAAGTTGTTAAATTTCCATAATTTTGTAAGCCATCCAAGAAGTGGTTGTTTTTAACCTGCATCCTAGAATGTTACTTAACTTTTCTGAAGAAGACTTCTCAATCTCAGCTCTACTTTTCTGAAATAACAAACCCACGCTCTATCACAAGTAACTATAGACAGGTTTATTTTTCTGACCCAAGGACATGGAATATCCCTTTTTTGAGGTTTGTTTATGTTGACACTTCTGGAAAAATCCCATGCTGAACATGGTGCAGGGATTTTAGCCTATAAAATGTCAGGCTGTGCACTGGAAGCCCTGGAACAATGTCCACTGCTGGATCTAGTACCACAGGAGGACAGGTTAATGAGATTATAACTGTTAGAACAGATAATCCCATGGTCATAGTCCTGACATCACCAAAACCACAAACAATAAGCCCACTTTGCATCAATCCCATATAAGAACACCATCCCGATGATCCTTCCTTGTCTGTTCCAAACCTAATACTTCATTTCCCAGAACCTTTAACCAGGACCTCTGGAACTGTTTTTTCATCAAACTCCCATATGTCCTTGACCTTTTACTGGCATATCTTTCTCTTGAATTACTATTTTTCTTGCAGCCCTCTTTAGTTGCAGCTGTTATCTTCTTATATTGCATGTATCTGCAGGATCAGCAACTTCTTTGCTCCCCATTGCTGTTTCCAGTCTATTACTTTCTTATAAAAACATTAATTGTATAAATTAACAATTTCTGAGACTCAGTCATTTGTTTATACCATTCTCTCCACCATCTTGATGATATCTATTCTCTACTAACCTAATATCCCTTTTAGTCATCAAAGATTTGGTGACCTTGATTGCAGTTTTCTCTGCCAGGAAACACAAGTTCTCTGGATTAGAGAACATCATGTTTATTATTCACAAAGCATCTTAGTGCCAGTTTCCTGAGCCCCAGTCTCCATAAGGTGACACAATGAGAGCCAAAAAGAAGTACTCCATGTATACAGCAAGGTTTTATACAGGAAAAGTTCCCTCAAACAAAAAGCTTACATAGGGTGGCTGACAAATCCAAGCCTCCTCCCTTCTGGAAGGAAAAAGAGAGAAAGAGATAAAGAGATTTTAACTCTGGAATGTGAACAAATCCTCTCTGAGAATTTGCAGAAAGGTCTTTGAGTTTTTACTACCCAGACATGTAAGAATATGACTCCATGGAAAGTAAGTCTCTAAGTCTCTCTGGAGTAATACACTATCTCTAGCTTCTAAGGTATATTTGTTATCCAATCATCATTTAACTAAGTTTACTCATGTTCTTTGCTTAGAAAGTCCAGACAGAACAGAAGCATAAAAATATGCCTATCCCCAAATTACCCTAGTACTGGTCATCACCCAAAACCTCTCTATAATCAAAATCATTAAATCATGTTCTACTAATTCTTTTCATTCAGCTTGCAGTTTTGGCTCCTTAGATTACATATGTTCTTTAATTTCTTTAGGATCTCCATTCTATTGACCCTTCTGCTTCCTCCCAATCTAATCCTTCTTATCCAACCTGAATTTCATGTTACATCATTTCAGTAACATATTTGCCAGGGTCCTAAACTCCTTTTTTTAAATTTACATTTATATCAGCAGTTGCTAACAAAATGCTAGTATTACCTGAACCCAACTTTTTCCGTCATGCCTGAGCCCAAACAGACAATTGTTGATGGAGAAAGTGGCATATGGGCATCATGGTAAAATTATGAACACCAAAATGAATGTGTCCTCAACACATCTTAGCAAGATTCCTACATGCACCTAAATCAGTTCTCTTTCCCACTTTCGAGTAAGTATTTCAAATTTTCTCCACCCTCATTGGATCTCTAATTTGCCCTTTATCCCCACCTTCTTTCTCCCTCTTAACAAATGGCCTCAATTCCTACTTCACAAAGAAAAGCCATAAGACAAAAGCCCCCACGGTGAACTCTTTACATCTACTCATCCTCTGTTTCTCTTCTTCAGTTAGAGTAGAATTAGTCCTTCTCTCTTCTAAGACAAATTGTTCCGATTATTAGATTGCCTTTTCAGGTACCTTTCACTATCTCTTCAGGTACCTTTCACTATCTCTTCTCTGTCCTTTGTATCCCACATTTCCTCTCACTTGAATCTTTTCCATTGACATTTACACTTACTCAAGTTTCTCCTTTCTATAAAGGAAAAGAGAAACCATACTTATACCTCCTAACTAGTCTTCCCACATTTACTTTTGCTGTCCTCCCAATCCATTCTCCACCCTGCAGCCTTTGTGATCTTTTCAAATTAGACCATGGTCACCCCCTCCAAACTGTGCCCCACTTAAAACTCTTCAGTGTCTTCCATAGCCCCTTGAATGACAACCAGCAAATGCCTTATAAAGTCCTGCTGGCCTGACCTCTGCCCCCTTTCCAGATTTATTTTGCACCACCCTCCTCCCTCACTCTCCATACTACATTTTCATGGTTCTTCTTTCTGTTTGTCAAATTTGCCATTCCCTTTATTCCCAGGACCTTTGTACATGATACTCCAGTTACCTGTTGTGTGCTTCTTTCTATATCTTTTAACTTATCCCTGACCAGCTCACCTAGTTCAGAAATTATCTCCTTTGGGGATAATCATATAATTCTCCTTCAGAGTAATTATCTCTGAAATATGTTTATCTTCATGATTATTTGATTAGCACTTAAGTCCCTCCAGCAGACTATAAACTTCATTAGAGAAGTAAAAAAATCCAGCATTATTCCTTGAAGCCAATCATAAACAAAGCATTGGATACATTTGGATATACTGGATGAAGAAATAAATGAATGAATGAAGACTGGCATAGAAGTACCCCTCATCCACCCAGCTCCCATAATCATATAGCCTCTCTTTGTGAAGAAGACAAATCTTGGTTTTCTAAGGAAGAAGTTGTCATGGCCACATCACTGGTGTTTAGTTCCTGAAACAAACTATATTATATGCTAAAGGAAGAAGCAGGGCTAAGAAAGCTAGTGTGGCCTTCTGCTCATCTTCTAACCATCTTGTTAATCCCCCAAAGGAGGGCATTCACCACAAGGCAAAGTACTCATCTCTGTTTCTATTATTCTTAGTATGCTTGTTGAGTGACATGTCAATTACAGCCCTCTTGCCCCTGATTGCAGGGGTCATTTGAGCCTAAGAGAACTCACTCTTAATCCTGCCCAGAAAACATAATATCATATTCCAGTTTGGTGGTTGAATGTACCAGATGAGTACACATGGCCAAGACACTGTGGGGTTATGAACTCTGTGGAGTCTATATACTCACAGGATAGAATTCTGAGATTTGAGCTCTTGGAAGAGATGACCATAGGAACTAAATTTTTAAATAGAATTTAATGGGATCTTATTTTTAAGCTGTTTCTTCACCATTAACATAGAATCAGCCAGTTAAGAACTTCTACAGGAAAAACAGATGTTTCTCATTTCCAAGTGGACTCCTTAGAAGACCCTGAAGTCAGCTCATGATTAGTTATCTAAAAGGCTTTTAAAACATTTATTTTAGTGGCTGTAAATGACAATGACAGCAAAATAGATACACATTGTGAATATTCTAGAAGCCTGGTGTTTCACATAATGTTCACAGCAATCCTGTGAAGCAGGAAATACCTTTACCATTTTATATACAAGAAAACTGAAACTTAGGAGGAAGGTAATTTCCAGGTTGTAGGTAAGAAAGCCAGATTTCAAACTAGATCCTTCTGAAGCAAAAAATCTTGATTTTTCTTGATGACACCATGAAGATCCCTGAAGTAATACAGAGACTGACTTCCAGAAGGTGCTGTATTTTTCCATAGTTTCCTCATCTACCTCCTGCATCCTTACTTCAGTTTCACATGTCTTTCCCTCTCTCATCCCAAGCCCACTGTCATTTGCCTGAAGGAGTATAAGGTAAGATGTCCTAGAGAAACTGTGATTTGCCTGGATTTCCCCCAGTAAGAATTCCTTGAACTTCACCTTAAACCACATTGAGCTAAAAAGGCCACAGTTGCATTTCAAAGCATCTAGAGTCTACTCCTACCATGATACACAGTAGGTTATAATGTTTACCAGTTTGTAGTTCCTACTACAGAGCTTCTGAATAGGATGAGCCAAGTCATAGTTACATTTGCATCTCAAGCATTCAGCATTCTGTCTGGCATATAGTTGGCATAATTTTTAATTAAACTGCATCAAAACACCTCCTTACTTTCCCCCAGATCCTTAAGAAAAAAATTTTTTTTTTAATTTAAAAACATAGAAAAAGTTCGGGGACTCCATGCCTGCTGAAAACAAGTTTAATGAGAACAACAGAGAATATCCTCCTGACTCCACATCAGCAGGCTAACAAGCATCAAGTAACAAGCACAGTGCGGAAGGATTATATAAAATATGGAAAGAGACTCCCTCTGAAGCACAGTGCAAAAAAAAAAAAAAAAAGCTAAAAAGTTAAGAATGGACATTGAGGAAAAAACCTCCGGTCAACCAACTTCCACCCTAAACACAAAGTATCACTAGAGAAATTTGAAATCTATGATGCACTGTAAGTAATTGTAGCAGCAACAATCCTCAATACCAGCTCAATTCCTGACTAGATTGACCAGTAATCCACATTAAGTCCTAGCAGAGAGAAATGTATTTAATTCCAGGCATAAAAAAACACACTTTATGATCTACCACCCTACAGAAGATGTTCAGTTTTCAACAAAAAATTACAAACATACAAAAATAAAGCAAGAAGAAACACACCATTTAGAGTAAATAAATACAACCAGACTCAGATATGATACAAAGGTTGAAAGAAGACAGGAAATTTAATACAATTATAATTAATATGTTAAAGGCTCTAATGTCTTTAAGGGAGACAATATTCAGCAGGAGACAACTAATTTCAACAGACAGATGAAAACAACAAAGGCGGTTCAAACAGAGATGCTAGAAATAAGAAACACAGTTACAGAGATGAAGGATGTCATGGAGTCGTTCACCAGTATCTCTGACACAGTCAAGGAAAGAACCAGTAAACCTGAATATAGTTCAATATAAACTACCTAAATTGAAACACAGAAAGAAAACAAGAGTGAAAAAAGCAGAATGGAACATCCAAAGGATGTAGGACAATGATCTATATCTAAGATATGTTTAATTGAAATCTTATAGGAGAGAAGGAATAAGTCAGATAAACATTTGAAGGTATAAAGACCAAGAATTTTCTAAAATTAATGATGGATACCAAACTACAGATCCAAGAAACACAGAGACTATCAAAAAGGATACACATGATATAATGCAAAACAAACCTTAGACATACCTTATTAAAACTGACAAAAAAATGAAAAACAAACAAAAAAACCTGTTAAACACAAAGAAAGGAGGAGAAAATGTTGAAGGCAGACAAAAATAAATAATACATTAATACTAATATAAATAAATAACTGACTAAACAAAAGCTAGAGAAGAAAAGACAAATCTCCCTCACAGAAGAATTCCAAATAATTTATGAAGATATTCTCCCCTTAAAGAGGGAGAGAGTAACTTCCCACTCCTTAAGTATGGGCTTTGTAGGGCGCCTGGGTGGCGCAGTGGATTAAAGCCTCTGCCTTCAGCTCAGGTCATGATCCCAGGGTCCTGGGATCAAGCCCCGCATTGGGCTCTTTGCTCAGCAGAAAGCCTGCTTCCTCCTCTCTCTCTGACTGCTTCTCTGCCTACTTGTGATCTCTGTCTGTTAAATAAATAAATAAAATCTTTAAAAAAAAAAAAAGTATGGGCTTTGTATACTCATCTCCTTCCATAAAGTTCAAAAAAGGAATAACTTTACAGTGGAAAAACCTAACACTACCTCAGCCAGATGATCAAGTCAACACCAACAGTGATACATCATGTTGACAACACGTACCCTTGATATGATGAGACAAAATGTTGCTTTACCTTTGCAGTCTTCCTCCAAAAATTCCATAAACCCAGCCTGAGCATGATAAAAACATCAGACAAAAATTTGTATGGAATCAGAAGAGACCCCAAATCGCTAAGGAAATGTTGAAAAACAAAAATAAAGCTGGGGGCATCACATTACCTGATTTCAAGCTTTATTACAAAGCTGTGATCACCAAGACAGCATGGTACTGGCATAAAAACAGACACATAGACCAGTGGAATAGAGTAGAGAGCCCAGATATGGACCCTCACCTCTATGGTCAATTAATCTTCAAAAAACAGGAAAAAATATACAGTGGAAAAAAGACAGTCTCTTCAATAAATGGTGCTGGGAAAACTGGACAGCTATAAGTAGAAGAATGAAACTCGACCATTCTCTTACACCGTACACAAAGATAAACTCAAAATGGATAAAAGACCTCAACGTGAGACAGGAATCCATCAGAATCCTAGAGGAGAACATAGGCAGTAATCTCTTCGATATCAGCTACAGCAACTTCTTTCAAGATATGTCTCCAAAGGCAAAGGAAACAAAAGCGAAAATAAACTTTTGGGACTTCATCAAAATCAAGCTTCTGCACAGCAAAGGAAACAGTCAAGAAAACAAAGTGGCAACCCACGGAATGGGAGAAGATATTTGCAAATGACAGTACAGACAAAGGTTGATATCCAGGATCTATAATGAACTCCTCAAACTCAAAACACACACAAAACAGGCAAACATATCAAAAAATGGGCAGAAGATATGAACAGATACTTCTCCAATCAAGACATACAAATGGCTATCAGACACATGAAAAAATGTTCATCATCACTAGCCATCAGGGAGATTCAAATTAAAACCACATTGAGATATCACCTTACACAAGTTAGAACGGGGAAAAATTAACAAAACAGGAAACAACATGTGTTGGAGAGGATGTGGAGAAAGGAGAACCCTCTTACACTGTTGGTGGGAATGCAAGTTGGTGCAGCTTCTTTGGAGAACAGTGTGGAGATTCCTCAAGAAATTAAAATAGAACTTCCCTATGACCCTGCAATTGCACTCCTGGGTATTTACCCCAAAGATACAGATGTAGTGAAAAGAAGGGCCATCTGTACCTCAATGTTTATAGCAGCAATGGCCATGGTCGCCAAACAATGGAAAGAACCAAGATGCCCTTCAACGGACGAATGGATAAGGAAGATGTGGTCCATATACACTGTGGAGTATTATGCCTCCATCAGAAAGGACGAATACCCAACTTTTGTAGCAACATGGACAGGACTGGAAGAGATTATGCTGAGTGAAATAAGTCAAGCAGAGAGAGTCAATTATCATATGGTCTCACTTATTTGTGGAGCATAACAAATAGCATGGAGGACAAGGGGTGTTAGAGAGGAGAATGGAGTTGGGAGAAATTGGAAGGGGATGTGAATCATAAGAGGCTATGAACTCCTAAAAACAATCTGAGGGGTTTGAAGTGGCAGGGGAGTGGGAGGTTGGGGTACCGGGTGGTGGGTATTATAGAGGGCACGGATTGCATGGAGCACTGGGTGTGGTGAAAAAATAATGAATACTGTTTTTCTGAAAATAAATAAATTAATTTATATAAAAAAATCAGACTAATTCAAATCAGGAGAAATTCTAAAAAAGTACCTGACCAATAATCTTTAAAACTATCAAGATGATCAATAACAAGAAAATTCTGAAAAACTGTCACAAACAAGAGTTGACTAAGGGAGCATGACAACTAAATATAACATAATATTTTATTTATTTATTTTTATTTTTTTTAAGATTTTATTTATTTATTTGACACAGAGAGATCACAAGTAGGCAGAGAGGCAGGCAGAGAGAGAGAGGAGGAAGCAGGCTCCCCGCTGAGCAGAGAGCCCGATGCGGGACTCGATCCCAGGACCCCGAGATCATGACCCGAGCCGAAGGCAGCGGCCCAACCCACTGAGCCACCCAGGCGCCCAATATAACATAATATTTTAGATGGAATGCTGGAACACAAAAAGGACATAAGGTAAAAACTAAAAAATTTGAATAAGTATGGACTTTAGTTAATACCAGTCTATCAATATTATTTCATTAATGTAACAGATTTGTCATACAAATATGATATATTAATAATAAGGGGGAAACTGGGTATGGTGTATATTGAAACTGTTACACAAGTCACAATTTTTCTGTAAATCTAAAGCTGCTCTAAAAATAAATTTTATTAGAAACAAGATAAAGCTAAAGGCGTATTACCTACAGAAGAACACCAATAAGAACAAACTTCTCATCTAAAACTATGAAAGCCAAGAAAAAACAGAATGACATATTTAAAGTGAAGGTATTTTTAAAAAGTCAACCCAGAATTCTGTACCCAAAAAAACATTTTTTTACATGAAGGAAAAATAGAGTTTTGCTTTTTTTTTTTTTTTTTTTAACTGAGAGAATTCATCTCCAGTAAACCTGCAGTGTAAGAAATATTCAAAGAAGTTCTTTCAGGCAGAAGGACTATAATAGCAGACAGAAAGTTGGATCTACACAAATGAAAAATGTTGTAAAGAGAATGAATAAAGGTTTTTTTAAATGCATTTTCATGCTAGTTTTTCACTGTTCTAAAAAATGACTATGTGAAGCAAAAAATATTATCAATGTGTTGTGTGCTTACAGAATAGCAAAACTAAAATGCAGAGCATTAGGTATGGGATGAAGAAAGTGGGAACATGCTATTATAAAGTCCTTATGCTACATGTAAAGCAATATAATATTATTTGAAGGTAAACTCAGATTAATCAAAGACTCATGTTGTAACTAGAACAAACACAAAAAGTAAAAACAAGAAAGAGGTATAAATAATAAGCCAATATTGAAGATAAAATGAAATAATAAATTATCTCCCCAAAAGGCTGAAAAGGGAAAAATAAACAAAGAACAGCTAGAATAAATAGAAAACAGCAAGTGAGTGGGCAGATTTTAATCCAATCATATTAACAATAACATTAAATACAAACAATCTCAACAAAATAATGAAAAGACAAAGATCGTCAGGTTGGATAAAAAAGCAAGACCTAAATTATATGCTGTCCACCAGAAATTCAATTTAAATAAAAAGATTAATTTAAAGTAAAAGGATAGAAAAACACATATTATACCAAAAACAATTAAAAGAAAAGCTGGCATGCTCAAGTAATATAATTAGTATAAAATGAAGTATTCTAGAAAAGGAGTATTACCAAGGAAAAAAGAGAAAAATAACCTCTGAACAAAGGGATAAATTCTCCAAGAAGCTATAACAATCCTAAATGTGTATTCATTTTACAACAGAGCTTCAAAATTCCTGAAGCAAAAATTTATGGAGTATAAATGAGAAATAGAGAAATCCACAATAGTAGTGGAAATTTCAACATTCCTCTTTCTGTAATTGATAGACCAAGTAGACTGAAAGTGACACTTGTAGAATATTACCCCCAACAATAACATTATACATATTCCCTTCAGGTTCACTTACAATATTCAGTTAGATCATAATCTACTCCACTGATAAACTTTATCAAGTTTAAAAGAAAGACATCATACCAAGAGTGTTCTTTTACCATATTGAAGATAAATTTAAAAATTAGTAACAAAATGATATCTGTAAATCCTCAAATATTTGGAAATTAAATAAGTCATTTCTAAATAATGCATGGGTCAAAGAGAAGGTCTCAAGGTCAATTTTAAAATATACTGTACTAAATGAAAACTAAAAAGCAGCATATAAAAATTTGTGGAATGTATCTAAAGCAGTACTTAGAGAAAAATGTTAGCATTAAATCCTTATATAAACACAGTCACAAAAATCCTGTATAAATATTAGCAAATTTAAGGTAACAATCTATAAAAAAAGATTTAAAAAGACAGTATATTGTGACCAAGTAGGATTTGCCCCCAAAATGTCAGGCTTGTTCAACATTCAAATATCAATCAATATAATTCACCATATTACAAAGTAGAGAAGAAAATAACATGATCATCTTAGTAGATGAAAAGGTTGGAAATAAGGCAAGGATGTCCTCTCTCACTACTCTTATCCAACATCACACTGCATATTCCAGCAAATGTAATAAGGAAAGAAAAAAAATAAAAGAAGGGCTAGAGATTGGAAAGGAAGAAATGAAACTCCCTCAAATGTTAGTCTAAGGAGAAACACGGACTCTACCAAAAACAAACAACCAAAAAAGTTTCTGACACTAATAGTTTAGTAAGGTTGTAGGATAAAGATCAAATCCACTGTACTTCTGTATATCAGGAATGAATAAATGAAATTCAAAATATATAAAACAATACCATTTATAATACCCTCCCCCAAAATAATTAGGTACAAAGCTAACAAAATACATGCAGCATAGGTATGCTAAGAATTACAAAACACTGATGAAAAAGCAAAGTCCTAGGTAAATGGAAAGATATGCCATGTTCATAAACAGGAAGAGTCGATATTTTTAAGACGTCAATTCTCCCCAAATTGATCTATCGATACCATGAAAATTCAATCAATATTTCAAAAATCACCAAATAGCCAAAACAATTCTGAAAAAGAAAAAGCAAAGTTGAAGAACTCCCGCTATATGTTCTCAAAACTTTTTATAAAACCTCGGTTAAAAAAAAAACTTTGCATTTATAAAAGGATAGATCTACAGATCAGTATAACAGAATAGAGTCCAGAAAAAAAAAATGCATGTGCAAATATAGTCAACTAATTCCTCACAAATGTGCAAAGGCAATTCCATGGATAAAAAATACCATTTTCAACAAATCGCATTAGAGCAATGTATGTATATATACAAATATACAATGCACATGTGTGCAGAGAAAGAACCTTAACACATACCTTGCACTCTGTACAAAAATAACTTGAAATAAATCCAATGTAAAAGATAAAACTAGAAAACTCTTAGAAGAAAACATAGGCGAAATCTATGTAACCTTGTGTAACCAATGAATTCTTAGATATACCACAAAAAGGACAATTTCTAAAAGAATAGATTTACATATTGTACTATATAAATTAAGAACTTTTGCTCTGTAGAAGGTACTGTAAGGGAATCAAAAGACAATCAAATACTGAGAGAAAATATTTACAAATAATATATCTGACAAAGAATTTATATCATGAATATATAAAGAATTCTCAGAACTTAGAAAACAACTCAGTTTAAAAATTGATGAATGTTTTGGACCATTTACCAAAAAAGATACACAGATGGCAAATTAGCACATGAAAAGATGTTCACGTCATTAGTCATTAGAAAGATCCAAATTAAAACCACAATGAGATACCACTACTTACTTACAAAACTATTTATTTATTTACTTACTTACTTACTCACTCACTTACTTATTTATTCTGAGAGAGAAAGAGAGGAGGGGCAAAGGGAGAGGGAGCAATAAACTCTTAAACCAGCATGAAGTTTGACATGGGGCTTGATCTTATAACCTTGAGATCATGACCTGAGTCAAAATGAAGACTCAGGCACTTAACTGACTGAGCCACCCAGGTGCCCCCCAAGTAATTTAAATATAAAATACCAAATTACAGAACCAAGAGTTGATGAGGACACAGAGCACCTGGAATTCTCCTATTTTGCTGGTGTGAAAGCAAAATGTTCTAGCCTCTTTGGAAAAAAATTTAGCTATGTCTTACAAAGTTCAACCGATCCTGACCACAGGACCCAGCAAGCTTATGCTCAGGATTCTACCCAAGAGAAGTAAAAAACCTATGTTCACACAAAAACCTGTACACAGATGTTTATAGCTGCTGATTCACAATCACTCAAAACTGGAAACAGCACAAGTGTCTCCTGAGTGAATGGATAAACAAAGTGTGGTACGTTCACACAAAGGTATGCTACTCAGCAATAAAAAAGGGTAATCTACCAATACATGGAACAATATAGATGAAACTCAAATGGATTTTGCTAAAAGAGTCATAACGAAAAGACAATGTATCATAGGTGCCCTTCCCATGATACTCAGGAAAAGGCAAAACTATAGGATGGAGAACAGCTCAGCCGGCTGCCAGTAGCTGGAAGGAAGATGCGAAACTGACACAAGCAAGAAGCATGAAATATATATATTTTTTTATTTTGAAGTGATGGAACTCTCTGTGTATGGATCATGGTGGTCGATAGCGAATCTATGTATTTGTTGGATCTGTACATTACAGAGTGTGCAAATTTCCAGTTTAAAAGTGAAACAAAAATAAGAGGTCTTTCATTCAAATGAGAACATAGAATTGAAAAATAGTCCATTCTCTGTAAATCTGGTCACCCTAAAGAAGGGGTCCTGCCCCCAAGAAAAATCATGGCCCTATCCCCAAGGCCTGGGGCAAGCCACTTAGCTCTGTGTGGCACAAAAGCATTTCTGGGGTAGGAGAGAAAAAATGGACTTGAAGATAGAATAATCAAATCAGATATATCCTAACACTCCCTTTCACGTACGAAAGGTCCTGATAACAGACCAGCACTGCAGAATGTTTGGGCAAACTTAACTCTTTTCCTCTTCAACAAACCCAGGACTGGAAAGCCTATAAATGTGCTATTTCAGCTGTTTTAAACAGCTTATCGTGATTTTCTGAGAGTCTGGCCTCAAGACTCTGGATCCCTTCTTAATAACATTTAATGCTACCATTATGTAATTGAATCCATTTTGTCAGTGTAGTGGGAATATCATTAAACTGTAATTCATTTCACTGTCTTCTAGCTTTCAGACCCTCAAATCCCAGAGTCCAGAACACCAGGAACTCGAAGCAGGGAGCGATCCTAATCCTTTCTCCTCCCACTGCCCTCCTGAGCCAGGCTGAGTGTTTCCACACTGCAGTGTAATCCATTTCATTATCGACAACACTCTGGGATGCTTCAGGTTCTCCAAGCCCTGGGCACGTCTCCTCCTCATCTCTTAGTATCATAAGCTCCCTGATGCTGAGTGACACCCCCAATTGGCAGAGTCTCCGTCTGGGCCCAGAGCTTTTTTGGAAACGCAAGCATATCAGGAGATGGTACTTTTTACATCGGTTGCCCTCGCGACATTAAGTACCTGGCACCTTGCCACCTGACGTGCAAGTAGCCACATGATTATTGAAACCACATGTTCATTAGCAAGGTTGGCAACAGCTCAACCTCCACTGTCCGAAGTTAATGTTATATTCCATGATAGCCCAGACAAGGGGACAGTGCAGGATACGGTTTGGGCAGGAGAACAAACAGTCTTCTTTGACGAAATCTGAGTCTTCAACTGTTAGAAATACAATCCCGTTTCTATCTTGACATATGTCTGCACTGATGTTTCAGAGAAGGACATGTTTTGAAAGAAAATACCATTCTTTCACTGTTATCTTTGCAAAATTGTATTGATTCTTTCCACCACTTGCAGGGACAACCGGAGGCAGCCAGCTTCTTGCTGCGCTAATCACTTCATCCCTGGAGATCCATGCAAGAGTGTTTCACTTAATATAAAGGAGTGACTCAGAATCATTGCTTTCAATTAAGAAAGCCTGAGAGAGTTCTGAGAACAGTGTTCTCTTCTTCTGGAAGTAGAGGGGAGGAGGGTACTTGGACAGGGAGGGAGGAAAGGAAAGAAGAGAAGAGAAAAAAATATAGAAGCAAAAAAATGACTTGTGCACTCAAAATGAAATCATCAATTCCATGCACTATTTTCATCAAATTTAATTCAGATTGCCCAAGTTCTCAGTCTTTCAGACATGATTTATGTACAGTGCATATTTGCTTTTTTGTTCCATCCCGAAAGAAAGACATGCTGGGGTTTTTTAACCTTTTTATTATTATTTATTCTCATGCATGCCTCTCACACATAGGTCAGAGGGCTTTGATTTTCCTGTATCCCTTCATAGGAGAAGCAAACCTCTTTTTGCTTATGTGCTCAATAAAGCTGCCAAAAGCATTTGTTTAACCCTGCTAGTTACTACTTTTTTTTTTACAAAAAAGTTTTTTACAGTAAAGCATATATTCAAGCCCCTTCTTGTTTATGTGTGGCAATCATAAAGCAGAATTTTACAAACTTAGAAACCTACAATGTGGGAAATGGATTAAAGTGTTTTCATGTTTGCTTCTGGAAATAATGGCATTGAAGGCCAGGATTTCTCACCCCCCCCAACCCCCACTCTCCCCACCCCCCAGTCATCCATTAGGTATTATAGTCTTCCCATGTATTGCTAGATCTATTATAATAAAATCTTTTCCAGAAATCTGAGGGTGATCTAACCTCACTAGTTTCTCCACAAAACAGCTGTCTTCCAACCAAAACTAAACAGCACTCTAGATCAGTATAAACATATCAGTCAATAAACTACATCCCTGAGCAGACCATACTCCCAATTTTCCTGACAAGTAATCACATGGGCCTCCTGAGAAGATCGATCAGAACTGGAGCTACAGTGCCCCCAGAGCAATGCAAGTATTTAGATTCCAATAAAGCAAGAACACTAAATTATGAGAAAAACAAAACAACTTTGAAAGAATTCAGTATTCAATTTTTTTACAAAGACTTTTAAAATAATCACATTAAAGTCAGATAAAAGTCAGGTTATCTTCTACTACCTTCTACTTATTTTCAGAGTACGCTATTCTTCTTTTGACTTGTGTTAGCGGTCATAATCATTATAGAGCTCGAGGCCTTTAAAGGTTTTCCTACAGCTCTGGTCTGCTTGTTGTCCTGAGACCGAGAGGAAAGATCCTAACTATTTAGTGTCTTCCCTCTACCTGGACTCAGGCACCAGCTCCATTCTGTCCAGAGCTCCCCCACAAAGAGATCAAGTGAAAATCTCAATGATGCACTTCTGTTCTACTTCACACAAACTGAATTTAAAACCCCCTGAAGATAAGAAAAACAATATTCTTTTTTTTGTGTAAGCAAAGGGTTAACACTGACAAACAATGGCCTAAATGTGTTCATTTATGCATGTGCTTGCATGTCTAGTTGGAAGCACTCTGCCCATGCTCATTTTCCATGTGACCTTTACAAGTAGCTAAGAAAGACGTCTATTGTTTCCTTGCATTTGGTGGGTTTAAAACCATAGTCCCCACAACTGAAAAGGCATGTCGAGAAAGAATGCCCAAAGCAAAGATAGAGCATTCTCCCCCAAGACAAGTCATGTATCAAGTCAGTCACAAGAGAGTGGTTAGAAACTGTACCCATCTCTGTGAGCTACATCACGGTTTGATGAGTTCTAAAATAGAGCCTGTGTGCTCTCTTAAACCCATATCCAGGCCCTTACACACACTTTCTATACCATGCAATTTTTCCTTGCAAGCAAAAATGAGGCTTTGGGTCATTCATATGGGCCTACCTGGCTGAACTTGCACTAATGCACACTTCATGTCTCACATATATATAATGTGTTCTATTTACACATACATGTGTTAGAGAGAGAGAGAGCTAGGAGATATATATATATCAAGCTCATGAGAGGTAGGCCCTGACTGATAAGTAGGCACGTTTTGGCTTTCACATAAACTATTATGGCAGCTAGTTTCCCAAGATGGCCCCAAATAGTTTCCCACAATCCCACTCTTCCTTCTATGTACATGCTGCTCCTCTTACCAAGACATGGAGTCTATTTCCCTCCCCTTGAAACCTGACTGGCCCCAAGACTGCTTTGACCAATAGAAAATAGAAGACTACTTTGGGACTTCTGAGCCCAGACATTAAGAAGGTCTGGCAGGAGCACCTGGGTGGCTCAGTTGTTTAGCATCTGCCTTTGGCTCAGGTCATGGTCCCAGGGTCCTGGAATCGAGCCCCGAATTGGGCTTTCTGCTTGGCAGGAAGCCTGCCTCCCTCTCCAATTCCCCCGGCTTGTGTCTCTCTCCCTCTCAAATAAATAAATTTTTTTAAAAAATTTAAAAATATATTAAGAAAAAAAAAAAAGGAGATCTGGCAGCTTCTGCTTCCTTCCAGAAGCTTTGAGTTGCCATGCCAGAAGTCCAGGACGTGCTACTGGAGAGAGTGGTCATGGGGACAGGCTCTGAAAACTGAGACACCATGTGGGGAGGGAAGCTACATGGAGAAGCTCCAAGGCCTGAGACACCCATGCCAACCCAGCTGCAGCCCCCACTGCATGAGGAATTACATGAGAAACACCAGGCAAGAGGAGAGGAGCCACAAGATACAATAAAATAGTTGTTGTAAGCCATGAAGGTTTGGGGTGGTTTCTTATGCAGTAATCAATAAATGAGACAGTGTTCATTTAAGGGGCAGTTTTTGTCTATCTGGGTAAAATGACAGCTTCAAATTTCACATAGAACACAACTTAAAAGGTAAGCATTTGTTGTTCCTCTGTTTTGGGGCAGGAGGAGATGAGTGGGAAATGAACATCAAATAGTTCTTATATGAAAATATTTGAATGAGCTAAGTAGAAACATCTAAATTAAGTTACTTTTAAAATACAAATGATTTGGCAAATAAGAGGGAAGTATTTGGCATGGTGTACTTAGGACTTTAGTCCTAAATGAGTTTTGAAGAAGTTCTCGTGTGCTTGGTTAACACCTTCTAAACCTAAAGTCTGACCGGTGTTTTAGGAATAGAGACACCGCCTAATTTTTCTAAAATTATTTATAAAAAAATTTCAAATATATTCAAACTGAACACAGAAGTATAATAACCTCTCACACATCCAATACTCAGTTTCTACAACTATCAACTTACCATTTTTGTTTCACCTGTACCCCAAGCTGCCCCCCGACTCCCCTGATTATTTGAAGGACATCTAAGACAATGTATCAATTCACCCATAAATATTTCTAATTCTTAAATAAAAGATAAATATTTTTTTAAGACAAAACTATAATACCATTAACATACCTTAAAAAGGAGGGCACCTGGGTGGCTCAGTGGGTTAAGCCTCTGCCTTCGGCTTAGGGTCCTGGGATTGAGCCCTGCATCAGGCTCTCTGCTCAGCAGGGAGCCTGCTTCCTCCCCCACACCCCCACCACCCATTCTGTCTGCCTCTCTGCCTACTTGTGATCTCTGTCAAATAAATAAATAAAATCTTTAAAAAAACCTTAAAAATCTTTAACAGTGATTTCTTAATAGTATCAAATATTCTACTAGTATTTCAAGGAGTTATTTTTTTTAAATTTTTTATTTTTTATAAACATATATTTTTATTCCCAGGGGTACAGGTCTGTGAATCGCCAGGTTTACACACTTCACAGCACTCACCAAAGCACATACCCTCCCCAATGTCCATAACCTCACCCCGCTTCTCCCAACCCTCCTCCCCCCAGCAACCCTCAGTTTGTTTTGTGAGATTAAGAGTCACTTATGGTTTGTCTCCCTCCCAATCCCATCTTGATCAAGGAGTTATTTTTTAATTGAGATTCAGATAAGGTCCCTACATTGTTTTGGTTGACATGTTTCTTCAGAATATATCTCGTCTCTCCTTTTCTCCCTTGCTATTTATTGGTATTGCTCGCTGTTGAGAATATTAGATTGCCTCTCCCATGGTTTTCCTCAATCCAGGTTTTGCTGACTGTATCCCCATGGCCTCCCTGAATACATTCTGCTGTTCCTTGTGATCCTGTAAGTGGTTAATTATTTACCTTTTACCCCTCTGTTTCTAGAAGCTCATTTTATATCATAACTTTCAAATATTTGTCTTGCCTTTCTTATGGTAGATCTTTCCTGCCATGCAAAATTTGTTTATGTTGTTTGTGAATCAATCTTTTCTACCTTTGCTTCTGAGGTTTAAGTCACAGAAAAAGTTTTGTGCACTGTATTTCCTTCTGGTACTTGGAGGGTGTTGTTTTTCACATTTGTATCTCCAATACACTTAAAGTTTATTTGATGTGAAGAATGGACCCAATTTTATCTTTTTGCATAAGGCCATCCAACTTTCATAGGAACACTTTTTATAAGTCCATCTCTTTCCCCACTGATTTGCATATGTAACTGAATCTATTTCTGGATGTTCTATTCCAATGCATGAGTCTGACGGTTTATTGATGTACACAAACCACTCTCTTTGTAATGTGTTTTATTATCAGCTTGTGCTAGCTCCATTCTCTATTTTGTTCTTTTACTGGCTATTCTTGTTTGTTATTCCAAGTGAACTTTTATTCAACTTGTCTAATTGATTATAAAAAATTTAAAAACCTGATGACATTAAATGTATAAACTAAAGAGAGTTGACAACTTTATAATGTTGAATCATCCATCCAAGAACATAGTATGCCTTTCCATTTGTTCAAGTTTACTTTTGTATTTTGAAGGAAATGCTTATAAATTCTCTTTAAAAGTTTTTTAATATGTCTTGTTACATATACACTAGTTATTTTGCTTTACTTCCCTTTTTTCATTTCATTCTATTCCATGTTATTTTATCTTATTTTTATTTTGTTATTACTTTATATTTTACTTTATTGACTATTATAAGTGGAGTCTTCTTTTCCAATATTTATATATTGTTGGAAAGGAATCTAATATATATATATGTCCAATTCCTTTCCAACTATATATATATATATGTATATATATATATATATAATTTTTATGTATAAAAACTCTATTTTTGTATGCTGATTTTATAATCTATCATTCTATGAAATTATTTTATTATTTATAGTAGTTTTTCCATTGATACCTTTGAACTATTCAGTCCAATATAACCTGTAAAGATAATCTTGCCTTTTCAATTTACTGCTAATTGCCTTCTTTTGTCTAATTCCTTTAGTAGACACCCACAACACAATGTAAAATGGTGGTGAAGGTAGTGAACATCATTGTCTTCTTCCCAACTCTGATTTTTAGAAGGAAAACACCCTATCTTTCTCCATCAAGTAAGAGATTTTAACACTGAGGTTAATTACCATGTTTTTAAAATATCGAAGATTTCTATTTTGTTGAATGTTTTGTAACATGAAAGAACATTGAATTTTGCCACTCGTCCTTTGTGCAGGTACAGAGATAATTATATTTTCGTGACTTCTCTGTATTCCCCAGTATTAAATAAGCTTTTTGTTCTTGGACTAAAGCCTACATGGTAATGATGCATTATTTTTTAATGTGCTGTTAAATTCTGTTTGCTAATATTTTAAGAATTTTTTATCACCATCTATATGTGATGTTATTCTGAAATTTTCTCTTTTTGGTGCAGCCGTTGGCCAAATTTAGGAGTCAATATTATCTCATTTTATAAAACAAATTTTAAAATCTTTTTCTTTACGCATATCTTGGTTTAGTTTCATTTGAATCTGGATTATTTTATATTTGAAAGTTTTTGTAGAATTCCCCCATGAACATTTAAGAGTCTGATGCTTTTTTGTAGGAGAGCTCTTTATCTACTTTTCTACTTCTTCTATAATAATCAGCTTATTTTATCTCTATTAAGATCAATTCTGCTATGTCATATTTTCTTGAAAACTCTACTTTTTCATCTAAATTTTCAAATTTATATGCATATGCAAAATAATCTATGATTAATATTCTCTATTGAATAATTTCTTTTACCTTGTCATTTCTAATTTTTTCTTTTTTTATTTAAATTCAATTACCCAACATATAGTAAGTATATCATTAGTTTCAGATCTAATTCAATAATTTATCAATTGAATATAACACCCAGTGCTCATCACATCCAGTGACTGCCTTAATGCCCACTACAATATTACTTCATTTATTTCTTGATTCCATTAGCCAGTGGTTTGTCTCTTTTGTTGATTTTTAAACAAAGCTTGTTTGTGTTTTGTTTTTGTCTTTGTTTTTAACCTACAGAGCTGATCCACTTTTTTGTTTTGTTTTGCTTCTATCTAATTAATTTCTGCCTTCATCTATTATCTCCTGCTTCTTGTTATTGATGTTTTAAGTTGAAATTTCCATTTATTTTCTCTTTTCAATTTTTAATCATTGTAGGTTTTTTAAGTCACAAAATTTCCTTTGATAACTGCTTTGACTGTATGCCATAGATTTTAAGTCATATTTTCATTATTCTTATTTCAAATATTTCTCCAATTTAGTTTTTTATTCCTCTTTTGACCTGAAAGTTAATTAATAGCATTTTTATGGTTGCTATGCTAATTTCTATTTTATTGCACTATGATCAGAGAATTTCATTTGTAATTTTTCTATTCTTTCTAATTGAATGAGGTTTTCTTTGTTGTTTAGACATAGAAAATTTTTGTAAATATTTCACATGCATTTATAAGCAAAGGGTATTCTCTGTTAACTGGATTCAGAATTGAACATTTATCTGTAAACTGTATCTTGATGATTAGGTCATTTAAATTTTCTATATACTATTTTTATCCACTTGATCTATCTTTGAGAGAAATGTGTTTAAACCACCTATTACTGGTATATTTTTGTCTATGTTTTCTACTTGTTTTGTTTTTATAAATTTCATTGCTATGTTATTGCAAATATAAACATTAATGACTGCTGTATTTTCATTGTGGATTATAGACTTAAGTATCATAAAATGTTCTTTGTCTTTCAATGCTTCAATGTCTGAACACTGCCTTGTCAAACACCAAGATAGCAAGCCCTACTTTTTATTTTTTTTTTATTTTTTTAAAGGGATTCCTTTTTTTTTTTTTTTTAAGATTTTATGTATTTATTTTGACAGAGAGAAATCACAAGTAGATGGAGAGGCAGGCAGAGAGAGAGAGAGAGAGAAACAGGCTCCCTGCTGAGCAGAGAGCCTGATGCGGGACTTGATCCCAGGACCCCGAGATCATGACCTGAGCCGAAGGCAGCAGCTTAACCCACTGAGCCACCCAGGCGCCCAAGCCCTACTTTTTATATCTTTGTTCACCTTCTGACTTTTTTTTTCTTTAGGTATATTGCCTGTATACAACTTACAGTATTAAATTTTGCTGTTAGACAACCTCAGTTTTTATTTATTTTAAAAAGTGAGTTAATCCCATTTATATTTACTGATGTATTCAATGTATTTGACCTTAATTTTTATTGGTGTGTGTGGTGTGTGTGTATGTGCTATATATTCAGTCTTTCGATCTGTGTTCTTGTTGATCCTACCTTTTTTATGTATCTTTCAATATTTCAGACACTTTATATTTTTGTTCTAATGATTACTTTAGTAATCCTTAGTTTTCCATCACCTTTCTTTTTGTTTTTGTCTATAGTTCCTTATTCTACACATGATTGAAATTAGCTAGTAAATACTTCTCCCATTCTATTTCTTGAGCATATAAATTGAAAAAAATTTCCTTTTATTCCCAATTTAACCTGTAAGATCATTAAGCAAATTTATTTTATTTATATCAATAGTTTTCTGGTTATCTCCCAAATTCTTTATAATTATACTTATCTACATTGTCAGACTATATAGTCATTATGTATTATAAAATGTCTCCACTACAAATATTATGTAATCTTAATTCACCAGATACTTATTTATATTAAATGCTCTCAACTCTTTCTCTCCAGTCATTTTAGTTGCCTGAAGCTTGTCCTTTAGTGCACCCTTCATAAAGTCTCAAAAATACAAATTCTAAGAGTTTTTTCCATAGTTATAACAGTCTATCTATGACCTTTATTATTAAAGGCCAGTTTGACAAGTTATAATATCTTTTGTTCATATTTCAATTATTGACTCTCTTAAATGTGTTACAATAATGTTTTTGCTTAGATGGCCAACGGATTGTCTCTCTTTCTTTTTTTTTTAAATCCCTAGTTTTAGTGAAATATATATTTGAGTTCATTTTCCCAGGTTTGCAGTATTACCTTTTAATACGTATTTTTAAGTCAGGAAATTTTTTCTTGAATCATACTTTGGAGTCCTTGTTCTATTCCATTGCCCTGGTTCTTTCTCTGGGTACCCCTATTATATATGTGTTGGATTTCCTCTGTCTGCTTTTATAGGGGTCACCCTCTCTTCAGTCCTTTTAATCCATTTGTTTTTATAATATCATCTATATTTCTTAAGATGTTTATTTGTTCCTTTTAGTTTAGATTTTATTGCTGAGCTCGATTTTTTAATTTTATTACCAATTCTTCTTAAGTTATGTCATCAATATTTCCAAATCTTATTTTTTTCAATCACCTCATCTCTGAGTTTTTCTAATTCAGATTTGTTGTTCTGTCATATCTATTAGTGACTTCTCCATTTCTTTTTGTTCATTTTGAAATATTAGGTTCAGTTTTTATCAGTCTTGTAGGTCAATCTTAGTGGAATGACTTCATTGTCTTTAGATATATTACTCTACTTCATTTCTTTTTTTTTTCTTATAATAACTTTATACAGGATGTGACTGTAATCTTTTTCTGTTCCTCATGCTAAAGTGAAATGAGTGTGCTTTATACTTTCATAGCAGTAATGGGGGCTCAAATTTACATTCTAGCACAACCTCTTTTCTTCTTTACCCCCTTCCCCATGAATGATCCCAAATTATGGCTTATGAGATTTGCCTCTTCTGCTCCTCCACCTCACTTTTGGTGGGACCTTCTATTTCCATGCCCCTATGGTCTCCATCTTATTCAATTTGAGTACCACTTCCAGAATCTCAATACAGGGCTCTGTTCTGAAAGTGAGCTTCACTTAGTTAGTTTCAAGAGTTCACAGAGCCAGAGAGTCAGAGCATCATCTGATCTTACCATGGCCTCATTGCACCCACCAAGAACTGAGTCCTCCAACACCACCTCTGAGAATCAGTTGAGCCCCTGTGAATAGCAATGGTGATATGGAGGTTCTCCAGTACCCAGGTCCAAAATGAGTCTCAATGTCTTCCCTCTGCTTCTTGCACAATTTTGGTGATAACATCTGACATTTTGCTGTCAGGGTTTTGTCCCTATATGCACATGTATTAGGACACTGGTTTTATTTTCTTTGTTGTAGGTTTCATCTTTGCAGTCTTGATTTTGCTACTTTGCCTGTGCTTACTGGAGAATTCAGGGATAGTCATAAATTATATTGCCACCTCCTGCCATCTCCCCAGAATTCTTATTTCCCTAATTTCATACATAACAGATCTTGAAAATAAAGTCACTTTCTTCTATACAGGTTATATCTCATCTCTGTATCTATGAGACAGCTAAGGAATAATAAAAGCTTAGAAGATAATAAAATTTTAAATAAAACATGCAATGAAAGGACTGTAAGTTAAATTTTTCTAGACATTTTTGAGTAGTCTAGGTGCACGGACAT
This sequence comes from Mustela nivalis, assembly GCF_964662115.1. Taxonomy (NCBI): domain Eukaryota; kingdom Metazoa; phylum Chordata; class Mammalia; order Carnivora; family Mustelidae; genus Mustela; species Mustela nivalis. The sequence goes on from NC_139034.1 coordinate 28,491,739, forward strand.
ACATTCTGTGGGGGCTCAATGAATGCTAATGGTATTAAATTCTTTATTTTTCTATTTGGTCATTCTTTATAATTGCTTTTGATTTTCTATAACTGACACTCTAGCTTTTTTGTCATAGAACAGCAACTTTTCCTAGTATACAATGTGAGATAGTCTATCCAGTCATTGGTAATAGTTTCCTTTAGATATATGGCTTAGATTTGTTTTAGGATTAAATGGTTAAGATATATAATGTATTTAGAACAGTTAACAGAAGTTATCCCTGGAACATGGTAGATAATACATAAATGTTAGTTACTATTATTATAATTATTATTTGTATTTTTTTTATCAAGAACACATGTCCCAGCTCTTCCCCACTTGGCCTTCTACTATAGTGCTGGAAAAGGTAGTGGACTGTGTGTTACATAGAATTTTACATAGAATATTACTTTCGTGTAATATTTTAAAATATTGTATTCAAAACCAATTCTATTATTGATCAAAATAAAAATTTAGGAAACCAAATTAAGGGAAAAGAAGATTTCACTAGTTCATTGTAGTTCTCTGACAGTGAATCCAAAGTACTTCTCTGTCACTGTGTTTACCTATTCTCCCATTCTTTTCCTTCTCACCATACTGTCCCAAGAATTATCAAAACCTGGATTTCACTCTCAAAGATACCATACTCAAGCATGATATTCATGTCAGGTGTAAACTTAAGCATAATTTTTTCTTTGCCCCAAAGAAAAGAATGGATAGAAGGAAAACAGAAGAAGACTTTTGGTTATGTTGTTTAAAAAAAAAAATGGAATGTCCTTCTACTGATGTCTGCAATTTACTTCAAACTTTTCATATAATCAATGTAATATAATGTTCAGCCAGCTAAAGCTTTAATTCTAAAGATGGTTAGCTACTATGATATCCAGAATGCAGAGTTCATGGTAGTCACCTACATTACATCAGAAAAGATCATACTCCAGAGTATCTATTATAAGTCCTTCAGTTACCAGCATCTCAGTGAACAAGCTACTTTGCTAATTAGCATCCATAATGTCAAAAATGGGTTCTATTGGTTAAACTGATGACTGTCTATTGAGCATAATGAATATTACAAACAGGCTTTCATTGGTGACATTAGAAATACCAAGATATGTAAACTGACCACAGCAGTTCAAAGACATTTGCATGAATGGAGTTTGAAAATCGAACAAATCCTGCAACCTGGATGATAGAAATTATGCCTAGTTCTAGTCATTGGTTTAAGAGGAGTTCTGATTTCATGTTACCTACTAGAGGGCACAAAATTCTGACCCTGGAATATTATGCCTGCTTAGAGTAAATCTTTCTTTCTTTTCTTTTCTTTTTTTTTTTTTTTAAGATTTTATTTATTTATTTGACAGAGAGAGATCACATGTAGGCAGAGAGGCAGGCAGAGAGAGAGGAAGGGAAGCAGGCTCCCTGCTGAGCAGAGAGCCCGATGGGGGCTCAATCCCAGGATCACCACCTGAGCCCAAGGCAGAGGCTTTAACCCACTGAGCCACCCAGGCATCCCCTAGAGTAAATCTTTCATACAAGATGGGGTCAGAGTGCCAAGAGAAGAGCTTAGACTTCATCAAACTTATAGAACAGGTTATAAGAACTCTTTTGTGCCTGCTTGCTTGTTAATGAAAGTGCAATCAGTGTCTGCAGGAAGAATCTCTTATGAGACTTATTTTTATTCTTTTTTTTTATTATAGCCATGTAGGAAGTTTGTGGGTCAGTAGCTAATCCTGGCCACCTCAAATTTCTTTGGTAGCTATTACCACCTACCAAAAAACAAATAAACAAATAAGACAAAAATACCAGGTGTTATAAATTAATCAAAGTACTACTTTTGGAACTGGTGAGTTGCTGTCATTCAAGGAATTCAAGAAGACAATCTTGACAAAGTTTTGACTACTAGAAGGATATCAGAGAATTGTCAAATTCACTTTTAAAAAAAAAAAGACTTCTTTAGAGTAATGTTAGGTTTACAGAATAACTGAAACATAGTATAGAGAATTCCTATATACTCCACATTCAATATCTCTATATTATTAACATCTTACATTAGTATAATACATTTGTTACAATTAATGAACCAACTTTGACACATTATTAGTAATCAGTTATTGATACATTACTGATATATTACTAATAACTAAAGTTTATAGTCCATTCTGTAACTTCAGAAGGAAGTCACTGTGCAGATCATGCCTAAGGAGTGAGAGCTATGTTCTCCCTTCTTGAGATGGAGGGAATATCTACATGAGTTATTTGGAATTCTTCTCCATAGAGTCAAAATGTCTTTTAATTTGAGCTTTTATGATACTGTGAATTAGCTTTAGGAATCCCATCACCTCCCCAGATGTTCTTCCTAGTTTTAAATGATCTGAAAAATGTTCTAAGTCTTCTAGGTAATTATCAGCGACATATAGATTTAATACTTCACCAATCACCTTGATTGTCAGACAAAATATTAAAAAGTCAAAGAAATGGCTAATAGTTTAACATAATGTAAACACTTTTTGTCTATTATTGATTTCCTGGGTGTGAGAACAGCATCATTACTAAAAGATATATGTGGAGTATTCTCCAAAAAGCAATCAGATTCTGAGGAAAACAATTCTATAACACTCTTGCTTGTTTACTGCAAAGAAATATAAGCCATCCAAAGACATAAAAATAGAAAGAAATCAGCAAGTGGTATTTTCTTCTGTTTTTGTTTTAGGAACAAGAACTCAACTATGATAATTCCATAAATTTCCAGCACTTAAGAAAACATACTAAACTACTAATTTAGAGGCAGAAACCCAGTATTTAACCATAGAGACACAAGTTGGTACAATAACTTGATGTTCTATAAATATCTCTCCCTTTTTGCTCCAGGACTGTCACATGAGGGCTCTCCATGAGAGCAGTATGGAGGAGATCAAAGGTCAAGAGTCCAATCATGAATTCCCAAGGGAGGAGACAAGATCCTGAAGGTTTGTAGTTTGCTGCTGTCTATTACATGCCAAAAAGACACCAAAAGCAAGAGGATAAAGTCTGAATAAGCAGAAGAATGTTATTTTCAGAGAAATGATTATTTTCAGAGAAATGATTATTTTAGACCTGAACTTAAATATTCTCATTGCCCTCGAGAAGAGGCTTAAGTTAAAATAATTCTTTATGGTCTCAAAAATATATTCATACATCGACCATTCGTAATCAGGCATGGTGACTGGATAAAATTAGGATTAAAAAGATAGTTATTGTGCTTTCCTTCACCTATTTAAAGCACTTCTTGTCCTTTGCTTTAACTTAAGGATAGAAAGAACATTTTTTTTAATGATTGACTATTTTAGCTAAAAATAGAAAAACTATGGTATATTTGGCAATATACGTATATATACATATGTATTGACAATAAGTGGATCTTTATTGCCTACTTCAAGGTAAGTTCAGGTATGGCAGTGAAGTATTATAATAATAACATCTCCATTTAGCAGCTCTTCACAATTTAAAAAATATTTTGTCATTTATTATATGTATATTCAACTTTACAGATCATAAAAAGATGTTACTATTATTTTACAGATAAGGAGATATTTTACAGATAAGGAGACAGGCTTGAAGAGATTAAGTGATTTGCTCAAGTTTTCGGAATTGGAACCCTAGCTCAACAGGAAATCAGCTCTTGAATTCTCTCATCCTGGAACTTTTTTACCGCACCATTTTTCTTTTCCTTGTATGTGTGTAAACTTAGATTGTCCCAGTCAAAGTTTGGTCATCCTTGCGTTGAGGTCCTGAACCTGGTTCATTAAAGATGAGTGGATATATGTATGATTATACATCCATGTACACATATATACACATCCCTCCCTTTAACATATTATGACATCCCTTCCCAAAAAGCACTAAGAATCATTCCATCTTCTCTATATCAGCCAAAATGTTGATAATCTTTAAATGGCTCATATTAGGAAACTGGAAGTTTTTGTTTAATTTCAAATATAAATAATATAATACTGAAAATTTTTTTTTTTTTTTTTTAAGACATACTATGCCCCAGCCCCCATATACTGTTGTGACTTTGTGGGGACTGCTAAACTTCCCCTTCATGGCTTCTACCAATGAACCTAAGTTTCTTCCTCCTGACTAAGGAAAAATAAAATTGAAAGTAGAGACCACTTACCTGAACATGGACCTGGCATTTATGCTTGGCTTGACGCATTAAAAGTGGCGTCCAGAAACACCAAACTACAGCAAACATTCTTTATTAAGGCATGTCAGAAAATTCTCAATCCACAACTTGTTTTCCAAAATATCTAAAAGTCAGGAAGGTTTGTAACATGCAAAATGATGGTGGGAATTAAAGTAATTTTCCAGATAATTTAAATTAAAAAGCTTCCTTCCCCTCATTTTGCTATGGCATTTTGGCCCAAATTAGCCAGGTGGTTGACTCCATTCTGCACCTAACTTTGGAAATGTAAAAGCCCCTACCTTTGTAAGTGATGATGCACGTCAACACTAAGCCGTGAACCACATTTCTGACTAAACCAGCACAAATTTCCCTGGCATAAATGTTCAGCAACGTTCCTTCCCTGAAAAGAACAATCTCTCAGTCTCTCCAGCTTTTTTGCTGAGTCATCAGAGAAAGTCTTGGTGAAAAATACCTTATTGGGTCATCTTGTCCATAAACTTACACACGTAATAACACTTCCTGTGGCTTACTCCCCCCATATGTTGCCTGAGTTTGCATGACTCCAACTTGAGATTCTACCTTGTCCTCGGGGACTCTTTTACAATTTAATATTCCTTATTGTCTGTATTTGCTGAGGGCTGTTGACTGTTTTCTTCATTTCTCATCATGACTCTTTGTCCTACTCTCCTGACACCTTTAATAGGATTTATATTTCTTCCTTGTTCTCAGCTAGATAGTAACAGCAGCTAATCATTAATGAACAATTACTATGGAGTTAACATTTTCAAAGTACGTTAAATATATGAATGCCTTTAATCCTCACAACAACTGTCTTGGGTGGCTGGGTACAATTATGATTCACATTTTATAAGTCGTGAAGTTGAGACACAGGAGGATTAAGGCTGCACGATTAGTAAAAAGCAGATCCAGGACTTGGAGCTCTGCCACCCAGCTCCAGAGACCATGCTGTAACCAACCACGCCTTTGGGCTGCATCAACAGACTCCATTGTTTGGCTCATCTGGATGCCACACGTAAAATTTTTCCTTGTAAATGAATGCCTCTACCATCTTCTGTTGCAGGGAGTAGAAAAATCATCCTTCAGTTCATTCTACCGTGTAATGATTAAAAGGCTGGTCTTGTCAACTGGATCCTCTTTATACATGCCATAGTTGTAAAATCTGGTCTTCTGAGCCTCACTTTCAGAAAGTCTTCCTTAAAGGATAATAATAACAAACCAACCATACTCCTTCTTTATCCCAAATCCTCAAGAAAATTTGATAGGCCACTTGGCCACTGTGATTATGTCCCCCAAATCTGTCAAGTCTTAAAGGTAATCTTATGTTTCCCATTAAGACTATTTCTAAGCCTTTATTCCAAACCATGGTTCTCTCTGTCTCTTAAGCCAAGTTTTCCATGTTAATAATAATAATAGCTAGCATCAACTCAAACTTAAAATGTTCCAGGCATTCTTCAAACTGATGTACAGGAATTATAAACACTTCAACCCTATGAGATAGGCAATATTATTATTATTATATTATTATTATTATCATATGCATGTTATATATATATATGAAAGTGAGGCATAGAAGGTTAAATAACTAGCCAAAAGGCACACAGCTGGTAATCGGTAGACCACTATCTTCTGGGGCTCCACCAGCATACTTCTCACTAACTACTTAGTGTGACAGAGAGGGTAGTACTCACCAAATGTTCCATATGCTCCTCTACACTTCCCAGGTGCCTACAGTTAGGCAGGACTATGTAACTAGTTATAATCAATTGGGTGTGAGAGGAAACAATGTGTAAAACTAAGGGTCATTGTGCATATGCAACCACGTGTTGAGATGGTGGCATCATAAAATGAAGGGAACTCAGAGAAGAAATGCTCTGGAGGATTGCCTGAACTGCACTGGATTTTATGTAACAAAAAATGAGCTGCTCTTCTATTATATCATGGAATACAGACATCTACCTGATTAGTGCAATATAACATAGTAACATAATGTTACTCTAGTGCATTGATCTTCTTCCTCTTTCTCTGAGGCTATAATTTTATATCTGGATTTTTAGTTATCAGAATCTGATCTTATTGGGAAGGAAGAGATTCAAAGAATTTCTAATTTCTACCAGCAATCAATAGGATCACTGAGTTAATGAAAATGAAAGAAATACTTTAAATGGTGGCTTACATATAGATAGTAAGACTTCTATGAATACCTAATCCCTAAATCCTATTAATAGTACTTTAACCAATTCATAAAAGCCCCCAATATATTATATTTCATGTTCAAAACTCAAATATCCTGATTCAACAAATCATGTTCTAAGTACTGACCATAGGCATTGAGTTCAAAGCAGAAAGAACAATCAAGAAGAGGAAAGCATGGGTTTGAGTTCTGCCTAGCTAAATTATAGAGTATAAAATGTTCTGCAGAGCCAAAAGGAGAGGTTCTTGCATACAAAAATAGGTAACTTGGAACATCTCCTATAGGCAGTAAAAACTACTGAAGGTTTCTGAGCAGAAGGGTGTAAGAGCTGAGCTTCAAAAAAAAACCTAACTTAAAAGCTAAGCGTAAAATAAATTCCTCAGAGGGATGGGAGGCTAAGAGCCCAGTGGAGACACTATTGTTAGCCTGAGACCAGGGAGAGGCAGCAATGAGAGAAGGGAAGGCTTGCAGAGATAGGGAAAATCACCCAGATTTTTGTATGCATTCAGATGTGGCCAAGAGTGAAAGGGAAGGAACAGAGATTCCTTTGAGATTTAGAACCTGGATGACAGATGGGATGTTGGGTCCCTGAATACACAAAGAACACAAGAGAAGAAGCATGTTGGGAGAGGAAAAGCTATATATTCAGCTTTATCATCCTATCAAGTCATTCAATGTACATTTAAACATACTACATTTCACTAAAATGTTAGAAAGCTTCCTGTAGAGATGTCAGTTTTGTGTCCTCAGAAAAGTTATTGTGTGTTCTTTTTCTCCCTTCCTGGAATTTGCTCTCTTCTGCTCTAATAAGCTTTCTTATCAGGCCAGGCCTAACTCCAGTGGCAATTCCTCCTTAGAGCCAAAATTTACCACCCCACATCTATTCCATCGAAACCATTTATTAACAGTATCCCTCCTACTGGCACTTATCCACACGTGTACCACACATCTGGATTACAAGTCTCTAAAAGACAGAAAAATGTATGCTTCTTTTTATGCCTTAAATTCATCATAATTCCATCATGATTATGTGCATAGAGAGATAAGCTGCTGCTATGATGAGGGGAGGGAGGTGGTTATTATTTATAATGTTTGAGCCATAGCATTCCTATGCCCAATAAAACACACACCCAATATATAACAAATATTAAAATTTAAGCACTGTTAAAATATCTCTACTATGTGTAATTTGTTACAATTATTGAAAAACACATTTTAAGGTAATATAACAGATTGATGCAAAACAGGTGGTCTCTCCATTGTTGACCAAAATACCAGTAGCCCTACTCATGTATTTGAACAGTTGAGGATGAGGAATAGCCATCAAAGAATAGGTTTAAGAGATGGTAACATGGACACAGAGAGAACTTTTCTTAAAATCTCAGCATTACCAAAAAGCAAGTTTCTGCTTCGCATACCCAGATTCTCAGTCCTTTTTTTCTGAACTCTCAGAAATGCTTACATTACCTAAGAGATCATATGAAGCATATCGCACACAATTTGAAACTTTGGGTAAATATATTTATCTTCTCTCTCCTTGGCTAAAAAAATGAAATGCAAAAGTGAACTAAGCAATCTGAATGACAATGAAAAAACAAAGTTGCTCTGGAAGCCAATGCCAGCTTTCCTCTGAGACAGGACTCAGACTCTCCACTTCTCCCTGCAAACCATCTAAAATCAGGCTGAGAGCCCATTTTTAAATTCACTCAGGAAAGCCAAAGGGTTAAGAGATGATCCAGAAAGCATAACACAGCATTTCAAATCACTCTATTTCCAGTTGAAGCACAGTGTTTATTACGCAGACTTCTTTTTTCTCTTCTTGCTCTCCTTCCCTCAACTCAAAAGACATTCTCCTTTTTTTAATAAAAAGAAACAAATCCCTATCTTAATCACACAACTAGCACGAAAATGAACTCAATGAATAAAGTTGTCAAAAGGGATAAATGATAGGATTCCCTCTTAGCCAACTTTTCTGTCTAAAATTAGACTGCCTTTCAGGATTTACTGCCGTTATTAAGCGAACATCCTTTTGACGATAAAGCAGTGCTTCTTGGATGTAGAGTGCTGTGGAACACAGGCTCAAGTGCTCAGTGATGTATGACTTTGATGGACTCCAGGGATCTTAATGTTTCAATGCTATCGTCTGTTCTTTGTTCACCAGACAAAGACACTGCCGTGGAATATACAGTTCAAGACCAGCACTTGGGGAAGGATGAGTGTAAGGACGTAGAATACCTTGTTTTTGCCATGCTAACATGATGAATTACAGTGTATTAAGAAAGTGTTGACACATGTGGGAATAAGCTTTTGACAGGCTTGCCAGCAATTAAGGCACATCGTATGTAAAGTCACTACAAAACATTGCAGTCTCGTTCTTTGTTCAGGGTCTTCTGCCAAGGGGTGTTATTCATAAGCTTGATGGAAAATACTTGTATCTTCAAAATCTCTGTGGTTCACTGGGTGATGAGGGCAAGAAGGAAGAGAGATTGGGTTTTATGAAAGCTTTCAGTGTTCCTGCAGCTAGGTACAGTAATGATTATCCTACTGCTCCAGAGGGCTGCAGATTTTCAAGATAAATTACCTAAAATGGGACAGGGACATAACAGAATTTAGGAGATGTTTGGGAAAGTCAGAAAAGTTCCTCCTCTCCATTCCTTCCCTGACCATTTATCCTGACTGCTCCTAACTTGAAAAGTTTAATGGAAAAACCAAGTACTGCATAATAGTGTTTCATGTCACATTCCTTAAGCCCACCTGGCTCCTCATTCTTGGCTACTGCCAAGAAAATGGGCTCCCTATTTGTGATAACAACCAAGTAGATCTAGAGCTTACAAACCCAAAGCCTATAACCAGGCTTCAGGCTGGAGCCAACAACCTTTGTCCAGACCCTTCACACTTGGCTTCCAACAATCAGCACGATCTCATTCCCCAGTCCAGTGCAGATCTCAGCATCCAGCTCCCAGCCAGCAGCCATAAGGAACGGCATATCTTAGTTACCTCTCCTGCTATCCAACAAGATTTAGGACATTTATGATTTGCAAGGGCTGTATTGCATGTAGTCTGGCACTTCTAAACCTTATTTTTCCTAATAAATTGTTTTATTGAGTGATAAGAAATAGAATTGACATCCAGGCCAGGTGTAATGGAAATTCTTAGAATTGTACATCACTAAGAAACAAACTGAACCTCTCATTCCCTAAGAAGGGTTGAACTGAAGAGTTCATGTAAACAATAGTCTCATACTGAGTAATTTTCACTAGAGAGCTATTATTCCAAATTGCATCTCAATGAAGGACAGATACTCAAACTGGATACCAGGCAAACACAGAGGTGACGTGCAGGTTCTCCCCCTACACCCAAAGGGCCAAAACCCAGACGGAGGTGGGGATGGGCTTGCATTTGCCTCAGTTTACCCTGTCAGAGAGACCATTGGCTTCTACTTCCTTGGCTGCTGAAATGAGCCAAAATGTCAGAACTCTCTACTACATACACTGTGAGCCTCTGACAATGGTTTGACCCTGCTACACATTAAAGTCACGTGGGTGTTCCCTGCCTGGGAGATAATTTTTAAAGTCTCCCACATAACTTTAAAGTAGAGTCAAGGCTTAGGAGATTTGTTTGAGTCCCATTAACAATGATGTCGACTCTGTAAAGAGACCTCTTCAATACAAGGTGAACAGTTGTCATAGACTTTGCACACCATGTTCAAAAGACCTGTCACTCACTGTACTCATATCTACTTTCTTTCTGCAAGAAAAGATGACACATTTCTTTTGAATTATGAAATTATAAAGATAAAATTATAAAAAATTTCATGCTCAATATAGAAAATTTAGAAATAAAACATGAAGAATAATATAAAACCTCAAATCTCACCAACCAGATAAATGTCTTTAATATTCTGAGGTCTTTGTTTCTGATGTTTTTCTAAAATAAATAATAACATGCATATGTATTTTGTTTTAAAAATATTGGAATAATACATGGAGAGCAAGAATAGCTTATTTATATCATTGGGATTATTTGTTCCTTGAAAGTTCAAAATAACTTACCCACAGAATTCCATGGTTCTAAAGCCTTTTTTTGGATATACATCTCTGACATTAAAGTCTTTTATTGCTATTTGTTTATATAATTTTTTTTCTATTAGAACCAATGTTGATAATTCATAATTGCCCAAGAAAAGAGTACACTTATTTGGTAATTTGCATTTTATTGGGATAGAGTTTAATGTACTGTTTCTTTATATTCCTTGCTATGTTGTTTCCAACAGGAGCAGGGAAGGTGGTACTGGGGGGACTGGTGGAACATAATCTCCTGATGGGCAATTTTAAAGCATGTACCCCAGCATTTTGCAAATGTTCCTCATGTGCCCTACACCTAAACCTCCTTTGCCCCTAACATTGTTGAGAATCACTGGAGTGAAATGAGAACAACCACCGAGAGGTGCACCTTACACGTGCAAATGGCATGAAGTCATAAAAAAAAAAAAAAATGCTGAGAGCCACCATGGGGCACTCTTATTCCAAAACCCCTTTTAGTGGAAGCTCCTGAAACATCACCAGGAGAGTATTACTGTCGTCTGGTTTGCCCAGCATGATCCAGCAGTAAGGAGCATGACTTAAAGTAATATACTTTATTTATGCAGTAACTTGGGGTTAACACTACTTATATTCAGAGTGGAGTAAACCAGCCAAATTCATAAATTCTACACATGTTCCTACTATAAACAATTGGACTTCACAATTAGATCCAATTACTTTTCACTTCCAAGAACTCAATCACCTCTGTCATAAGATGTTCATTACAGCTGAATTTTTTTATTTTTGCTTTCTTGGCAATTTATAATCCCTCTTAACACTGGCTCTGAGGAAGACATGGAGAGCTTCCAGGCCTGTAAAAAGTCTTAGGTGTCTTTCTGGACAGCTCAATGAAGATGTATGCTCCATACATGGTGGTAATCCAAAAAAAAAAAAAAAAGGCAGAAATAGAATTTAAGAAAATATGAAACATATTATTATTCTATTTCATAAATCATCCATGACTTATCTTTATCACTTAGAGTCATCTTCTCCCAAAAGGGAAAAGAATTCCACAAAAGAGCAATAAAAAGGAAGCAAGGCAAAAAGAGGATTTTCACATATAGAGGCATTAGAAAGCCTAGGCCTTACTGACAATACTTAAGAGTATTTAGAGAAATGTGAAATAATGCGCAGAGATATAATAAAATGAATTTTAAAAAATGAAGAAATGAGTGACTCCCATGCTAAGCAAAAACCAATTCACTTTAATAAAAACCTATATAGGCACAATTAAAACAATAATTCAGAATTTTTAGCCCAATTTTTATGAACTGACCTGGATTATCATATATTTAAAAATAATTAAAAGCAATGATTTGGAGTACAAAATTATATAAATCTCCTCTTCCTAAAAGACTAGCAAAAAAAAAAAAAATTGGTTTCTGACTTTTGCTGTACTAGAAAACTATCGACCTCTAATTTAAATGTTATCAGCTATACTTTAATAAATTACACAATAGATCAAATTAAGTGATTTTAGGTGAAACATAATCCCACATAAACAAAGGACTGCCATGAAAATGTCATTTTTCTGGAGAACTCAACCCAGCACATAAAATGAAATCTGAAAATCATACAACAAGAAAGCAGCTTTGTTAAAACAACACTCTCTGGGAAACACTTAATAAAGATGATTAACTCCCTACTTAGAACAACTGAAGGATGAAAGCTCTGGCACATTTATGAGAGCAATGATGAGCGACCTCACATAAATGAAGTACACATAGCACAGTGTATAATGTACCCTTCCCTATCTTTACATTCCACTTGGTCTATAAATGAATTGAGAACAAAACTACATGTGTCATGGACACAATGATCAAAAAACTAAAACTAAGTCTTTAATCGAAAGGCATCAGTAACAGACAACCATCCCTACTTCTATGCTTTAAGAGCAAGCTGGAAATTTCTTGCAGGGGGGATATTTATAAAATCCACCATTTCGCTCTGTAGAATTTTAAAGAGCCTGAGAACAAGGGAAAATCCTGGCTTTGGTGAAGGCTGATTCTATAAGTGCCATCCATATCCGATATCCCCTAAAGTGCTGGCACTATTCAGACAGAAATTATTTTTCCTATTTCTGTACAATACTCTTTTAATGCCTAGATTGCATGCCTAGTGACTAACAGTCTAATAAATAAGGGCAGAAGACAGAACAGTGGTTAACACACTGGGTTCAGCATTAAATGAACCAAGTACGATCATATCACATGCCACTTTCCAGCGGAAACCTGACACAGGTTCCCCAACTTCTCCGAGTTTCAGTGTCCTCATCCGGAAGTGAAGGCAACAACAGGCCTATCTTATGAGCCTTCTGTAGGGGTTCAAATGAAGACAAGGTGCTTAAAACAGGGCCTCACAAATGACAAGATTTCAGTAATGTTGGCTATTTTTATAGAAAAACCATTGCTACGGCCTACATTATCTGAGGATATAGGTTCATACAAACTTTACAAATCTTCCTGAAAAGCAATTTGACTATGTGCCTCAAAAGTCTTAAAAGTGTCAGTACAATTTGTAGGAGAAATTTCACTTTCAGGAATACAGCCTAAGGAAACAGAGACTCACATGCATAGAAATTCTCATTGCATTGATGTTTTCAATTTGAACTTCTAATTTTCAGAAGATTGTACATTCACATGCAGTTGTATAAAATAATAAAGAGAGATACTGTGTACCAGTTATCCAGTTTCCCCAGTGTTTACATTTTATAAAACTACAATACAATATCACAACCAGGATATTAACATTGATACAGTCAAGACACTTGATGTTTGTTTTTTTTTTTTAATTAAGACATTAACTCCATGCCATCAGCACAAGGATCTCCAAGTTGCCCTTTTATGGCCATATCATGTCCCTCCTACTTTCCCCCACCTCCTTCTTGACCTCTGGCAATCACACATATGTTCTCCATTTATATAATATTGCCATTTCAAGAATGTTACATAAATGGAATCATAATGTATGAAATCTTTGAGATTGGCCTTTTCCACTCAGCATAATTCCCTGGGGATTCATCCAAGTTGCATGTCTCAGTAGTTCATTCCTTTGTATTCCTGAGTAGCAGCCCCTGGAACTGGTGTACCATGATTTGTCTAGCCATGTACCCATTGAAATGTATCTAGGTTGTCTGAGTTTGGGTCTTTTAAAAATTAAGTTGCCAAGAACATTTGTGTATAGTTTTTTTTGTAAACATACATTTTTATTTCTCTGGGAGGAATACCCAAGTGTTCAATTTCTGGGTAGTTGCATAGTTAGTTTATTAAAAAGCTGCCAAAATGTTTTCCAGAGTGCCTGTCCCATTTGGCATCCCACCAGCAATGTGTGAGTGATCTATTGCATTATTTTAAACACTGAAAACAATAAACCACTCCCAGTGGCAGCAACAAATAATGCCACAGCCTCAGGATGAACTAATATTAAGGTATTTTAAGATGTCATTTAAAAATACAAATAGAAGTAAGAATAGGTACAGTTGACCCTGGACTAGTATAGACTTAAATGGCACACCTCCACTTATTAATTAATTGCACATTTTTTTGGTAAACATAGTGCAGTATCTTAGCAACATTTTCTTTTTCCTAGTTTACTTTATTGTAAGAATATAAAATATAACACAGGTAACATACAAAATATGTTAATCAACCATGCATGTTATTCTTAAGGCTATTAGTCAACAGTAAGCTATTAACAGCTAAGTTTTGGGGGTGTCAAAAGTTATATGTAGGAGGAGGAGTCAAGATGGCTGAGAAATAGCAGGCTGAGACTACTTCAGCTAGCCGGAGATCAGCTAGATAGCTTATCTAAAGATTGCAAACACCTGAAAATCCATCGGCAGATCGAAGAGAAGAACAGCAATTCTGAAAACAGAAAAACAACCACTTTCTGAAAGGTAGGACCGGCGGAGAAGTGAATCCAAAGCGACGGGAAGATAGAACCCGGGGGGAGGGGCTGGCTCCCAAAAAGCGGCGGAGCAACCGCGCACAAAATCAGGACTTTTAAAAGTCTGTTCCGCTGAGGGACATCACTCCAGAGGCTAAACCGGGGCGAAGCCCACGTGGGATCAGCGTGGCCTCAGGTCCCGCAGGGTCACAGAAGGATCGGGGGTGTCTGAGTGTCAGAGCTTGCGGGTATTGGAACGGGAAGGCCGGCTACGGAGACAGAGCTGACAGTGAGCTCACAGCTCGGTGTTACCTTGAACCAGTCGCAGGCTCGGTGAGCTCGGAGCGCGGCCGGAGGTCAGGCAGACGGGAGTAACTGGCGCTGTTCTCTGAGGACGCACTGAGGAGTGCGGCCCTGGGCTCTTGGCTCCTCCGGGCCGGAGACCAGGAGGCCACCATTTGTATTCCCGTCCTACAGAACTCTACGGAAAGTGCTCAGGGAACAAAAGCTCCTGAAAGCAAACTTGAGCGGATTACTCACCCTGGCCACTGCTAAGGGCGGTGCAATTCCGCCTGGGGCAAAGACACTTGAGAATCACTATAACAGGCCCCTCCCCCAGAAGATCAACAAGAAATCCAGCCAGGACCAAGTTCACCTACCAAGGAGTGCGGTTTCAATACCAAGGAGAGCAGCAGAATTTCAGGGGAGGAGAAAGCAAAGCACAGAACTCATGGCTTTTTCCCTGTGATTTTTTTTAGTCTTGCAGATAATTTAATATTTTTCTTTTCATTTTTTGTTTTTTTTTCTCGCCTTCTGGTAAAAAAATTTCTTTTTAACTTTTACCTTTTTCTTTTTTAACGTTTTTTAACCAGTTTATCTAATATATATATTTTTTCTTTTTTATATTTTTCTTATTTGTTTTCTTTTTTTAAAATTCTTTTCTGTTTTTTTTCTTTTTTCCTTTTTTTTCTTTCTTCCTTTTTTTTTTTTAAATTTTTTATTTTTTATAAACATATATTTTTATCCCCAGGGGTACAGGTCTGTGAATCACCAGGTTTACACACTTCACAGCACTCACCAAAGCACATACCCTCCCCAATGTCCATAATCCCACCCCCTTCTCCCAAACCCCCTCCCCCCAGCAACCCTCAGTTTGTTTTGTGAGATTAAGAGTCACTTATGGTTTGTCTCCCTCCCAATTCCACCTTGTTTCATTTATTCTTCTCCTACCCACTTAAGCCTCCATGTTGCATCACCACTTCCTCATATCAGGGAGATCATATGATAGTTGTCAATGAAATCTTTCTTCCTTTTTGAACCTCTTTTTATCCCCTTTCTCCCCCCTCACGATTTGGGATCTCTTCTAATTTGGTTAAAGCATATTTTCCTGGGGTTGTTGCCACCCTTTTAGTATTTTACTTGCTCCTTCATATACTCTTAGCTGGACAAAATGACAAGAAGGAAAAATTCAACACAAAAAAAAGAACAAGAGGCAGTACCGAAGGCTAGGGACCTAATCAATACAGACATTGGTAATATGTCAGATCTAGAGTTCAGAATGACAATTCTCAAGGTTCTAGTCAGGCTCGAAAAAGGCATGGAAGATATTAGAAAAACCCTCTCGAGAGATATAAAAGCCCTCTCTGGAGAAATAAAAGAACTAAAATCTAACCAAGTTGAAATAAAAAAAGCTATTAATGAGGTGCAATCAAAAATGGAAGCTCTAACTGCTAGGATAAATGAGGCAGAAGAAAGAATTAGTGATATAGAAGACCAAATGACAGAGAATAAAGAAGCTGAGCAAAAGAGGGACAAACAGCTACTGGACCACGAGGGGAGAATTCGAGAGATAAATGACACCATAAGACGAAACAACATTAGAATAATTGGGATTCCAGAAGAAGAAGAAAGAGAGAGAGGAACAGAAGGTATACTGGAGAGAATTATTGGGGAGGATTTCCCCAATATGGCAAAGGGAATGAGCATCAAAATTCAGGAGGTTCAGAGAACACCCCTCAAAATCAATAAGAATAGGCCCACTTCCCGTCACCTAATAGTAAAATTTACAAGTCTCAGTGACAAAGAGAAAATCCTGAAAGCAGCCCGGGAAAAGAAGTCTGTAACATACAATGGTAAAAATATTAGATTGGCAGCTGACTTATCCACAGAGACCTGGCAGGCCAGAAAGAGCTGGCATGATATTTTCAGAGCACTAAACGAGAAAAACATGCAGCCCAGAATACTATATCCAGCTAGGCTATCATTGAAAACAGAAGGAGAGATTAAAAGATTCCAGGACAAACAAAAACTGAAAGAATTTGCAAACACCAAACCAGCTCTACAGGAAATATTGAAAGGGGTCCTCTAAGCAAAGAGAGAGCCTACAAGTGGTAGATCATAAAGGAACAGAGACCATATACAGTAACAGTCACCTTACAGGCAATACAATGGCACTAAATTAATATCTCTCAATAGTTACCCTGAATGTGAATGGGCTAAATGCCCCTGTCAAAAGACAGAGGGTATCAGAATGGATAAAAAAACAAAACCCATATGTTGCCTCCAAGAAACTCATTTTAAGCCCGAAGACACCTCCAGATTTAAAGTGAGGGGGTGGAAAAGAATTTACCATGCTAATGGACATCAGAAGAAAGCAGGAGTGGCAATCCTTATATCAGATCAATTAGATTTTAAGCCAAAGACTATAATAAGAGATGAGGAAGGACACTATATCATACTCAAAGGGTCTGTCCAACAAGAAGATCTAACAATTTTAAATCTCTATGCCCCCAATGTGGGAGCAGCCAACTATATAAACCAATTAATAACAAAATCAAAGAAACACATCAACAATAATACAATAATAGTAGGGGACTTGAACACTCCCTTCACTGAAATGGACAGGTCATCCAAGCAAAAGATCAGCAAGGAAATAAAGGCCTTAAATGACACACTGGACCAGATGGACATCACAGATATATTCAGAACATTTCATCCCAAAGCAACAGAATACACATTCTTCTCTAGTGCACATGGAACATTCTCCAGAATAGATCACATCCTTGGTCCTAAATCAGGACTCAACCGGTATCAAAAGATTGGGATCATTCCCTGCATATTTTCAGACCACAATGCTCTAAAGCTAAAACTCAACCTCAAAAGGAAGTTTGAAAAGAACCCAAATACATGGAGACTAAACAGCATCCTTCTAAAGAATGAGTGGGTCAACCGGGAAATTAAAGAAGAATTGAAAAAAATCATGGAAACAAATGATAATGAAAATACAACGGTTCAAAATCTGTAGGACACAAAAGGCAGTCCTGAGAGGAAAATATATAGCGGTACAAGCCTTTCTCAAGAAACAAGAAAGGTCTCAGGTATACAACCTAACCCTACACCTAAAGGAGCTGGAGAAAGAACAAGAAAGAAACCCTAAGCCCAGCAGGAGAAGAGAAATCATAAAGATCAGAGCAGAAATCAATGAAATAGAAACCAAAAAAAAAAAAAAAAAAACAATAGAACAAATCAACAAAACTAGGAGCTGGTTCTTTGAAAGAATTAATAAAATTGATAAACCCCTGGCCTGACTTATCAAAAGAAAAGAGAAAGGACCCAAATAAATAAAATCATGAACGAAAGAGGAGAGATCACAACTAACACCAAAGAAATACAAACTATTATAAGAACATACTATGAGCAACTCTACGCCAATAAATTTGACAATCTGGAAGAAATGGATGCATTCCTAGAAACATATAAACTACGACAACTGAACCAAGAAGAAATAGAAAGCCTGAACAGACCCATAACCAGTAAGGAGATTCAAACAGTCATTAAAAATCTCCAAACAAACAAAAGCCCAGGGCCAGACGGCTTCCCAGGGGATTTCTACCAAACATTTAAAGAAGAACTAATTCCTATTCTCCTGAAACTGTTCCAAAAAATAGAAATGGAAGGAAAACTTCCAAACTCATTTTATGAGGCCAGCATCACCTTGATCTCAAAACCAGACAAGGATCCCATCAAAAAAGAGAGCTATAGGGAGAAGGGGGTGGGATTATGGACATTGGGGAGGGTATGTGCTTTGGTGAGTGCTGTGAAGTGTAAACCTAGTGATTCACAGACCTGTACCCCTGGGGATAAAAATATATGATTATAAAAAATAAGAAAATTTTAAAAAAAGAGAGAGAGCTATAGACCAATATCCTTGATGAACACAGATGCGAAAATACTCAACAAAATAATAGCCAATAGGATTCAACAGTACATTAAAAGGATTATTCACCACAACCAAGTGGGATTTATTCCAGGGCTGCAAGGTTGGTTCAACATCCACAAATCAGTCAATGTGATACAACACATCAATAAAAGAAAGAACAAGAACCATATGATACTCTCAATAGATGCTGAAAAAGCATTTGACAAAGTACAGCATCCCTTCCTGATCAAAACGCTTCAAAGTGTAGGGACAGAGGGCACATACCTCAATATCATCAAAGCCATCTATGAAAAACCCACCACAAATATCATTCTCAATGGAGAAAAACTGAAAGCTTTTCCGCTAAGGTCAGGAACACGGCAGGGATGTCCATTATCACCACTGCTATTCAACATAGTACTAGAGGTCCTAGCCTCAGCAATCAGACAACAAAAGGAAATTTAAAGGCATCCAAATCGGCAAAGAAGAAGTCAAATTATCACTCTTCGCAGATGATATGATACTATATGTGGAAAACCCAAAAGACTCCACTCCAAAACTGCTAGAACGTATACAGGAATTCAGTAAAGTGTCAGGATATAAAATCAATGCACAGAAATCAGTTGCATTTCTCTACACCAACAGCAAGACAGAAGAAACGGAAATTAAGGAGTCAATCCCATTTACAATTGCACCCAAAACCATAAGATACCTAGGAATAAACCTAACCAAAGAGGCACAGAATCTATACTCAGAAAACTATAAAGTACTCATGAAAGAAATTGAGGAAGACACAAAGAAATGGATAAATGTTCCATGCTCCTGGATTGGAAGAATAAATATTGTGAAAATGTCTATGCTACCTAAAGCAATCTACACATTTAATGCAATTTCTATCAAAGTACCATCCATCTTTTTCAAAGAAATGGAACAAATAATTCTAAAATTTATATGGAACCAGAAAAGACCTTGAATAGCCAAAGGGATATTGGAAAAGAAAGCCAACGTTGGTGGCATCACAATTCCGGACCTCAAGCTCTATTACAAAGCTGTCATCATCAAGACAGCATGGTACTGGCACAAAAACAGACACATAGATCAATGGAACAGAATAGAGAGCCCAGAAATAGACCCTCAACTCTACAGTCCACTAATCTTCGACAAAGCAGGAAAGAATGTCCAATGGAAAAAAGACAGCCTCTTCAATAAATGGTGTTGGAAAAATTGGACAGCCACATGCAGAAAAATGAAATTGGACCATTTCCTTACACCACACACAAAAATAGACTCAAAATGGATGAAGGACCTCAATGTGCGAAAGGAATCCATCAAAATCCTTGAGGAGAACACAGGCAGCAACCTCTTCTACCTCAGCCGCAGCAACATCTTCCAAGGAACATCGCCAAAGGCAAGGGAAGCAAGGCCAAAAATGAACTATTGGGATTTCATCAAGATCAAAAGCTTTTGCACAGCAAAGGAAACAGTTAACAAAATCAAAAGACAACTGACAGAATGGGAGAAGATATTCGCAAACGACATATCAGATAAAGGACTAGTGTCCAGAATTTATAAAGAACTTTGCAAACTCAACACCCAAAGAACAAATAATCCAATCAAGAAATGGGCAGAGGACATGAACAGACATTTCTGCAAAGAAGACATCCAGATGGCCAACAGACACATGAAAAAGTGCTCCATATCACTCGGCATCAGGGAAATACAAATCAAAACCACAATGAGATATCACCTCACACCAGTCAGAATGGCTAAAATCAACAAGTCAGGAAATGACAGATGCTGGTGAGGATACGGAGAAAGGGGAACCCTCCTACACTATTGGTGGGAATGGAAGCTGGTGCAGCCACTCTGGAAAACAGCATGGAGGTTCCTCAAAATGTTGAAAATAGAACTGCCCTATGACCCAGCAATTGCACTACTGGGTATTTATCCTAAAGATACAAACGTAGTGATCCAAAGGGGCATGTGCACCCGAATGTTTATAGCAGCAATGTCCACAATAGCCAAACTATGGAAAGAACCTAGATGTCCATCAACAGATGAATGGATCAAGAAGATGTGGTATATATACACAATGGAATACTATGCAGCCATCAAAAGAAATGAAATCTTGCCATTTGCGACAACATGGATGGAACTAGAGCGTATCATGCTTAGCAAATAAGTCAAGCAGAGAAAGTCAACTATCATATGATCTCCCTGATATGAGGAAGTGGTGATGCAACATGGGGGCTTAAGTGGGTACGAGAAGAATAAATGAAACAAGATGGGATTGGGAGGGAGACAAACCATAAGTGACTCTTAATCTCACAAAACAAACTGAGGGTTCCTGGGGGGAGGGGGTTTGGGAGTAGGGGGTGGGTTTATGGACATTGGGGAGGGTATGTGCTTTGGTGAGTGCTGTGAAGTATGTAAACCTGGTGATTCACAGACCTGTATCCCTGGGGATAAAAATATATGTTTATAAAAATAAAAATTATATTCAAAAAAAAAAAAGTACACACCACTACTTTCAAACCAAAAGACTAACTGAATTTCCTACACAGAAAATAGACACAGAGAGCTAGGCAAAATGAGGAGACAGAGAAATATGTCCCAGATGAAAGAACAGGCCAAAATTGCAACAAAACACCTGACTAAATTGGAGATAAGCAATATATTTGATAGAGAATTTAAAGTAATGATCATAAATATACCTACTAGACTTGAGAAGAGAGTAGAGAACATCAGTGAGACCCAAGAAGACATAACATTGTAAATGTTTATGCCCCCAACATGGGAGCACCCAAATACATAAAACACTTATTAACAAATATAAAGGAACTAATCGATAATAATACGATAATACTAAGGGACTTTAATACTCCATGTACATCAATGGACACATCATACAAACAGAAAATCAATAAGGAAACTGTGGCTTTGAATGAGACACTGGACCAGATGGATTCAGCAAATATATTCAGAACATTCCATCCTGAAGCAGCAGAATACACATTCTTTTCAAAGGAACATGGAACATTCTCCAGAACAGATCACATATTAGCCACAAAACATATCTCAACAAAGTCAAAAAGACTGAAGTCATACCACACATCTTTTCTGGCCACAATGCTAGGAAACTAGAAATCAACCACAAGAAAAAAAATCTAGAAAAAGGCACAAACACATGAAGGTTAAATAATATGCTACTAAACACTGAATTGGTCAACCAAGAAATCAAAGAGGAAATTTTTTTAAAAAATGCATAAAGACAAATGAAAATGAAAATACAAGGCTACCTCAAAAAAAAAAAAAAACAAACAAGAAAAATCTCAAATAAATAACCTAACATTATACCTACAGGAACTAGAAAAAGAACAAACAAAACACAAAATCAACAGAAGAAAGCAAATAGCTAAAGATTAGAGTAGAAATAAATGAATACAGAACAGATCAATGAAAATGGGAGCTGGTTTACTGAAAAGATCAACAAAATTTTTAAACCTCTAGCTAGATAACAAAAAGAGAGAGGACTCAAATAAATAAAATCACAAATATACAGAAATTCATTCCATTTCTATATGCTAATATTGAAACAGCAGAAATAGAGATTAAGAAAACACTTCCATTTGTAACTATACCAAAAATAATAAAATGCCTGGGAATAAACTTAACCAAAGAGGTGGAAAACCTGCACTCTGAAAACTAGAAAACACTGATGAAAGAAATTGAAGATGACATAAACAAATGGAAAGACGTTCTACAATCACATTAAAATGTCTTTACTACCCAAAGCAGTCTACAGATTAATACAATCCCTATCAAAATACCAACAGCATTTGCACAGAACTAAAACAAACAATCCTAAAATTTGTATAGAACCATAGAAGAGCCCAATAGCCAAAGCAATATTTAAAAAGGAAAATAAATCTTAAAATATCACAATTCCAGACTTCGAGTTATATTACAAAGCTGTAGTTATCAAAACAGTATGATACTAGCATAAAAATAGATGTATGGCATGGATCAATAGAACAGATTTGAAAACCTGGCAATAAACCCACAACTATATGGTCATTAAATCTTCAAGAAAGGAGAAAAGAATATGCAATGAAAACAAATGGTGCTGGGAAAACTGGACAGCTACATGTAAAAGAAGGAAAGTGGACCTCTTTCTTACATCATACACAAAAATAAATTCAAAATGGATTAAAGACCTAAATGTGAGACCTGAAACCATAAAAATCCTCCAGGACAACATAGGCAGTAATTCCTCTGACAGTGGACTTAACATTTTTCTAAGTATGTCTCCTGATATAGGGGAAACAAAAGCAAAAATAAACTGTTGGGCCTACCTCAAAATAAAAAAACTTCTGCATAGTGAAGGAAACAATCAACAAAACTAAAAGGAAATCGAGTGAAAGGGAAAAGATATTTGCAAATGACATAGCCAATAAAGGGTTAGTATCCAAAATGTATAAAGAACTTATACAACGCAATACCTAAAAAACAAATCCAATTTAAAATGGTCAGAAGACATGAACAAATATTTCTCTAAAAATGACATCCAGAAGACCAAAAGACACATGAAAAGATGCTCAACATCATGCATCATCAGGGAAATGCAAACCAAAACTACAATGAAATATCTCCTCACACCTGTCAAAAAGCACTAACAAAACAAAACAAAACAAAACAAAAAACACAAGAAAGAACAAATATAGGCAAGGATGTGGAGATAAAAGAACTCTCGTGCACTGTTGGTGGGAATGCAAACTGGTGCAACCACTGTGGAAGAAACTAGGGAGGTTCCTCGAAAAGTTAAAAACAGAACTACCCTATTATCCAGGAATTGTGCTACCTGGTATTTACCCAAAAAACACAATAACACAAATTCAAGGGGATACTTGCACCCCTATGTTTATACCAGCATTATTTATAACAGCCAAGGCAGGAAAGCAGCCTACTGCCAATCAAATGATGAATGGAACAAGAAGATGCAGCATACACATGTAATAGAATATGATTCTGCTATAGAAGAGAATGAAATCTTGCCATTTGCAACAACATGGATGGAGCTAGAGTATTATGCTAAGCAAATTAAGACAGTCAGAGAAAAATAAGTGCCCTATGATTTCATTCATATGTGGAATTTAAGAAACAAACAAAAAAAGATGAACAAAAAAAAAAAAAAGAGAGAGAGAGACAAACTAAGAAACAGATTCTTAACCATAGAGAACAAAGTGATGGTTACCAAAGGGAAGGTGGGGTGGGGCATGAAATAGGTAATGACAATTAAGAAGTTCACTTGTCGTAATGAGCACAGGATGATGTATGGAAGTGTTGAATTACTGAAACTAATATAGCACTGTATCTTAACTATACTAGAATTAAAATTTAAAAATTAATTAAAAAAGATCTAAGTCTGGCTGGCTCCAAAGACTATACTCTAACTACTCTGCTGCACTACACTTTGGTGCCCCTCTGTTTCAATACTATGGGATGTTTTTTTTCCTAGCATAAACAATGCTTCAATAAACATCCCCGGCGATGTCTCCTTTGTACATGTCCCTGAAGTGAAAATTCAATTCACAGGGTGTGTATGTACATCCTCAGTGTTATAAGATACTACAACATTGGCCTTACAAAGTAGCAGGCCAATTTATACTTTTACTCTTAACTTTGTAGGGATACTTGAAAAGTGGCCCCAAGGATATCCAGATCCTAATCCTTAGAATCTGTGAATGTTATCTTTATGGCAAAAAGGACTTTATGGAAGTGATTAAGGTACAGAGAGGTAGAGTGAAATTTGACTACAGAAACTGAAAAAAAAAAAAATCAATGGGATGATGGACACAGGGGGAGAAGAGATGATGCGATGTGAGGAAGGCGACGTAAGCAAGCAAGGAACACAGGTGATTTCCAGAAGCTGGAAAAAGCAAGGAAATGGATTTTCCTCTAGAGTCTCCAGAAGGAACGATACCTGGCAACACCTTGCTTTTAACTCCTTAAAACTATTTTTGGATTTCTGACCTCTAGAACTATAAGAGAATAAATCTGTGTTGACTTAGAATACCAAGGTTGCAATAATTTATTGTACCAGCCATAAGAATAGATATAATGTTTTAATTATATTTTTTTAAATTTTTTTTAAAAAATCATAAAAGTGGTGCTGAATTGTATTTATTCATCTTTTTCTATGTATATCTTATCTTCCTTACTTTGTTAATATTTTGAATTATACTGATGGCACTGATAGATTTTTAGTATCAAAAAATCCTTACATTTCTGGGAAAATCAAACTTCATCATTATGTATTTTTAAAATACATTGTTGAATTCTATTTGCTATTGTTTTGCTTATAATTTTGTACCATGCAAAATGTCCTCTCATTTTCTTCTTTATTCCAACATTGTTCACTCTGAGGTTACTGCCCCACTAAACCCTCCAGCACATCGTGTCACCACATTTCAACTCTTCACTCCCACGGTCTTTTCCTTATAAACTGCTGTCATTTCAGTCTCCCTCATTTTGTATTTAGGATTTTTTTTTTTTAACTGACACATGTCCTTCCTTTCATTCAGTAAAAATTAATTAAGTACTAGGGTGCCTGGCTGGCTCAGTCAGAAGAACATGAGACTCTTGATCTCTGGGTAGCTGAGTTCAAGCCCCACATTGGATGTAGAAGTTAAAAAATAATAATAAATAAAAGGTAAGGAAATAAGTAACTACCTTTTGAATACTTCATTTAAAAATTAAACACATAAACTACTCCATCAAATAACTTGCAGGGAAAGTTATTGAAGGGAAAGACATAATGACAGAAGAATGGACTAAACCTATTTCTCTAACAAAATACAGAAGGAATAGCAAGAAACAGAGAATAAATAACCATGGAAGTTACTGCCTTCTGCATGGCCACAATTTCTGGCCCTTCTGTAGTTCCATCTCACACTCCTCCACAGAAACTGTCTTTGGTCCTCTTTAAAACTGATTCCATCTGGGGTGCCTGGGTGGCTCAGTGGGTTAAAGCCTCTGCCTTCGGCTCAGGTCATGATCCCAGGGTCCTGGGATCAAGCCCTGCATCAGGCTCTCTGCTCAGCGGGGAGCCTGCTTCCTCCTCTCTCTGCCTGCCTCTCTGCCTACTTGTGATCTCTGTCAAATAAATAAATAAAATCTTAAAAAAAAAAAAACTGATTCCATCCACCATATTTCTGCTAGACAATCTCCCAATCTCCCAGGCAGTCTTTCTGTCTTCCTTTGTGACTAGAGTGCATGGTCCATTGTTCATAGGGACTTCCCTGCCATCTTCAGCTCTCTCTTTCCTTTCCAATGCCTAGAACTGGGTGTCTTCCCTTTCCTACTCCCCTCCAATACAGGTATTTTTTACTCATCATCTTCCCAATAAAAATGTCCTCAACTCACCATCCTCCCAAACAAAACTGTCTCCTACTCATTCCCTCAAACACGGGTTGCAAAACGTAAGAATCAAAGATGTAAGTTCATAAACAAAGCTTTATGCTTTGTCGTAAGTTTACAGGACAATAAATATATATAGCAAGGGCTTAGTAATTATTAATTGTTCGAGTTGTGTTCTTTTGTTGTTGTTATTGCTCTTCTGTTACCACATCTTTCTGATTCACATTCCACCCTCCACAGAGATGACTCCAAATCTTCACTCTCCCCAGTCCTACTCCCACTTGGGTTACTCTTAGAAAACCAAGATGCTTGCTGGTTCTACTCATAATGCCTCCACACCTTTTCTTTTCCCCGTTTCCCCATTTACTCTCTTTGCTTTGTTGTCCACAACAAAAGTCCTGGCTTCTCCAATACTAATGTTTTCAAAGCCAAACTATTACTAACTCTACTAAGAAATTTAGCCTTTCTGGAGGCAGTTTAGCACTGTATGTGAAAGTTTTAAATGTATTTACCTACCCAAACTATTTCCAAGAAATTATCCTAAGAAAATAATTGGAAAGATTAAGACACTGTCGGGGCGCCGGGGTGGCTCAGTGGGTTAAAGCCTCTGCCTTCAGCCCAGGGTCCTGGGATCGAGTCCCGCAGGGGGCTCTCTGCTCAGCAGGGAGCCTGCTTCCCCCTCTCTCTCTCTGCCTGCCTCTCTGCCTATCTGTGATCTCTGTCTGACTTGTGATCTCTGTCTGTGAAATAAATAAATAAAATCTTAAAAAAAAAAGACACAATGGATGCTCATGACAGCATTACTTGTAAATTAAAAAAAAAAACAGGCTATATCAATAAAGAAATGACTACATGAATTTCAATATGTATAACAGAATACTATACAGCCATTAAAATTGAGAAAACAGATTCGTAGTTATTGACATGGAGAAAGGTCCATGACACATTACCAATTAAAAAGGAAAATTACAACAAGCATTTTTCACAGAACTAGAACAAACAATCCTAAAATTTGTATAGAACCAGAAAAGACCCTGAATAGCCAAAGGAATGTTTTTAAAAAGAAAAGCCAAGCTGGTGGCATCACCATTCCAGACTTCAAGCTCTACTACAAAGCTGTAGTCATGAAGACAGTTTGGTACTGGCACAAAAACAGACACATAGATCAATGCAACAGAACAGAAAACCCAGAAATAGACCACAGCTATAAGGTCAACTAATTTTTAACAAAGCAGGAAATAGTATCCAATGGAAAAAAGACACTCTTTAAACAAATGGTTTTGGAAAACTGGACAGCAACATGCAGAAGAATGATACTCTCAATAGATCTGATACTCTCAGTAGATGCTGAAAAAGCATTTGACAAAGTACAGCAATCTTTCTTGATTAAAACTCTTCACAGTGTAGGGATAGAGGGAACATACCTCAATATCATCAAAGCCATCTATGAAAAGCCCACAGAGAATATCATTCTCTATAGGGGAAAAGCTGAGAGTTTTTCCCCTAAGGTCAGGCACATGGCAGGGATGTCTACTATCACCACTGCTATTCAACTTATTATTTTTTGTTTGAGTATAGTTGACAAATAATATTACATTAGTTTTGCCGTACTACATAGTAACTCAACAACTCTATACATTATGCTGTGCTCACCATTGAATGTAAGTATCATCTGTCACCATACAAGGATATTACAGTACCATTGACTAAATTCCCTATGCTCTACCTTTTATCCCTGTGTTTTATTCATTCCATAACTGGAAGCCTGTACTTCCCACTCTCCTTTACCCATTTTGCCTACTCCCCTACTACATTTGCTTCTGGCAGTTTGCAGTTTGTTCTCTATAGGTTTGATCAGAATCTTAATTTAGGTTGCTATCTCTGTGTGGTGAGATCGGGAGTGATTTTGAACTTTCTCCATTGTCGTATGTATGTATGTATGCATGTACATGGGATTTGTACATGCATGTACACAAAGTCTCTGTTAACCCATGGCAGTGTTTAGCAAATATATTTTGGTAATCAAATGCTTATCCGGGGGCACCTGGGTGGCTCAGTGGGTTAAAGCCTCTGCCTTCAGCTCAGGTCATGATCCCAGGGTCCTGGGATCGAGCCCCGCATCGGGCTCTCTGCTCTGTGGGAGCCTCCTTCCCCCTCTCTCTCTCTCTGACTGCCTCTCTACCTACTTGTGATCTCTGTTTGTCAAGTAAATAAATAAAATCTTAAAAAAAATGCTTATCCAACACCACTGTATTTTTTGCCTTTTTATACTATGTTTACTTTTATTTTTTTATTTATTTAATTTTTTTCTTTTTTGAGAGAGAGAGCGAGAAGTGGGGAGGGGTATGGGGAGAGGGAGAAAGAGAATCTTAAGCAAACTCCATGTATAACACAGAGCCTGAAGTGAGGCTCAGTCTCATCATCCTGGGATCATGACCTGAGCCAAAACCAAGTCAAATGCTTTAACTCACTAAGCCACCCAGGTGCCCCCTATGTTTACTTTTATAACCAGAATAAACACTAAAGCTACTTTCAATTTGGGGAAATCTAAGTGTACTGGTTATCTACTACTATAGCAATATTGTATGACAACCACAAAACATAATGGCATAAAATGATAACCATTTATTTATCTCAAAAATCAGCTAGGCAATTCTCGTGTTCTGGACTGAGCTCAGCTGATCTTGGCAAGTCTTACTCATGTGTCTACAGTCAGCTAGTAGCATGGCTAGGAGCTTGCTGGTTCAGGTTGGCCTCAGCTGAGATGACCTGCCTCTGGTCCATGGGATCCCTCATCCCCTGGCAGATTAGCTTAGGCTTATTCTCATTGTGGAAACAGGGTTCTAAAAGATAAGGTGGAAGTCCCCCAGGCCTCTCAGACCTTTGCTTAAAACTGGCCCACTCTCACTTCCATTTCTTGTAGCTGCAGCCAGATCCAAGAAGTAGAGAAATAAGCTCTTTATTGAAGGGGCAACAAAGTCACAATGCAAAGGGTATGAATACAGGAAGGCCACTCATTGGGGTCGCTGATGCAGTCCATCCATTAGAACCAGATTTACCCACAGCAGAGATGTATGATAAAGGGAGACAAGGACAAGAATAAAAAGTATCTGGGGTGTCTCATTTGCTAAGCCAGTTAAGTGTCTGCCTTCAGCTCAGGTCAAGATCCTGGGCTCCTGGAACTTAGTCCCGCATTGGGCTTCCTGCTCAGCGGGAAGCCTGCTTTTCCCTCTCCCATCCCCTTAGCTTGTGTTCCCTCTCTCGCTGTCTCTCTCTCTCTGTGTCTGTCAAATAAATAAGTAAAATCTTTTTTAAAAAAATACATAAATTAAAAAATAATAATAAAGCATTCGACCCCGTACATTACATGGGAGGAAAGAGGAATCCATGGCCTCCTGAGTCAAGGTGACATAATGACATCATCCCTTCCTCTCCACAGGGTACATCATCAGTTGTTACTTGGTAAATGGCTGCACCATACCTTTAATTTGGACATTTCTTATGGTTGTGTGTGTTTGTGTGTGTGAATACAAGGTCTCAATTAATCCATGGGCATGATTTAGTAAAAAATTTTGGGAACAAAAAGCTTTATCTAATACCACCATCTCTAAAGCATAGAGCTGGCCATGAGAAATGAGAAGTGGCCCTAGTTGAACATGGATAAAGCACCTAAGACATTAGACAGATCCACTGTTGAAAATCTCTATTTTCTGTGTGTTCTTTCTATGCAAAATTTGTATGTTTTTCCAACGTTCAACTGGACGTGACTTTCACATGATTGTTCCAAGAAATAAACAAAGATTTAGTGATTATGTCAAAGCACATCATCTGTTAAGTTACAAATGTGAACTCTGACAGTTGACAGGTAGATAGAAACTGTTTATATCAATTGTAGGCATTTCTGAGTGTATATTTACTCAACCTTTTAGAAATGAAACTAAAAATTTCTATAATCGGTGATGTTAAACACACTATTTTGAACTTAACATGGCACATAAACATGTTTATAAGACTTGTATTCATTTCTGAAGGGTTATTTTTTTCTTAACCCAAATAATTTCTATGTGTTTTGTGTCCTGTATTTATTTAATGAAAGGTTTAAAGTTTTAAGAAGTATAAAAATGGCTGAGGCATGTGAGGGAATCCTGAGAAGCCATAGATAAAAGAGGTACTGGAAAAGAGGTCCAATAATACCAGCACTAAGACAAAATTCTAGGATGGTAAAGACAGAGAAAAAAAACTATAAAGAAAAAAAATAACACTTGGAAAGGAGTAGGGGGGGGAAATGCATAGAAAAAATCTACAAGAAGCACCATATGTAAATAATTAAGTTGGAGAAATACTTCAAAGAAGATGGATGAACTTAAAATAGCACAAAGCAATATAGATACTGTCAGCAAGTTAAACACAGAATAAATACAATCATATTTTGTTAATAACTATTAAGAGCTGATAGACTAGATTACTTTAAGTCAGATATGGCTAGTGTACAACAATGTGAGATCATTACATGCTACTCTTTATTGATCTGAAGATTACAAATCACCTCACATATGCTAGTAAATTCTTATACCAACTCAGCTGATGTTGTGGTGTCTTCCATACAGCTAGGAAAATAGGACAAGGCACAGACCCAGTCACATAACATACTTAAAGCAAGGCTGGAAGAAGACCAAAATCTTAACCTATGAACTTCATTCCCACTTTTGGATCCACTTACCAAATCATTCCTTTGAGGGGTGGGAGTTTGGGGTACTAGGTGGTGGGTATTATAAAGGGCACGAATTGCATGGAGCACTGGGTGTGGTGAAAAATAATGAATACTGTTATGCTGAAAATAAAAAATAAATTAAAAAAAAAAAAAAAAAAAGATGTTAGACTGATTGCCTCTGAATTAAGTTGCCAACTTTTAACTGTTACTCTTATTCATGCAACCCTGCTGTGCTGCAAAAACTCAAGTTTGAATGGTCCCCAGCTTTGCCTATTAGCCCAGCCACAGGAGAAATTAAGTGCTAGAAACCAACACCTCCATGCATTTCCTCATTTGATTTATTCAGCCTCAGTGGGAAACTCATGCACCTGTCTCTGTCCTTAGAAGCCAGGTTGATGACCAGAGCTGTGTGAGGCAGGAGCCTTGTGGCTGGGAGCTGCTGGCCATTCCCTCCTCTGGTGCCAAGCCACCTCATCACATCACAAGGAAACTTTTGAGCTGATTCTGTCAAAAGAAAATGTTGGTAAGAATTCAGAAAAAGAAGAACCCTCTTACACTTTTGGTGGGAATCCAAGCTGGCACAGCCACTCTGGAAAACAGTATGGAAGTTCATCAAAAAGTTAAAATGGAGCTACCCTATGACCCAGCAATTGCACTACTAGGTATTTATCCAAAAGATACAAACATAGTGATCTGAAGGGGCACCTGCACCCCAGTGTTTATAGCAGCAATGTCCATAATAGCCAAATTATGGAAAGAGCCCAAATGTCCATCAACAGATGAATGGATAAAGAAGTTGTGGTATATATACGATGGAATATTGCTCAGTCACCAAAAAATGAAATCTTGGCCATTTGCAATGACATGGCCAGAACTAGAGGGTATTATGGTAAGCCAAGTAAGTCCATCAGAGAAAGGCAATTATCATATGATATCACTCATATGTGGAAATTAAGAAACAAAACAGAGGATCACAGGGGAAGGGAGAGAAAAATAAGACAAGATGAAATCAGAGAGGGAGACAAACCATAAGAGACTCTCAACTATTGGGGAAAAAACTGAGGCTTGCAAGAAGGGAGGTCTGTGGGAATATCGGGTAACTGTGGTGACGGGCATTAAGGAGGACACTTGAGTAATGAGCACTGAGTGTTATATGCAACTGATGAATAACTGAACTCTACCTCTGAAACCAAAGATACATAAATGTTAATTAACTGAATTTAAATATGATAAAAAAATTTTAAATGCTCCAAAAGGAGATTAGTACCTGGGAAACACTCCTTGATTTTTTTTTTAATTTTTATTTTTTATAAACATATAATATATTTTTATCCCCAGGGGTACAGGTCTGTGAATCGCCAGGTTTACACACTTCACAGCACTCACCATAGCACATACCCTCCCCATTGTCCATAACCCTACCCCCTTTCTCTCAACCCCCTCCCCCCAGCAACCCTCAGTTTGTTTTGTGAGATTAAGAGTCACTTATGGTTTGTCTCCCTCCCAATCCCAACTTGTTTCATTTATTCTTCTCCTACCCCCTTAACCCCCCATGTTGCATCACCACTTCCTCATATCAGGGAGATCATATGATAGTTGTCTTTCTCCAATTGACTTATTTCACTAAGCATGATACCCTCTAGTTCCATCCACGTCATCGCAAATGGCAAGATTTCATTTCTTTTGATGGCTGCATAGTATTCCATTGTGTATATATACCACATCTTCTTTATCCATTCATCTGTTGATGGACATCAAGGTTCCTTCCATAGTTTGGCTACTGTAGACATTGCTGCTATAAAGATGTGCCCCTTCGGATCACTACGTTTGTATCTTTGGGGTAAATACCCAGTAGTGTTGAAAATAGAACTAACCTCGATTTTTTAACCAAATAAAGTTTTAAGTCATTCAAGAACTAGCAGGATAACCATGAAGTGTACCAATCAGCCAAGTTCAAACTTCAGTCCTAGAGGTATGATGTCATCTGCTGTGTGCACAAGACAGTGGGATGTCACTTTATCTTAAGAATTGAGATTCACAGACCTGTACCCCTAGGGATAAAAATATATGTTTATAAAAAATAAAAAATTTAAAAAAAAAGAATTGAGAAAAGGTTAATGTGTCCATAGATGCCTGAAAAGGTATGCCCCTTGCAATTTCATTATCTATACATACAAATGTGGAGAAAGAGAGAAATTTGAGGAGATGTAAAAAGTTATGTCAACAAACTTTAGCAAAGGTGAAAAAGGATTAAGGCAAGGAGAAAAGATGATTGTGGGGATAGGAACCATAGTAGAAGTTATTATTAATTCAAGGGAAATCATTATAGTTAGCAGAAACTTTATATGAAAAATATAAGAGAAAGACTGTGAGGATAATAATGGAGCAAAGGCAGAGAAAATGTGGAATACACAAACCATAGACATGCATGTGTGAGAGACTCAGAGTCTGAGACCCAGAGGGCAAGATGTCACAAGAAGAGCAAAGCTGGCTAGCCCATGCTGCTTTGTTTTTCTAGAGGTTTACCTGATTGTAGCAGTGAGGCTATCTTCTAATCCCATTCCTGAAGGTTAGGAGCTGGAGACAAGAACAGGGCTGGAACCCGGGGTAGGGGGAGAAGGGAGCCCAGCTCTGAGACTGGCAGTAAGTGAAGTAACAAGCTAAAGCCTGGGAAGAGAGTGTTGGAGGATACTAGGTGCACATGGAGCCCAGGAGACCCCTACGTCAAGGCATAGTGGACACTGTGGCAACTGACGTTAGTCTGAAGAACACAAATAATTCGGGCTTCCCATTAGGCCATTTTCTTCTCAGATGCCTGGGGATCAACATGGCCTGGCCTGGTTGCAGGCTCATCACAGGCCCGGTCCTGCTCATTTACAATCCCATGGTAGTTTTAATTTCTGGCTCTGCATGAGGAAATGATTGGAGGACACAGTGGCTCCATTGTACAGCTGGACCACACTGTTCCACCACGTGATGGGTCCAAGCCACCTAAACTCCTCCCTGTCGCTCTCGGGGACTTTCTTCTCCACCTAGCCACACTGCTAAGCTGTTCCTGGAATGGAGTGGGGCTGGACACCACACAGGACCTCACATGGCCATGGTAGGGACCTCACATGGCCGTGGTAGGGTTTGGAGAATGAGTTGAAGTTACATCCAGCCACAAGCATTAAAGCCAAGAGCCATACTTGATAAGGAGCTCCAGGGCCACCTGCAGACAACAGTTATCCAAGAGAAGGCACAAGGGAAAAAAGAAAATTTTCAGCAGATTCTTCTATGTACTTTATTATCTTTATTATCAGTACTTTATTATCTTTTTTTTTTTTCTCACCACTTACCACAAACATTTAATCCACCCTCGCAGTGGTGTTTCCTTAAAATATTCCTTCTGGGGGCACCTGGGTTGCTCAGTGGGTTAAACCTCTGCCTTCGGCCTGGGTCATGATCTCAGGGTCCTGGGATTGAGCCCCACATCTGGCTCTCTGCTCAGCAGGGAGCCTGCTTCCTCCTCTCTCTCTGCCTGCCTCTCTGCCTACTTGTGATCTCTCTCTGTCAAATAAATAAAATCTTTAAAAAAAAATTCCTTCTGATACTTGTGAATTTGCTTCAGATTTGAATTTCAAACTGTTCCTCCTCATTAGCTCATGTCCCTGAGTTCTTGTCGTCCTTTGTTGCGTGGCTTTTTTACCTGAGTATTTCACTGTCACCAGAGGACTTTGTCATTCTTTCCTCTCATTGGCAACTCATTAAAAAAGTTAACAACTGGTACTGGATAGTAATGTTATTAATACTTTGTTGTTTTTCTTTTGGTCTGGCTCCTGGTCTCAATTTGAACTGTATGATTTTCAATCCATAGTCCACTGTTAGAGTTGAAAATATTTGTACATATGCTAGGTAGGTAAATAATATACAGATACATATCTATATATCTCTATATAATATATATGATATGCTACTCTAAACTGATGTGTTACATATGCCAGTTCTTTTTTTTTTAAACTTCTTTTATCTTTTTTTAGAAAATTAAACCTAGGGGCACCTGAGTGGCTCAGTGGGTTAAAGCCTCTGCCTTCGGCTCAGGTCATGATCTCAGGGTCCTGGTATCAAGCCCCACTTTGGGCTCTCTGCTCGTCAGGGGGCCTGCTTCCCCCTCTCTCTCTGCCTTCCTCTCTGCCTACTTGTGATCTCTGTCTGTCAAATGGATAAAATCTTAAAAAAAAAAAAATAAAGAAAAATAAGCCTAACATATATGAAAAGTATTGCTTGCCCCTCTGAAGATGTGTGAGAATATTTGTAAGATTTTCTCAGTCACTTTATCAACTCTTTCAGAAAAAGACTCTCAACCAAATTCTCTAGTCCTTTCTGAAGATAGGCAATAATTCCAACATCAGGCAACATCTTTGAGAACTCTAATTCCTGCAACAATAATCCCATGCATCTCAAATAGGCCTCCTACTGAGAGTTTCGGTTTCTGAAGCAATTTCAGTACAATCTAATTTTTTCAAACAGCAGAATAGAGGAGGTTAAATTCCTCATAAGTAAACTGAAGAAGTTATCACAATGTCACAGATCATAAACTATGAATTATTTTTCAGTGAATTGTATAGTAAAAGACTTCCTTTTGAAACAATAAAGTTTTGGGGGGGGGTTTTGGTTTTTTTATTTTATTTTATTTTTTAAAGATTTTATTTATTTATTTGACAGAGAGAGAGAGAGAGATCACAAGTAGGCAGAGAGGCAGGCGGGGGTGGGGGAGGAAGCAGGCCCCCTGCTGAGCAGAGAGCCCGATATGGGGCTCGATCCCAGGACCCTGAGACCATGACCCGAGCCGAAGGCAGAGGCCTAACTGAGCCACCCAGGCGCCCCTATTTTTTTTTTTTTTAATCAGACATACTGGGGCACCTGGGTGGTTCAGTGGGTTAAGCCTCTGCCTTCATCTCAGGTCATGATCTCAGAGTCCTGGGATCCTGCCCCTGCACTGGGCTCTCTGCTCAGTGGGGGCTGGCATTCCCCACCCCCCTTCCTGACTCTCTGCCTACTTGCGATCTCTCTGTCAAATAAATAAATAAAATCTTAAAAAAAAAAATCAAACATACTTATAGTAGAAAATGGACAACTAAAGAGAAAAAAGAAAATTTTCCATGATTTGTAATATAACTGATTTGTTTCTTTCATTAGAAGTGATCACTGACAAACGTTATGTGGTTGAACCAGATGACTCCCTTAAGCAACTAAAGTGAAAGCCCGGTGGCCCCATCCGTTGATTTCCCGCAGAAAGTCAGAGCCTCCAGTTTGTTCCTACCTTCTTAAAAGTACTTATAATAACACTCACAATAATCATTATTATCAGTTCAGCTAACATTTATTGTGTACTTATCATATTAAGCCCTTTATTTAACACTATACAGACATTGTCTGTTTTAATGCTCAGTAATGTTTTATAAGAAAGGTGTAATTATTCTCCCCATTTTGCAGATCAGGAAACTGAAGTTTCCCACAACTGTAAGTGGTGTGGCCATGCTTTATGATGCCTGACCTCGAAGGCAGTCCTTATTACTATGCCAGTGGAGTGTCGAACTTTAACAGCCATGAGAATCACCTGGAGAATTTATTCAAATGCCAGATTCTCCAGCTTCCGTTTTTTGTTTTTGTTTTTTTATTTGAGAGAGAGAGAGAGCATAAGAGGGGAGAGGATCAGAGGGAGGCGCAGGCTCCCCGCTGAGCAGGGAGCCCAATGCAGGACTTGAACCCAGGACCGTGGGATCATGACCTGAGCCCAAGGCAGTCACTCAGCTGACTGAGGCACCCAAGTGCCCTCCAACTTCAGCTCTTAAAACTCTGATTCTGTGGGTCTGGGCTGGGGCTGAGGAGTCTGCATTTTTTTTTTAATTTTTTATTTTTTATAAACATATATTTTTATCCCCAGGGGTACAGATCTGTGAATCACCAGGTTTACACACTTCACAGCACTCACCAAAGCACACACCCTCCCAAATGTCCATAATCCCACCCCACCTTCTCCCAACCCCCCTCCCCCCAGCAACCCTCAGTTTGTTTTGTGAGATTAAGAGTCACTTATGGTTTGTCTCCTTCCCAATTCCATCTTGTTTCATTGATTCTTCTCCTACCCACTTAAGCAACATGGGGGCTTAAGTGTGCCTGCATTTTTTAAGCAGCCCAAGGGACTCAACTGGACAGGGTACCCCAGGAACACACTGCTGTTCCATCTGCATAAATCTAGACAACAGAAACTGCCAGCAAGTAGTTCTCTAGACTCGATGTCTTTAACCACAGCGGTTCCTAAGATTTTGAGAGGATCCCAGACCCCTGTGAGAACACAGTAAAAGCTGTACGCCTTCTCTCAGTCAAAATATACCCAAATTTATTTTGCCTTCATTTTCTGGGAGTTCAAGCCCATACACTTCAAATTAAGGACTCCTGTTCTCCAGCCTCTCTCTACTTTTTTTTATTCTAGCGTCTCTTGCCTCATTATTCCCACCTCTGAAACAAGGACACTTACCCTCCTGGCTGCCTGCTTTGCCAGGCTATTATAAGGAATATATATATATATATATGTTAATACAGGGGTTTTGAGATACAGAACTAGAAACAACATGTAAACTGCATGTTTACAACAAATAGAGGGTTAGGGAAGAACTGATTTAATAGGAGGGGCTTTTAAAGAGAAACGGAAACTCAGAACTGAGTAAGGGAAAAAAGTGGCAAATGACCATGAGCAGACTCAGAATGGTCGTTTACCCCTCTCTGAGTGCCTACTGTGCACCAGGAGGCACTGCAGTTTCTGCCTCAGCAGCACCTATTCTAGCACTCACACACTTCTTGACAGCATCATCATCTTTATTTCACCAGTGAAGAAACCCAGGCCGAGAGAGATTAGGTAACTTGCCCAATAGCCAACAGCGAATCAAGCGACAAAACCAGGTCTGTCTGCCTGCAAAGCCCATCCACGCTTCATGATATAAAGATATACGGACCAGAGCCCCTTTCCAGCCCAGATTCCATACGTGGAACAGGCGGGATTTCTGAGGCAAGTGCTAGAATGGGAATGGGGAGCCTTAGCCTCTACTTCACCCTCTTCCCAACCAACCCTTTACCTCCTGGGATAATAGTTTGCAACACTGCAATAGATTTGGAATTACTGTTACCACTCAGTTGCCTTGTCCTCCCAGTGGAAGCAGAATAGCAGAAGGCACCAGAAATGCTTGGGTTCCTAATGGTAGGGACACCGAAGACAAATCCACGGGACAGTAAAGGTGGACGTCTTTCTGCTTGTTTTGTGGCATGTTCCTACTATCAAAGCTCTTGGGACCAGCTGTATGAGTCACACTTCTAAGTGCTGTTCCAACTAGTAGGAAACAGCCTTCCCTTTAAATAAATTTTGCTTTCAGGGAAGGCTTTAAAGCCTATTACAGATAGGGCCATGAAACATTTGGCTACATGTAAATCCTTCCACAGCAAAAGGAAACCTCCTCATGTACCAGTAAAGCTAAAACTAAGTCCAGGAAAGTCTTAGCCAGGAGGGCCGAGAGATATCTGGTAGAAAAGAATGCTTCACTCCCATTCTCTTTCAAACCCACAGCATTCTTTTGAAGGACTCTTTAATAACAGGAATTAATAGCAAGAACAACAACAACAAAAAAGTGTTAACTGAGGTACTAAGCCCAGCGGGTAGTCTGCTCTCCTTCTCCAGTAGTCACCCTGTACTTCTGTCCTGCTCAGCCCATCCTAATGTCTTTTCCTTAAGGCTGCTTCTCACATCCTTGTTTTATGGAATAAAACTGTAACCCAAGCTTGCCTCAGCACTAACAGATGTGCAAGGAATCACTTCAGCTTGAATTCTGTCTCTCTGTCTTCACCCCACGAGTCCCGTCAATACCACAGGCTTTTGCACAGACGTTGAGAGCTCTCAACGCCACTTTCTGCAGCATCCAATGAACCTTGTTCAGTTAGATTTTTTTAAAAAGGGGAACTATAGTTCCATTAGATAGCTAGGACTATTCTTTTTTTTTTTTATAATTTTTTATTTTTTATAAACATATATTTTTATCCCCAGGGGTACAGGTCTGTGAATCACCAGGTTTACACATTTCACAGCACTCACCAAAGCACATACCCTCCCCAATGTCCATAATCCCACCCCCTTCTCCCAAACCCCCTCCCCCCAGCAACCCTCAGTTTGTTCTTGACTGGTGATTGGAGGAAACCTGTTAGATCAAGCAGCTGCTTTTCTAATGGTTTCAAAGATAAGCTTTTCTGACCTAGAATTGGCCTGATTCTGTTATTCATTAACTCACCACATGACTTGCAACACCTTATCATACTTCTTAGAATCTTACTGTTCTTTTTTTGTAATAACTTCCCTTAACTCTGACAAAAGGGATCATGCCATAAAAAAGACAGAAACATAATGCTCTATTATAATGGTGATTGGTATTGCTTTTATATTAATGTCATCCAGAGGTTTCCAAGACACCCAGGAGCAAAGGCTCATGAACAACAAACAAGGCAACACTAAGCTCAGGCCCTGGATGGATGAGTTAGTAGTCTCAACACTTTTCTAAACATAATCAGAATTTAATGTGTAACAGATTCAATATTTTATTAAGCATAATAAAACCTATAGCCTTGGATTTCTAATTGCTCACTGCTTATTAGAATACAGTAGACAAACACACACTAGCTTGGAATTCAGGAACCAAGAGTAACACATCAGTGGTTTCACAAATAATTGTCTAAAGCCAAGGCAACAGCAACCAGGAGGGCAACTCTTGATAATGCCTAACTCATAAAGCTTGATTGAGCCCTTCATTCCTGAGTCAGAGTGGTCAGGGTCCCAATGCAGAGAAACGAATTCAGTCTGGCAAGGTTAAGCAGAACCAGGTTTATCGCGGTGTATGAAATAGCTTTCAGAGCACTGGGAGAGCTAAGGAAACAAACTCGTGGTTCTTCCAGGGACAACTCCCAAGCCACACAGCAGAACCAGGCCACCGAAGTTGCTGCCTGCGGATCGGGAAGCTGGTCTACAAGCACACCACCGCTGCCATGAGGTGGAGAAAACCCCCCTCAAACCCCAGGACTGGCTGCTGCTGGCTCCAGGACTCAGCCAGGCCTGTGACCATCTGCATGGGCAGTTGGGCCAAGGGGGGGCAAGGGGCCCTGTGGCAGTCCGGCAGGGGGTAGGGGGGGCCTGCTGACCCACCTTTCACATGCAGGACAGTAGCAGCCAGCCTGGGGCCTTTGCTAATAGGGCTACAGAGAACCCACCTGCTGCCCACTCTTCCCAGCCTGAATTTTGCCTTCCAAGGGTACCGGGAAATGCAGCTTTTAGCTTTCCAGCCGCTGCAGTACAGGAAGGCACAGCAGGAGGAGGCTGAAATGGATGTTGAGTGAGAACCCCTCACACCCACCACAGAAGTCAATGAGAAAAGACTCAACTTCTCCTCCTTGCCCACCGGCTCACCAAGGCTGCTGAGAGAGATATGGGAAGGTAGGTGATAAATATAGTGAGGGCTTGATGACACAAATAGATGGCTCAGAGTTAGCACAACTGTTTACACGAGGCTGCTTCAGAGGAGAAGTTACAACCAAGCTCAGGGAACTTTCCATCAGCCAGCAAAATTTAAGAAAAAGCATTTCTGTTTTTCTTGGGACCCTCAGGAAATATGGGATTGCTTTCCCCCATCACTCAACTATATGCCCTACCCACAAGCCAATGTGAGGTAACTCGTTATGTTTTAAGTCTTCTCTTCAGAATGAGGCAATCAGATTACTTATCCTGAGGTTCACTTGCTATTATTAGGCAGAAATTCCAGACTTTCTAAGGGCTCTACTAAGAGAGGGCTCTACTAACAGAAAAATTATCTATTTCTTAATAAATATGTAGCCAACATGACCATTATTTCTGCAGGCAGAGCTGCTGTAGTGTTACTGATATTTGTATCTATTTTATAGCGGAGTCCTTACACTCGCCCAGGATGATGTTGTGTCTGCCACCTTTCAGCGCCTTCTGTGGAGTGACTCCAAATTCCAAGTTCCCGTCAGGCGTGAACAAAATCCCGTCACGTGCTATTGTGTGTCAAGTACAACAGACACAGAAATAAATCAGACAGACATGGTCCCTGCCCTCGTAGGACATTTAGACTAGAAAAGGGCTCTAGGAAGTTCTTCAACATAAGGCAGGATCATTACAGCCCTGAGATCTGTGTGGAATTCCTGAGAATGAACTGCTCTAGTTCCTCCCCTTCAGACTTTGTTCCCACACATGGAGAGGTTTCAGCTACACGACAAAATCACTTTGGTGTTTGAATTTGGAGAGTCTTCCGGAAGAACAGAGTGGTTAAGGGAAATACATAGAACAAGGGTAGTATTGCAGGCCCGAATGCTGATGCTGGACAGGTATGTCTGTCGTGAGAAAGAGGGAACTGGAGCTGATACGATGGCAAGGGAGGTGCAGGGCTTCTGGTCAGGGTCCTGGTGTAGATTCACCAGTGGAAAAACACTCACGAAACTTGACCTCAGTGACAATTAACTGGCCACAGGTCGCATTTCAGTTATCTTCCGGGAAACAGGGATAAAAAGCAAGCCCAACTAACTTAGCCATGGTTTTCTTTACTGTCTGAAGAGCACCTGCTTCCATTTAGCTAGGGGAAAAAACTTTAATTAAATTTCCCTCAAAATTCATGTGGTTTTAGATTAGGGGAAGGTGTTAAACCAAAAAAAAAAGGAGGGGGGAGGGGAGGGAGAGTTTTGCCAGAAAGATTGAAAAATAGTTCTCTAGAGATTTTACCAATTCCCTCAGGCTGCAAAATCCTGCCTTACCTCCCCCCCTTCCCAGCCATGTCAATTCCAGTTCAGTTTACCTTTAAGCTGAAATTTTGGATGACATTTCATTATATCCAAACAAGACCAACTAGTCCTATTGGGCTTCCTGGCTCCATACTGGAAAAGAAAGGGCCTAATTCTTGTGAATGAGACCTCCTTCCCCTCTTTTCAACAGTCTGGATTATGCATCGGGCAGTAGAAGTGCTGAGATGAGTAAAATACAATCCCTTCCTTTCAGGAAAATAGCCCACACCTCACAAAAAGAGATAAAGCAAAATTCCGTCCAAGACAAAGGGCCCCATCTGACAAAGGTCACACCTGAGAATCAAGCAAATGTGGAAATAAAGACCAAGCAAATAAAAACAAAAGCTATTTGTTCAGAGCTTGCTGTTGGCCACCATCATTTGCATTTTGCAAGAGACTCAAAGGTAGGCAGAGAGGTTAGAGAGCCTTACGGTGGAATAGGGAAGGGGGCAGGAGTGCCCTGAATGGGGGCTTGGCATGGGGAAGCTGCAGGTGGTTCAACCAGAAGAGGGGCATCCTTTGTGATTGGTTAGGGTACACATTTGGCTTTCTTTAGTTGGTCCTAAATTCGAAGTAGGGACTAAAAGAAGGAAGGTGTCAGTTATGAACCAAGTCCTGGCTATTTGGTACTGACGGTTACATAGTTATTGTTTAGTTTCCCAGATTGTTACAAGAGATGGCTATCTGGCTTCCTGTAAGCCCAACTTCAAGTATGCTGGGATGTTTACTGTAGATAAGGAGGTTGCTTTCCTGGGCTGGGTGCTACAGGCTGTTGGCCAGAGTCCCACATGTATGTTCAGCAATTATCCATCCGTGTATTCACTCTATCACAAGTCTAGGATTCTATTCTGTCCTGGCACTAGGAATCTACCTAACATTAGCTCCCCCTTGCAGAGCAAATGCCTCCAGAGCCACCCCATGCTCCAGACCTCCTTAATGTCTCCCAACATGCTCAACTTCTGTCCTTCACAACAGTGCCAGAGAATGCTTCTGCCAGACCTGCTCTAGGCAATCATCTTTCTGCCCCACTGCCCTCACTGCACTCTGTGTAAGACAAGGAGAACGAACCTCACCCACAAAAAACAAGCAAATAATCTTACATAAAATAGCAGGTCTTTGAATCATGCCTGACCCTGTGGCAAGGACCTGGTTTATCTTTAATGGTATTAAACATCTATGAACATAAGCAATCATTTACAAGCATAGCAGCAAGACTAGAGCAAAACAGAAAATAAAAACATGACTGAATGAAAAGGCATCTGAAGAACAATAATGTATACCATCCCATTCTAAATAATGTGTATGTGTACATAGAAAAAAAAACACAAAAGCTAGACAAAAATCAAATAAATTCTCTGTTGTAAGATTAAAGGTGATTTTTTAAACATTTTTGCTTGTTTGATTTCCTAATTTTTTATAGTCAACATGCATTTCTTATGAAATAATAATAAAAGTTTTAATTTATTAAAATCCTACAGTATATTTTAAAAATAGGACCCTCTTACAGCAACACATCTGATTGATTAATAGCTGCCATCACGAGCACTTATCACTTCCTAGGTTATTATCCTCATAACTACAACAAATCCACAAGGTGAGTGTTTCTATCCTATTTCATAGATGAAGAAATCCAGGTGCAGAGTAGAGGTTAACAAATTCCCAGGTCTACCAGACCCCTGTGTTGGAGTTCTCAACCACTATTCTATTCTGCCTCCCTTCTAGGACACATGTCCTTAAATTGTGCCTCATACCAAGAAGATGACCACAGAAACTCACTTTTCTAAAATGGGGATGATAATTCTACCTACCACATATGGAGAGTCATAAGGACAAGGAGATAACACACATACAGAGCTAATACAGGGCCCAATGCCTAGGAAGTGTAAAGGCCATTGTTCTCAGGGTTGTATGAAATACTCCAGGAAGGACTTTTACATTTAAGAGAAACAGCATTGGGTGACAAGAACCATTGTAATAGGGATTTATTAAGATATTAGGCTTTAGAATAAGTTAATATAGTTAAGAAGAATGTGAAGGATTTTTTTTTTCTTCACTGTTCAACACTGATCTATTTCTGTATTGAGTTACGGTTCACTTTGATAAAATAATAAAATCGAAAAAAGAAAATTCGAAACTTCCTCAGGCAATCTCACTTGTGGCTGAAATCAGGTGGCTCTAGGCCTAGCAGCCAGGTCACCACAAGGCACAGGGAGACCATACACCCTGACTCTGACTGTGGCTGTCCAGTAAAGTCTTCGGGGACTCTCTGAGACATCCAGATGACCAAGCTCACTTCAGAGGTTTTGATCAAATTGGCCTGGATGGGGCCCTGGCAACAGTAGGACTTAAAAGGATCACAGGTAATTCAATGTACAGCCAGCTGAGAACTCACTGAACCTAAAGTCACAAGGAAATAAACAACTTCTTTGGAACTCAGTTTGAAAATCTAAATATAGGTGACAATACTAACAATCCTCACAGGCAAGTGATCTGTTTAAAAGCAATTAACATTTTCCTTATGTGTGTTTTTTGTTTGTTTGTTTTTGAGAGAGAGCAGTGTACATGAGGAAGCAGGGAGGGGCAGAGGAAGAGGGAAAGAGAGAATCTTAAGCAGACTCCACACTCATCCAGAGCTCGATGCTGGGCTCAATTTCATGACCCTGAGATCATGACCTGCACAGAAATCAAGAGTCTGATGCTTAATGGACTGAGCCACCCAGGAGCCCCAACACTTTCCTTGTGTTAAACACATTTCCATTAATTTTATTTTTAAACTTCCCACTGATAAAAATAATACCTACATTTATTGAGCACTTATTATGTGCCAGGCACAGTGCTAAGCACTTTTCATAGTGAAATGGATGACTCACGATTTGAACCCAGGCAGCGTGGCCCAAGGTTCTGTTGGGCCAATCCCTATTTTACATTTTCAATAGTGCAAACATTCTTAAACTGTAAAAGTGGTATGGGTGTTTAAGGGTATTAACCTAAAATCTGTTAAGATGAAATAAACTGTTTTTTTTTCCCCCACTTGACCCAGACTTTTTACAAATAGGCAGTTTCTGCATATGCAATGTTGTTTCATTTGTCTACTGGAGCCAATTGCCATAAAACCTCTGGACAAGCAGATCCATTTGACAATAATGAAAAGGAGCAGGTCATTCTAACTCAGAAACTGGCATGGTTTTTACCCAGAGGCTGATTTTCCATGAAGCTGGGTGCAGGGCCCGTCCTTTACATGGCCCCTTCTAAGGCCCAGGAAGAATCACAGCAACTTTTTACTTGTAAATTTGTTTTATTTCTCCTAAGGAGGGCTCCCCCATATTGTGTAAGTTTTAAGCCCTAGCAAACTTGGATCTGTCCCTTATGTAGAAATAAGTAGAGATTTGATCTAAGTTCGAGTTCAAGACTTAACACCCAGACTAATGCTA
Source organism: Mustela nivalis (assembly GCF_964662115.1). NCBI lineage: Eukaryota > Metazoa > Chordata > Mammalia > Carnivora > Mustelidae > Mustela > Mustela nivalis. The sequence continues at coordinate 28,536,729 of NC_139034.1, forward strand.
GAGCTTTCCCACCAGACACCTTGCCTGCTAGCCCTTGTAACTCCACCATGGAAGTGTCCTGCAAATGCCACCATCACCATACCATTGCCCTACCCAAATGCAGTGATTCCCATGCCTACAAAGCCCAAAGGCTCTTCATAATATGACCTCTACTTGTATCTTCCATCTTCTCTATCATTCTTCTATATTTATACAGTCTACCACATTTACCCCCTCCATGACATTTTATACCCCTTTCTATGCAATGTAACTAGACTTCCCTTTCTTTTTTTTTTTTTTTTAAGATTTACTTATATACTTGAGAGAGAGAGAGAGAATGCATGAGTGGGAAAGGCAGAGGGAGAGGGAGAGAGAGAATCTCAAGCAGACTTCCTGATGAGCATGGAGCCCAACACAGGGCTCCATCTCACAAAGCTGAGATCATGACCTGAGCCGAAATCTAGAGTCAGACACTTACCTGACTATACCACCCATGTGCCCCTGGATTTCCCTGTCTTTAAGTGTGACTCATTCTTTCTTACTTCCTTGATCTTGTTTATGCAGTTTATTGTACTTTCATTCCTATTTAAAGTAGTCCTGATAACATGGAAATATGTTTGCCCATTGATAATTCCTACCCATCTCTTAAGGCAACTTACTGCATAAGCCTTCCTGGGTAAACACTAATTGTCTGCATTGTTCATAGGATAATTCCTACCCATCTCTTAAGGCAACTTACTGCATAAGCCTTCCTGGGCCAAAAAGCAACACTTTGTAAACACTGTCTGCATTGTTCATAGGATTCTTATCCTATATGGTTTGGAATTATAGTTGCTAGTATATATGTTCATTTCTCCTATTAATTTGTAAAATGTGGAATCCCATATGTTATTGGGCAATGTGCTACACAAACTATAATTTCTCAACAATTTTTTTAATATCTAAAGTATCTTTAAACCAAAAAACATTTTGTAGACTTCTGTTTTTGTATAAATTTCTTGCTTTCAACTTCACAGGCTCTTGGGAAAAGAAACTTGTTGGTTTTTTGTGTGGTTATAATGGATAAGGATTACCTTTTAACTGGGCAACCTCTAGCCAGTATATGGAAGTCTCTGGGCTCTTTTACTTTCTGTACAATAAGAAGGTAGAGAAAGCAGCATGGCTTTTTCCTACTGAGTATATACAGACAAACTAACTAGCCAAGTGGGTCCACATCCTACCAAAATCAACAAGGTAACTAGACTACCTTCAGCTGGGAATGAGAAAAGTTGTTGATAACCGCCCCCCCAAAAAAAAGTCACATGAAGGAAATTTTAACAGCAAGTTACCCTAAGACCTTAGCCTTTTGCGGAAAAAAAAAAAAAAAGACCTTAGTCTTTTGGATCTACCCTACAAGGGATCTGAGTTTAAAATGAACTCTGAGTAATTTAGCAAAGAGACTTATAATCAAAATCTGGAGGCTACAGTTGGGTTAGATTGTTCTGGAACTGGTATAATTAAGTATTAGTCCTAAAGTGCATGTACAATTTGGAGAAATATGATCTAATAGCATGAAAATGACCAAAGGGGACAATGTTCAGACTCAATTGCAGAATTTGTAAAGCTTGTTACAAGGTTTTTGGAGACTGAAGATGTCACACTATCTTAGATACTGAGTTTGTACTAGGAAACCAAAATTTAAAACTGTGTAATTATAGATTATTTGGTACACCCTCTTTACCCCTCCAAGAGCCCTTTCATTTGCATAAACTAAATAAATGAGATAAATGTTTGTATGGAGTTGGGGAAGAGCAGAATCTTGAAGCACCTGGGTAATTTTCTGTTTTACTAAAATAAATTTCACCATAAACTTTGCTTATTTTCTTCACCTAAAATTAAGATACCTGAATGTAATAATGGAATAAGAGGAGACAAGTTACCTTTTCCTTATGTTTAGGAGAGAACTACATCTTTCACCACAGAGAACGTCACTGTCAATGCTAAAGAATAATTTTCATCATAAGGTCACTTTTGTTGATTTCTTATAACTATGTACACTTAAAAAAAAAAAAAACTAGTTTTCTTTTTGTCTTAAAAGTGTCAGACTTATTCTCCACTCCCCAAGGTAAATTACTTTGGAGCAATTGAGCAAAATAGTTTCAGGAAAAAATGCTATTTTTCACATTCAATGAAAAGCACCTTTACCTCCAGCATTCTTCCAAGATGTCTGAGTCTAGGACCTTAGACTTGGCAAACAGATTTAGAAGCACTGATGAAGAGAAACAGAGCCAAACATGACCCACTAGCTGAGTGTTTTATTTAAGATGCAAAGGTTTTCATCTACAGATAAACTGAGCTCTGTAATAGGAGTATTTCTGCTCTTTGGTGAAGTCTACCAGAAACAAAATCTCAGAGGGAAAGGCTACCAGGGAAACTGAACTCACTAAAGTTTCCTCCAGACAATAACAACCAGTTAAGTCAGACAATTGGAATAATTCATCCTCCTGGAGCACAAAACACAAAGGGCAATATGAAATGTGATATTAAGATTTTAAAAAAGAAGCATACAAAAGCCAGGAGTTTCCTTCCAAAATAAAAGTGTGGGTGGGAATTGATTAAATATTAGAAGTCACTCTGATATGTTTCAATCAACAAAAAGAATTCCTTCCTTCCAGGATTCAGGGTCAGGTAGCAACTTGCAGTTCTACCCACTTTCAAACAAATATGCAGGTGTGGCAGCAGTTAAAAACAGTGGCTGTGAATTACATCCAACTGACTTCATCTTGGACCCCCCTCTTATGCTTTCGTTCCTCATCTGGCACACAGACCCTGGTATGAGTCTGTTTCCCATGAGTTGGCAGACATAACCTGGCACTTCTTTTGTGTCAACACTTGGCTTAGAATTTGAGAAATAGCTTTTCTTCTCTGGCTCCTCTGGTCTTTATCTGTCGTATTTGACATCTGCCAATAGTTATGCTATACTTCTATACCCATCCCTATAGACACTTGGCTATAGTTACTTATCAAGATAACTTCAAAATACATAAATCATAAATTGATGAGTAAAGAGAATTTGAAAAGTCACTATGATAGTGAAAGATTTTAACATTCCTAAAAGAGATTGAAAAAAAGTAAGTAAAGATGTAGAAGATTCAAACAACAAAATAAACAAGATTGATCTAGTAAGCATGTATCACATACAAAATGACATACTCTTTGAGTACACATGAAATGGTTCCAAAAATATCCTTGAAATAAAGATGTCTCAGCAAACACAAAGACACAAAATCTCAGAGGGAATCTCAGAGGAAGCACCATAGACAACATTCTCTAACCATATAATGCAATAAAATGAGAAATCAATAAAAAGAATTAATTCATGTATTTTGAAGCTAAAAATACACTTCTAAATAATCTAGTGGTCAAAGATGGATTATAATAGAAATTATGAACTATTTAGAATTAAACAATGCATGTGACTAAAGTGGTACCTACAGGCAAATGAATAGACTTAAATTCAGATTCAGAAAAGAAAGTTTGAACATCCATAATTAATCCATTCAACTCACAACATTATTTAAAAAGCTACCAAGTAAACTGAGACAAGGGAGAAAAATGAAGAGAATGTAAGTGAAAACGTTAATCAAATAGAAGAAAAAACAGTATCAACAAAATCAAATGCTCTTTCTTTGAATGGACAAATCTTGGGTGAGAGAGTAGAAGAGGGTAGTGCATATGCAGAATAAATGATAGTAGAAATGAAAAGAGAATCAAAATAGAGATATTTTATACTAGTTTATAAAATTATAAGAGAATACCATGAGCAAATTAGTCAGTGAATTTTAAAAACTTAAATATGATAGACAGTTTCCCGGAAAAACATTGCAATTTCCCAAAACTGACTCAAGAAGAAACAGAAACTGGGGCATCTGGGTGGCTCAGTGGTTTAAAGCCTCTGCCTTCGGCTCAGGTCATGGTCCCGGGGTCCTGGAATGGAGCCCCGCATTAGGCTCTCTGCTCAGTGGGAAGCCTGCTTCTCTTCCTCTCTCTCTCTGCCTACTTGTGATCTCTGTCTGTCAAATAAACAAATAAAATCTTTAAAAAAAAAAAAGAAAGAAAGAAAAAAAGAAGCAGAAACCTAGAAGAAATATATATCCATTAAGGAAAGTGAATTAGAGTAGTTAAAAATTTAAAAGTGTCACATATAGAAGCACCAAAGCAGAGCTTTAAATAATTATAAAACCTCTTCCTTATTCAAACTATTCCAGGGACTACGAGATAGGAAAAGCTCTCCTGTTACTTTTATGAGGCCAGGAAAACCTTAGCATCAAAACTAAGTGAAAACAGTGTAAGACAGTGAAATTATAGGCTTAATTGCTTTTATGAATATATATCATAGATATAAGACTTTGGTATATAGCACTAGCACCAAGCAAGCTTTAAACAAGAATGTATGGATGACATACTTACTATAAAATCTTTTAATGTGAGCACTTTCTTAATAAATCAAAGAAAAAAATCTCAACAGATACAGAAAATTACACCATGAAAAAAGTCAATACCCTTTCATAATAAAGAGTTTTGGTAAGAGACAAAACTTATTTCACCTAAAAAAAAGTACAAAAAATAAGTTTCTTACTTTGTAATCAATGATAGAGGCATCTGCTAAAGTTGGGAATATAATAAAGATGTCTGTTATGAACACAGCTCTTCAACTTGTCACTAGAGGTCTTCACCAATGCCATAGAACAGGAAACAGAAATAAGAAAAAAGTGGAGGGGCGCCTGGATGGCTCAGTGGGTTGGTTAAAGTCTCTGCCTTCGGTTCAGGTCATGATCCCAGAGTCCTGGGATCGAGCCCTGTATTGGGCTCTCTGCTCAGTGGGGAGCCTGCTTCCTCCTTTCTCTGCCTGCCTCTCTGGCTATTTGTGATCTCTGTCTGTCAAATAAATAAATAAAATCTGCAACAACAACAAAAAAAGTGGAGGAGGGGTTCAAAATTGTCATGCACTATAGAACACATGACTGTCTACAGAAAAGTCAAAAGAATTCACAAACTTAGAACTGATAAGAGAGTTCAGCAGAGTCACTGAATACAAGATCAATTAATCAAAAAAAAAAAAAAACAATGGGATTCACATGCACAAAAATTACCTATTAAAAAACAAATGGCTAATTAAAATATTCATTCTATAATAAATGGAAAAATATTTTAAATTCTGCAAAATTCCTAGGAATAAATCTAACAAAAGCAGTATATTACCTGGCAGGATAAAACTATAAAATTTTAATGAAGGATATAACAGAATACTTAAGTAAATGGAAAGATATGTCATATTCATTTACCAGAAGGCTCTCGACATCATTAAGATGTCAGTCCTCCCCAGATTAACCTGAAAATTCAAAGGAATCCCAATGAATATTATAGCTTATCATGAAAACTGACAAGCTCTTCCTGAGTTTTATTTAGGTGAGTAAAAGTAAAAAATAGCCAACACTTCCTTAGAGAAGATTTAAAAGAGGGATTTCCTCCATCAGATACCAAAGCTAACGTAAGGCGGCAACAATTAAAACAATGTGCAAAAAGACTGACAGACCAATGGAAAAGAATGGAGACCTTGGAAATTAAAACTTGCCAAAGGAAATGTCTTTATGAAGCTGGCTAGGAAACAGTCTCTTAAATAAGATATAATAAGCCCAAATCAAAAAAGTGGGGGGGATTGACAAATTCAACTACATTAAAAACAAACCTATAATGGCACCTGGGTGGCTCAGTCAGTTAAGCGTCTGCCTTTGACTCAGGTCATGATCTCAGGGTCCTTGGAATTGAGTCCCACATCCAGCTCTCTTCTTAGTGGGTATTCTGCTTCTCCCTCTCACTCTTCCTCTGTGCTCTCTCTTTCTTTTTCAAATAAATAAGTAAAATCTTTAAAAAAAAAACTATAGAATTAGAACATTATTTTTCAGAAGTCACAGACTAGAAGAATTACAATCACTATAACAAAACATTAGTAATAAAAATATATAAATAACTTTAACATAAAGAAATAGACAACCAACCCAATAAGATGTAGACAAAGACATGACCTCTCAAATCACAAAAGAGCCATGTGACTGACAAATACATATATGAAGGATGCCTAACTGCATGAATAATCAAGGCCATGTGAATTAAAACAACAATAAAGCAGCATTTCATACTTTGAGATAAGCAAAAATTAAGAAGCCTGACAAAAGTTATGAGGGATGTGTAATAATGAAAACTCTACTAATGGAAGTTAAAATTTGCGTAAACCTTTAAGAGAGTAAATTGGCAATATATTAAATATAGTATAATTGGCAATATAGTAAATATAGTAAAACTGCTGATGAATGTACTCTACCAGCCAGGAATTCAAATCCCAGGCATATACCCTAAAGCAACTCTAAGCACATATCTGTCAAGAATCACACATAAAGATGCTCATCTTTGCAGCCTCATTTACAAAAGGGAAAAAAATGGAACCCTTTTTTAGTGTCTATTACTATTGATGGATAAATAAACTGTAATATATTTACTCAATAGTGCATCAACCAGCAGTTAAAATGAATTAACTAGATCTATAAGTATCAACATGGATAAATGTCAGAAACAAAATAAAGAAGCAAGAATCATTTCTGTCAAATGGGAAGCATATCATATCATGTAATACAGTGTTTAGGACATAAATATGTGCAAGCATAGGTACAGTAAATGTATAATTTAAAAAAAGGAAGAACATAACACTAACTTCAAAAAAGTGAAAGTCTGTCAAGGAAAAAAGGGAAATGGGAGTCAAGGAGGTAAAATTAGATATATGGTGGCTATCCATTGAATTGTGTCTCCCCAGAATTCATAGGTTGAAGCCTTAATCCCCACTATGGTTATATTTGGAGACAGGGCTTCTAAGGAAGTAATCAAGATTGAATGAACCATAAGAGTGGGGCCCTATTCAATAGAATTAGTGTCCTTATAAGAAGAGACACCAAAAAGTTCAAACTCTCTCTCCATTCACACATATTGAAAAAAGGCCAAGTGAGGACACAGTGAGAAGTCTGTAAACCAGAAAGAGTTCTCACCAGAAACAGAATCAGCTGGCATGTTGATCTGGGACTTCTAGCCTCCAGAACTACGAGAAAATAAATTTCTGTTGTTTAAGTCATATGGTCTATGGTATTCTATTACTATTGCCTGAGCTAATACAATGGCAGAACATTAAAATGTATTAAATCTAAATAGTGACTATATAGGTTTGTGTTATAATATTCTCTATGCTTTTTGTTTTATTCTAAATAGTCCCCTCACATATACAGTCATTGTTTAATCTGACTGATGCCACAAGGAAAACATTAGTGATTTTAATCACACTAGAAAAAAGGATACAGAACTCATTCTCTCCAAGAGGTCATAAAAGTTTTACATTTCACTGAATAAAGGGTTCTTGCAGAGAAGGGGTACTTCTGCAAACTGGTGAGGTCATACTGGATGCCGCTGTAGGTGAGATTGACAGACACTCGTGCCCTTCCTCCTGCACTGGGTCCCATTGTTGTCCTGTCAATGAATGCCCAGCCGGATTGACACCATCATTCGCAATTTGTTCCATTCTTTGAATTTTAGGAAACCTAACAGGGCTAACCCCAAATACTTTCAATCAACCTCTTGATATGAGAGGAAGAAAGATTCATCATGCTGTTTTTCAAACAAGAAGAAAAGATGTGGTATTGTTGTGTCTTGGCCAAACACTGTGATACAAAATGTACATCAAAGCATATTAGCACAATGCCTTGCATCCAGCAAGCACTCAATACACATTTATTGAACCAAGAGTTTATGTTTATGATATTACCCTTTGATTTTAGTTCAGCATCTAAACATTTGCTTGAAAGTGTCTACAAGAAACAAGATACCAACTAAACCAAGTATGATTGGGATTGAAAAACCATTAACCTAGAATGGTGATAGGCTCGATTCCACTGGTTCTCAAACTTTAGAGTGCATTGGGATTATCAGGAAGACTCACTGAAACATAGATTTCTGAGTCCCCTTCCCCAAATTTCCAGGGTGGAGTTTAAAAGATAGAATTTCCAGCAAGTCCACAGGTAATGTTGATGCCACCGGGCTGGACACTACATTTTAATAACTGTTGGTCTAAATCTCCACAGATGCCTGGAGAAAGTAAAGTATGGTTGACCCCTGAAAAACCCAGGGATTAGAGGCACTAACCCCCTCCCCACCATGAAGTTGAAAATCTATGTAGAACTTTTGAGTCCCCTAAAACTTAATGAGTAATAGACTATTGTTGGCCAGAAGCTTCATCAATAACATAAACAGTCAATTAACACTTATTTGGTATCTATATGTATTATATGCTGTATTCTTACAATAAAGTAAAAAACAGAATATGTCACTAAGAAAATTATAAGGAAGAGAAAATGTATTTACAGTACCATACTGTAGTTATCCAAAAAAATCTGCATAAGCGAACTTACGTAGTTCAAACCTATATTGTTCAAGGGTAAAATCTGAATCTTATTCATATATACACTCACATATGTATATATAATAGAATATGTATACATAATACTTGGTATAACATGTAGTAATATATATAATAATCTTATTTTACTATACCCTTAAACTACAAATTAATAAACTGAAAAATAATTGAGTGTTTACTATATGCAGGGCGCTATGGTAATTGCATAAGACACACTACTTATTTTAATCTTCACAGCAACTCTACAAGGTAAATGTTATTATCTTTATTTTTTTAAATACTTTATTTATTCATTTGAGAGAGAGACAGAGAGAGCACACAAGCAGGGGGAGAGGAAGAAGGAAAGGGAGAAGCAGGCTCCCCACAGGGCCAGCCAGGAGCTCGATCCCAGGACCTAGAGATCATGACCTGAACCAAAGGCAGATGCCTAACTATCTGAGCCACCCAGGCACTCCAACCCTATTTTCACTTGAGTAAGTTGAGCTTCAGAGAGGTTAAGTGACCTGGCCAGCTGAAATGGGAACACTAGAATTTGTACCTAAGTGGAAATCCAGAGCCCAAGCTCTCACCCTTGCTTTCACATCTGAAATAACAAGCAGGCTTCTGGACTTAGCATCAATCCACAAACCTGACACCATTTGTACTCTAAAACACCAACAATGGGAGATGTTACATTCAGGTCGAGAGCCTGATGGTGGGAAAAGGCACCAGAGCACATGCTTCCTTCTACCTGAAACTAACCATTCACCCTATGGAGAGGAAAAACCAGAAGAAACAAAGTGAAGATGTTAGTAGAAGATCCTGGTACTATTTTTCTCTTGATCTCCCCAAACCACAAAACAAAGATTCCTGTACATTATATTCATTTCCTCCCTCAGTCCCAGTGGCATCATTTGAAAACACAATAAAGAAAAGACAAAACTGCGTTTTGGGGGGAAATACCTTACATCCTTTTGTTCCATTTTATCTGGTTAGTGAGCTGTTACAGGAACTTCTGACGTCTTTATATTTAAGGGGATGGAAGTGAACATAATTATTTCTTAGTAGTCTAGGAAGTGTACTGATGAAAAAGAAATGAAGTAGCAAGCAGGTAAGATATGAGATTGACCTTGTCAGAAAGCCAGTAAAATTTCAAGTACAGGGAGACCAGGAAAATTGAGACAAGCTGCTCTTTAAAAAGGAGGAAAGAGAATGTCATCTTTCTTTGTAAAGTTGATGACATATTCATTTTTTCAGACTTTTCTAATTTTACTTATGTTTTAAAGAAGGAAAAAGTAAAAACATTAAAATATTAAGTGGACAGAGCTTCCCATTAAAATAAATACACTCTGCTTTATTGTTTGGAAAACTCTAACGAGCTCCAGACTATTAACTGAATTCTGTCATTTTCTTAAAGAAGACATTGTTAGCACATTTCTAGAAGTTAGGTTAAATTGGCATCAATTAATCTTGGAGTTACAAAATTAAAAGAAAATATGCTAAAGTACTTAGGAAAACAATGCATATTAAACAATGCATATTATACCTCCAATGTGGTAATCTGCTTCCTTTTTGCCTGAAATATGAGGCTGTTAGCAATGTTAACCAAAATGGGACTATTGCTTCAGTCTACATTGAGATCATTTTTCCTCTTGGCTGAAGATGTCAGCATAGTTGGTATTGATTTTGTATGTGCATTTGAGGCTGAGAAATCTGGTATCTAATTGGCACTAACATTCATGCATTTTGCTCAGGATTAAATTTTAACTTCATCTTTAATACCTTTTCCTCACACTCTACTTGTAACTGGTAAATCCTATCAGCTCTACCTTCAAAATCCAACCCCTTCTCTCCACTCTCACCACTTCCACTCTAGGTCAAGCATCTTTCACTTCGACAACCGAATGAGGCTTCTCCCTGCTTTGGTGGAATATTCGACACAGGAGTGGTTAAAGTGAGATAGTGTTACCACATAGCTCATTGCTGCCCATCTCACTTGGAACAAAATCCAAAGTCATCACCATAGCCTATAAGGCTCTCTTGATCCGCCCCCAATTATCCCTCAGACCCTAATTCTTACCTCTTTAAGTTCTTTGTGTTTATTACACCAAACCTACCCACAATAACAATATCATTCCCTGTTCCATTCAGTCTCCTTCTTTCATAGACAATTACATCACACCTTCTCCTCTCTCCTCAACACTCCAACAGTCCTCTCTATTTCCACTTCCAGCTATGGCCTTGCTCTCTATTGTACTAGAAAAGAGTAGCAAATAGAGAGAGGTCCACATACTCCCACCTCTGTATTTACTCACTTACCAGCATGTGTGCCCACTTATTCTGTGCTCCCCATGGATATACTGGCCAGGCTTCTATTTAAGACCAGCCTCTCTACTCATGTACTAGACACCCTCCTTCTCGCCTCCATTAATTCTCTCCTCTCATTTTGTCATCAATTTCCACCTCTTTCCTAAATTATTCCCATCAGCATACAATTTTTCCTTCTTATACATTAAAAAAAAAAACTATACTCTGCTTCCCATATCTGCCATGCACTGCAACAAAATTCCTCTAAAGAGATATCTGTATTTCCCTCCTCCCCTTCACTCTCAATCCTAGTACAACTGCTCAACACAAATGTAAGTCCAGTGGTCACCTCTCACATTGTATCTCGTATACCTGTTAGCATCTGTTGGCACAGTTTATCATTCTCTCCCAGATATATTTTCTTCACGTGGCACCCAAGATGCTACACAATTCAGGTTCTGCTCATGGCCAGTACCTACTTCCCTAGACCCCCTCATCCCTAACTCAACCCTGAGCTAGGATTCTCTGATCTCATCTCTTACCACGCTCCCATCATTCACTTTCACCTGCCACACTAGTTGGTCTCTTTGCCAACTGAAGCATATCAGTTGAGAAGTCCTTCTCCATGCTCTTCTCCTTGCCTGGAATATTCTTCACTCAGCAACTTCAAGTTTCTGTTCAATATCACATAATCAGCAGCATCTTCACTGAATACCCTATTTAAATTTATAATATCCACCACCCTCAAACTTCTCATTTCCATTTATTTTGCTCCAGGGCACTTACCAAATTTTAACATACTACAAAACGTACTTATTCCACTTATTTTATTCCTTTAGTCTGACTATGATCACTTTGTCATTCAAAAGTCATCTGATAGATACCTTTAATTCAAGATACATGCCCATATCAAGCATTTATCAAATCATTATCACATTAATAAAGCTACAGCTTTGGCTCCTAACACAGAAGTTAAGACAGTTATCACTACCAAAGACCATATATTAAAAAACTGAGACACATTTAAAAACCCCAATTCATGAGCAAAATATTCAGTAACAAAATAAAAGCAGATTAAGGTCCCAACAGATTGCTCAGAACTGATTTGGTCAACATACAGAACCATTTCCATGGCCATGTTGGGAAACACCATTTTAGGAAAGGGATGCCACTCAAATAATTAAATGAGTTCGTACCTGAGATAATCAAATGGGTAAAGAGAGTTACCATTGAAACATAGGATCATATAGTTACTGGCCCTCAAATGCCAATAATTACAGCATTTTGTAGTCTGTCTTAAATTCTTCAGGTCTTAAAATAGACATGGTCATTTTATAGAAGTCCAAATCAGAAATAATTTGAAGTTAACACAAGGAGCAGGACCGTTTCATGCCAAACTAATGACTTGAGGACATGCAAGGCATGACTCCTCTGTATAAATCCACTTCAGAGCAAGGGTCAAAATCATTAAACTAATGTTAGACTGGAGCCCCTGGGCCCAGAGTACCCCATGGCTCCGGAGGATTGGGATTTGTAAGAAAGATACTAAACACAGAGACATGTATAAACACTTTAAAAGATTCTTTATACAAATGCATTTTTGTCTGAAATCAAAACTCCACACAACAGAACTTAAAGTTCCACTTTGAAATGACAAGTAAGTTTAGAAAGACACTCAAGAGATAATTTTGAAAGAAAAAGAAAAAACCTCTCAAGATGAGGTATGAAAACATCACTGCTTGACTTTAATGAATGTTAGTATTTTTAATGTTTATTATTAAGTTTTGGTCCCATTAAAAATCCAAGCTTAGCAACTTCTGAGAGCTTTGGTATTTGTGTGATGAGTCATCTACCCCTCAACCCAACCAAAGTAATATCCTTATCAAGGGCTGAGTTAGAAGTGAATGACTCTATGACCTGGCCATATGATGTCAATATACTGTCCCAGAAGAGCGGGATGTGAGCCACATTCATTGAGCTTTACTTTCAAATTTAAATATATGGAATATCATAGGCTATGATATGCAATAAGGAAGTTTATGTTACACAGAAACTGGCTAGCTCTTCGCCAATTTTTTCTGCCCTCCTTCTACAAAAAACTATACTGTATGTCCAGCCACCCTTGCAGGTAAATATAACTGAGCCCAGCCACTGAAATGTGAGCAGAAGTAATGTATGCCATCCCCTGGCTTTAGTTTGTAAAAGTATCTCCCCAAGAAATGCCAGCTGAATGTAGATGGGTACAGCAAACTTAAAAGCTATATGTCAAAGGTGGCAGAGTCACAGATAGAAGGAGCCCAGGTAGGAGCCCCTAATCACTACTTAGAAGAAAGTTGACATTGGAACCCATTTTAGATTCTACAGAGATAATATAACAAATCTTTTAAAGTTTTTTTGTTAGTTTGTTATAGTAGCTCACATTACCTTAAATACACTATCTTGGTTTAGAATGATAAACGTTAACAAATTAATTATTCACTAACTTAATTAGTTACTAATGACTAATTCATTTAAGGTAAACAACTATACACCAACCTTTAACATCCTTGGCTCTAGCATTCAAATCCAACAGGTTTGCAAAAGCTGTAAATAGACTGATACCAGGGTCTGCTTTCCAGTATATCAGGCTTTCAATGAGCTAAACCTGTAAGACTTCCATAAACAAAATAAAAATGAAGATTTTGCTTGCTGTTGCTAATTGTTGAATAAAATGATTTTTTTTTTACTCTAATCTAGCTTCCCCCTATCTTTGACCCTGGAGAAGTCTACATCCAAAAAAAAGTAGAAGAAGAGACATAAAAGAGTTTTGAGGAACAGAATGGGGTCCTCAAGGAAAGGATCAGACCTGAGTAAGGTGAGGGGAGAAGTTTTAAATCCAAAATAAAACTGAAGTTCTAATTTTGCCAAGACGGGACTTTTAATGTCTGAAATTATCCTAATGATCAAAATGAGAGAAAAGGAAACAAAAAAAAAATGCACAAGCAGAAAACAAAGAGCAACATGATAGAAATAAATCTAACCGTATCAATAATCACATTACAAGTGTGATACTTTCTAATATAACATAAGGAACATAGTCAGTGATATTTTAATGATGTTGCATGGTGATAGATGGTGGCTACACTTGTGGTGAACATAGCATAATGTATGAATTTGTTAAATCACTATGTTGTACACCTGAAACGAATGTAACTTTCTGTGTCAACTATACTTAAACAAAAAAATTTTAATAAAATAGAATAAGCAAATGAACTGAAGAAAGAAATCAAAGAAGACACAAATAAATGGAATGGTATCTCCTCTTCAGGGATGGGAAGAATTAATTTTGTTAAAATGTCTGTACTACCAAAAGCTATCTACAAATGCAATACAATCCCTATCAAGATTTCAATGGCATTTTTTACAGAAGTGGAAAAAACACTCCTAAAATTTAGCTGGCCCATAAAAAAAGGAATTTTTTCCTTTTTGTCTAAGGAATTCTAAGAAAGAAGAACAAAGCAAAAAGTATCATGCTGCCTGTTTTCAAGCTATATCATAGAGCTATAATCATCAAAACAGTATGGCACTGGCATAAAAACAGACAAACAAATGGAACACAAGAATCAAGAGGCCAGAAATAAACCCAAGCACATAAGGTCAACTAATATTTGACAAGGGAGTCAAAAATACTCCATCGAGAAAAGACAGTCTCTTCAATAAATAGTACTGGAATAACTGGATATTCACACCTAAAGAATGAAAATGAGCTCATAGCTTACACCACTCACAAAAATTGACTTGAAATGGATTAAGGACTTAAATATAAGATCTGAAACCATGAAAAAAAACATAGGAACAGAGGTTCTTGGCATGGGTTTTGATAATGATTTTTTTGGCTATGGCACCTAGAGCACAAGTAATAAAATATAAAATAAACAAGTAGGACTATATCAAGTTGAAAAGCTTCTGCACAGAAAAAAAAAACAATAAATTGAAAAGACAGCCTATGAAATGGAAAAAAATATTTGTAAGCCATATATCTGATACGGAGTTAATATCCAAAACATATAAAGAACTCATACAACTCAATAGCAAAACAACAATAAAATAAAACAAATAACCCAAATAAAAGATGGGTTTCATAAACACTGCTATAAAGAATGTATAGAAAAGGCCAGCAGGTACATGAAAAGATGCCTAGTTTCACTGATCACTAGGGAAATCCAAATTAAAACCACAATGAGCAGGTGCCTGGGTGGCTCCGCTCGGGTCATGATCTCAGGGTCCTGGGATCAAGTCCCATGTCCGGCTCTCTGCTCAGTAGGGAGCCTGCTTCCTCCTCCTCTCTCTCTCTCTCTATCTCTCTGCTTGCCTCTCTGCCCACTTGTGATCTCTCTGTCAGGATGCGGAGAAAGGGGAACCCTCCTACACTGTTGGTGGGAATGCAAGCTGGTGCAACCTCTCTGGAAAACAGCATGGAGGTTCCTCAAAATGTTGAAAATAGAACTGCCCTATGACCCAGCAATTGCACTATTGGGTATTTACCCTAAAGATACAAACGTAGTGATCCAAAGGGGCACGTGTACTCGAATGTTTATAGCAGCAATGTCCACAATAGCCAAACTATGGAAAGAACCTAGATGTCCATCAACAGATGAATGGATCAAGAAGATGTGGTATATATACACAATGGAATACTATGCAGCCATCAAAAGAAATGAAATCTTGCCATTTGCGACAACATGGACGGAACTAGAGCATATCATACTTAGCGAAATAAGTCAAGCGGAGAAAGACAACTATCATATGATCTCCCTGATATGAGGAAGTGGTGATGCAACATGGGGGCTTAAGTGGGTACGAGAAGAATAAATGAAAGAAGATGGGATTGGGAGGGAGACAAACCATAAGTGACTCTTAATCTCACAAAACAAACTGAGGGTTGCTGGCGGGAGGGGGTTTGGGAGAAGGGGGTGGTATTATGGACATTGGGGAAGGTATGTGTTTTGGTGAGTGCTGTGAAGTGTGTAAACCTGGTGATTCACAGACCTGTACCCCTGGGGATAAAAATATATGTTTATAAAAAATAAAAAATTATATTAAATGCAAAAAATAAATAAATAAATAAATAAATAAATAAAATCTTAAAAAAAAAAAACCCCCAATGAGATATCACCTCATGCTCATTAATACGGCCTCCAGCAGAAAGCTAGGAGATAACAAATGCCGGTGTGGATGTGGAAAAAAGGAAATCTATATATACTGATGTTGGGACTGTAAACTGGTAAAATTACTATGGAAAACCACTAAAAAATTAAAAATAGAGCTACCATATGATCCAGCAATTCCACTTCTGGAAATCTACCTAAAGGATACAAAAACACTAACACAGAAAGATTTGCACCCCCATGTTCATATCAGCACTATTTATAATAGCCAAGACATGGAAACAACCTGTGCCCATTAGTGGATGAATGGACAAAGAAGATGTAATACACACACAGAGATACACAGACACACACACACACAGACCACACACACACACACACACACACACACACAGTAGAATATTATTCAGCCATTAAAAAGAATTAAATGTTGTCATTTATAACAACATGGATGAAACTTGAGGGCACTGTGATAAGTGAAAAAAGACAGAGAAATACAAACACTATCTGGTCTCACTTATATGTGGAATCTAAAAAGCAAAACCAAAAATAAACAAACAAATAAAAAAGCTCAAAGATATCAAAAACAGATTGGTGGTTGCCAGAGGCCAGGGGTGGATGAAATGGGTGAAGGGGATCAAAAATTACAAACCTCCAGTTATAGAACACATCAGTGGGATATAATATACCGCATGGTGATTATAGTTACTGTATTTCATTTTTTAAAGTTACTAAGAGAGTAAATCTTAAAATTTCTCATCAAAAGAAAAAAAATTTAACTATGTATGGTGATGGATGTTAAACAGACTTATTGTAGTGATCATTTTGCAATATATATAAATATTGAATCATTATATTATATACCTGAAACTAATATAATGTATGTCAGCTGTACCTCAATTAAAAAAATTGAAACAAAGAAATAAAACAAAAACTATAAAGAACAAATAACAGAAAGGTAATAAAAAATGTTTACTAAGAAATGAAAAAATATATACTATTAGAAAATCATTGGCAGTAATAAAAAAGAACATTTAATACCAAACCTATAGGACACAAATAAAAGCTGTACTCAATGCAAAATAAATAACTTTAAATGACTTAATTTGTTTAAAAACTTAGAAAATAAAAAAAAAACTTTGTGTTAATAAATAAGAAAAAATGACAAAACTAACAAAAATAAGCTGGGAAATTTTGCATTTATAAGGATAAAAGGTAAAATTCACAATATGAGAAACAACAAAAATAATAGAAAGGATAATTAAATCCAAAAGTTCATTCCTTGCAAAAACCAATAAAATAAATAAAACTTTGAAAGCTTGATAAAATAAGAATAAAAAGTACAAAGAAAGCACAGTTTAGGAAAGGGAAAGGAAACATAAACATTGATTCAGGAGAGATAAAAGAATAACATAAGAATACTAAATCCAACTCTCTGACAAAAGATTTGAAAGCCCAGAGGAATAAATTATGTCTTAGCAAAACAGCAATTACAAAACCAACCCAATAAGAAGTGGACAATTAGGGGCCACCTGGGTGGCTCAGTCCGTTATGCATCTGCCTTCAGCTCAGGTCATGATCTCAGGGTCTGGGGATCCAGCCCTGCACTGGGCTCCCTGCTCAGCAGAGAGTCAGCTTCTTCTTCTCCTGTCTCTCCCTGTTCCTCCCTGCTCCCATTCGTGCACTTGTGCTCCCTTTCTTTCTCAAATAAATAAAAATTTTTTAAAAGTGGACAATTTTAATCAATTAACAAATAATCCATAAAATGATCAAGATCTACTGTTTAAAAAGATACCAAGACTAAATGGCTCCATGGTAGACTTTTACCTGACTTTAAAGAAAGTCAGGTAAAGAAAATTTCTGTGTGGGACGCCTGGGTGGCTCAGCAGGTTGAAGCTTCTGCCTTCGGCTCAGGTCATGATCTCAGGGTCCTGGGATCGAGCCCCGCATCGGGCTCTCTGCTCTGCGGAAAGCCTGTTTCCTCCTCTCTCTCTGCCTGCCTCCCTGCATACTTGTGATTTCTGTCTGTCAAATAAATACATAAAAATTTTTAAAAATTTTAAAAAAAAAGAAAAAGAAAATTTCCGTGTTGTTCAAAATCAACCATAGAGGGGCACCTGGGTGGCTCAGTCAGTGGGTTAAAGCCTCTGCCTTCTGCTCAGGTCATGACCCCAGGGTCCTGGGATCGAGCCCCGCATGGCATCGGGCTCTCTGCTCATCAGGCATCTCTCTCTCTGCCTGCTTCTCTGCCTACTTGTGATCTCGGTCTGTCAAATAAATAAATAAAATCTTTAAAAAAATAATCAACCATAGAAAACTACATAAAGCTCTGTAATGATGCCAATATAATTTTCCTGTTCAAATTTGATAAAAATAGAAGAAAAATAGAAAACTGCATATCAATTTAACTTATTACTATAAAAGCAAAGACTCTAAATAAGATACTAGCAAAGAGAATCTATCAATCTCTCAAAAGACTAAGTGGAATATATTTCAGGAATAATAAAGTGCTTCATATCAGTAAATGAATGTATCCACTTAATCCAGTACAACAAAAACTAAAAGATAAAAGTACATGTTTTATCAATAGATATTTAAAAGGTATTGGCAAAATTCAATAGCCAGTCCTAATTAAAAATAATTCTAGGGGGAGGAGTCAAGATGGCGGAGAAGTAGCAAGCTGAGACTGCTTCAGCTAGCCGGAGATCAGCTAGATAGCTTATCGAAAGGTTGCAAACACCTGAAAATCCACCGGCAGATCGAAGAGAAGAAGAACAGCAATTCTGGAAACAGAAAAACAACCACTTTCTGAAAGGTAGGACCGGCGGAGAAGTGAATCCAAAGCGACGGGAAGATAGACCCCGGGGGGAGGGGCCGGCTCCCGGCAAGCAGCGGAGCAACCGCGCACAAAATCAGGACTTTTAAAAGTTTGTTCCGCTGAGGGACATCGCTCCAGAGGCTAAACCGGGGCGAAGCCCACGCGGGGTCAGCGTGGCCTCAGGTCCCGCAGGGTCACAGAAGGATCGGGGGTGTCTGAGTGTCGCAGAGCTTGCGGGTATTGGAACGGGAAAGCCGGCTGCAGAGACAGAGCCGACAGTAAGCTCGCAGCTCGGTGTTACCTTGAACCGGTTGCAGGCTTGGTGATCTCGGAGCGCGGCCGGAGGTCAGGCAGACGGGAGTAACTGGGCGCTGTTCTCTGAGGGCGCACTGAGGAGTGGGGCCCTGGGCTCTCGGCTCCTCCGGGCCGGAGACCAGGAGGCCGCCATTTGTATTCCCGTCCTCCGGAACTCTACGGAAAGCGCTCAGGGAACAAAAGCTCCTGAAAGCAAACCTGAGTGGATTACTCACCCCGGCCCCGGGTAAGGGCGGTGTAATTCCACCTGGGGCAAAGACACTAGAGAATCACTACAACAGGCCCCTCCCCCAGAAGATCAACAAGAAATCCAGCCGAGACCAAGTTCAACTACCAAGGAGTGCGGTTTCAATACCAAAGAGAGCAGCAGAATTCCAGAGGAAGAGAAAGCCAAGCACGGAACTCATGGCTTTTTTCCTGTGATTTTTTTTAGTCTTGCAGTTAATTTAATTTTTTCTTTTTCATTTTTTTTTTCTTTTTTTTTCTTCTCGGCTTCGGGTAAAATTTTTTTTTTTAACTGTTACCTTTTTCTTTTTTAACGATTTTTTACTAGTTTATCTAATATATATATTTTTTCTTTTTTACATTTTTCTCAGGTGTTTTCTTTTTTAAAAAATTTTTTTCTTTTCTTTTTTTTTCTTTTCTTTTTTCTTTTTTTTTTCTTTCTATTTTTTTGAACCTCTTTTTATCCCCTTTATCCCCACTCACGATTTTGGATCTCTTCTAATTTGGTTAAAGCATATTTTCCTGGGGTTGTTGCCACCCTTTTAGTATTTTACTTGCCCCTTCATTGACACTTATCTGGCCAAAATGACAAGACGTAAAAATTCAACACAAAAAAAAGAACAAGAGGCAGTACCGAAGGTTAGGGACCTAATCAATACAGACATCGGTAATATGTCAGATCTAGAGTTCAGAATGACAATTCTCAAGGTTCTAGCCGGGCTCGAAAAAGGCATGGAAGATATTAGAGAAACCCTCTCGAGAGATATAAAAGCCCTTTCTGGAGAAATAAAAGAACTAAAATCTAACCAAGTTGAAATCAAAAAAGCTATTAATGAGGTGAAATCAAAAATGGAGGCTCTCACTGCTAGGATAAATGAGGCAGAAGAAAGAATTAGTGATATAGAAGACAAATGACAGAGAATAAAGAAGCTGAGCAAAAGAGGGACAAACAGCTACTGGACCACGAGGGGAGAATTCGAGAGATAAGTGACACCATAAGACGAAACAACATTAGAATAATTGGGATTCCAGAAGAAGAAGAAAGACAGAGGGGAGCAGAAGGTATACTGGAGAGAATTATTGGGGAGAATTTCCCCAATATGGCAAAGGGAACGAGCATCAAAATTCAGGAGGTTCAGAGAACGCCCCTCAAAATCAATAAGAATAGGCCCACACCCCGTCACCTAATAGTAAAATTTACAAGTCTCAGTGACAAAGAGAAAATCCTGAAAGCAGCCCGGGAAAAGAAGTCTGTAACATACAATGGTAAAAATATTAGATTGGCAGCTGACTTATCCACAGAGACCTGGCAGGCCAGAAAGAGCTGGCATGATATTTTCAGAGCACTAAACGAGAAAAACATGCAGCCCAGAATACTATATCCAGCTAGGCTATCATTGAAAATAGAAGGAGAGATTAAAAGCTTCCAGGACAAACAACAACTGAAAGAATTTGCAAATACCAATCCAGCTCTACAGGAAATATTGAAAGGGGTCCTCTAAGCAAAGAGAGAGCCTACAAGTGGTAGATCAGAAAGGAACAGAGACCATATACAGTAACAGTCACCTTACAGGCAATACAATGGCACTAAATTCATATCTCTCAATAGTTACCCTGAATGTGAATGGGCTAAATGCCCCTGTCAAAAGACACAGGGTATCAGAATGGATAAAAAAACAAAACCCATCTATATGTTGCCTCCAAGAAACTCATTTTAAGCCCGAAGACACCTCCAGATTTAAAGTGAGGGGGTGGAAAAGAATTTACCATGCTAATGGACATCAGAAGAAAGCAGGAGTGGCAATCCTTATATCAGATCAATTAGATTTTAAGCCAAAGACTATAATAAGAGATGAGGAAGGACACTATATCATACTCAAAGGGTCTGTCCAACAAGAAGATTTAACAATTTTAAATCTCTATGCCCCCAACGTGGGAGCAGCCAACTATATAAACCAATTAATAACAAAATCAAAGAAACACATCAACAATAATACAATAATAGTAGGGGACTTTAACACTCCCCTCACTGAAATGGACAGGTCATCCAAGCAAAAGATCAGCAAGGAAATAAAGGCCTTAAACGACACACTGGACCAGATGGACATCACAGATATATTCAGAACATTTCATCCCAAAGCAACAGAATACACATTCTTCTCTAGTGCACATGGAAAATTCTCCAGAATGGATCACATCCTCAGTCCTAAATCAGGACTCAACTGGTATCAAAAGATTGGGATCATTCCCTGCATATTTTCAGACCACAATGCTCTAAAGCTAGAACTCAACCACAAAAGGAAGTTTGGAAAGAACCCAAATACATGGAGACTAAACAGTATCCTTCTAAAGAATGAATGGGTAAACCGGGAAATTAAAGAAGAATTGAAAAAAATCATGGAAACAAATGATAATGAAAATACAACGGTTCAAAATCTGTGGGACACAACAAAGGCAGTCCTGAGAGGAAAATATATAGCGGTACAAGCCTTTCTCAAGAAAAAGAAAGGTCTCAGGTACACAACCTAACCCTACACCTAAAGGAGCTGGAGAAAGAACAAGAAAGAAACCCTAAGCCCAGCAGGAGAAGAGAAATCATAAAGATCAGAGCAGAAATCAATGAAATAGAAACCAAAAAAAAAAAAAAAAAAAAAAAACAATAGAACAAATAAACAAAACTAGGAGCTGGTTCTTTGAAAGAATTAATAAAATTGATAAACCCCTGGCCCGACTTATCAAAAAGAAAAGAGAAAGGACCCAAATAAATAAAATCATGAATGAAAGAGGAGAGATCACAACTAACACCAAAGAAATACAAACTATTATAATAACATACTATGAGCAACTCTACGCCAATAAATTTGACAATCTGGAAGAAATGGATGCATTCCTAGAAACATATAAACTACCACAACTGAACCAGGAAGAAATAGAAAGCCTGAACAGACCCATAACCAGTAAGGAGATTGAAACAGTCATTAAAAATCTCCAAACAAACAAAAGCCCAGGGCCAGATGGCTTCCCGGGGGAATTCTACCAAACATTTAAAGAAGAACTAATTCCTATTCTCCTGAAACTGTTCCAAAAAATAGAAATGGAAGGAAAACTTCCAAACTCATTTTATGAGGCCAGCATCACCTTGATCCCAAAACCAGATAAGGATCCCACCAAAAAAGAGAGCTATAGACCGATATCCTTGATGAACACAGATGCAAAAATACTCAACAAAATACTAGCCAATAGGATTCAACAGTACATTAAAAAGATTATTCACCACGACCAAGTGGGATTTATTCCAGGGCTGCAAGGTTGGTTCAACATCCGCAAATCAGTCAATGTGATACAACACATCAATAAAAGAAAGAACAAGAACCATATGATATTTTCAATAGATGCTGAAAAAGCATTTGACAAAGTACAGCATCCCTTCCTGATCAAAACTCTTCAAAGTGTAGGGATAGAGGGCACATACCTCAATATCATCAAAGCCATCTATGAAAAACCCACCGCAAATATCATTCTCAATGGAGAAAAACTGAAAGCTTTTCCACTAAGGTCAGGAACACGGCAGGGATGTCCATTATCACCACTGCTATTCAACATAGTACTAGAGGTCCTAGCCTCAGCAATCAGACAACAAAAGGAAATTAAAGGCATCCAAATCGGCAAAGAAGAAGTCAAATTATCACTCTTCGCAGATGATATGATACTATATGTGGAAAACCCAAAAGACTCCACTCCAAAACTGCTAGAACTTATACAGGAATTCAGTAAAGTGTCAGGATATAAAATCAATGCACAGAAATCAGTTGCATTTCTCTACACCAACAGCAAGACAGAAGAAAGAGATATTAAGGAGTCAATCCCATTTACAATTGCATCCAAAACCATAAGATACCTAGGAATAAACCTAACCAAAGAGACACAGAATCTATACTCAGAAAACTATAAAGTACTCATGAAAGAAATTGAGGAAGACACAAAGAAATGGAAAAATGTTCCATGCTCCTGGATTGGAAGAATAAATATTGTGAAAATGTCTATGCTACCTAAAGCAATCTACACATTTAATGCAATTCCTATCAAAGTACCATCCATCTTTTTCAAAGAAATGGAACAAATAATGCTAAAATTTATATGGAACCAGAAAAGACCTCGAATAGCCAAAGGGATATTGAAAAAGAAAGCCAACGTTGGTGGCATCACAATTCCGGACCTCAAGCTCTATTACAAAGCTGTCATCATCAAGACAGCATGGTACTGGCACAAAAACAGACACATAGATCAATGGAACAGAATAGAGAGCCCAGAAATAGACCCTCAAATCTATGGTCAACTAATCTTCGACAAAGCAGGAAAGAATGTCCAATGGAAAAAAGACAGCCTCTTCAATAAATGGTGCTGGGAAAATTGGACAGCCACATGCAGAAAAATGAAATTGGACCATTTCCTTACACCACACACAAAAATAGACTCAAAATGGATGAAGGACCTCAATGTGCGAAAGGAATCCATCAAAATCCTTGAGGAGAACACAGGCAGCAACCTCTTCGACCTCTGCCGCAGCAACATCTTCCTAGGAACAACGCAAAAGGCAAGGGAAGCAAGGGCAAAAATGAACTATTGGGATTTCATCAAGATCAAAAGCTTTTGCACAGCAAAGGAAACAGTTAACAAAATCAAAAGACAACTGACAAAATGGGAGAAGATATTCGCAAACGACATATCAGATAAAGGACTAGTGTCCAGAATCTATAAAGAACTTAGCAAACTCAACACCCAAAGAACAAATAATCCAATCAAGAAATGGGCAGAGGACATGAACAGACATTTCTGCAAAGAAGACATCCAGATGGCCAACAGACACATGAAAAAGTGCTCCATATCACTCGGCATCAGGGAAATACAAATCAAAACCACAATGAGATATCACCTCACACCAGTCAGAATGGCTAAAATCAACAAGTCAGGAAATGACAGATGCTGGCGAGGATGTGGAGAAAGGGGAACCCTCCTACACTGTTGGTGGGAATGCAAGCTGGTGCAGCCACTCTGGAAAACAGCATGGAGGTTCCTCAGAATGTTGAAAATAGAACTGCCCTATGACCCAGCAATTGCACTATTGGGTATTTACCCTAAAGATACAAATGTAGTGATCCAAAGGGGCACGTGCACCCAAATGTTTATAGCAGCAATGTCCACAATAGCCAAACTATGGAAAGAACCTAGATGTCCATCAACAGATGAATGGATCAAGAAGATGTGGTATATATACACAATGGAATACTATGCAGCCATCAAAAGAAATGAAATCTTGCCATTTGCGACAACATGGATGGAACTAGAGCGTATCATGCTTAGCGAAATAAGTCAAGCAGAGAAAGACAACTATCATATGATGTCCCTGATATGAGGAAGTGGTGATGCAACATGGGGGCTTAAGTGGGTAGGAGAAGAATCAATGAAACAAGATGGGATTGGGAGGGAGACAAACCATAAATGACTCTTAATCTCACAAAACAAACTGAGGGTTGCTGGGGGGAGGTGGTTTGGGAGAAGGGGGTGGGATTATGGACATTGGGGAGGGTATGTGCTTTGGTGAGTGCTGTGAAGTGTGTAAACCTGGTGATTCACAGACCTGTACCCCTGGGGATAAAAATATATGTTTATAAAAATAATTCTAGGAAAAAAGTATCCAAATTCAATAAAGACAAATTTCTAAAACTTAGCACCAAATTCTAAAATCAGAAGTAGACAAAGATGACCAATTTCACATTATTTTTAATATTATTTTGGGTTTTAATGTAAACACTAAAAGAAAATGAAATAACTAGCAAAAAGCACTGGAAAAAAAACTATCTTTTGCTGATTAGATAACCGTATACTTGTATAAATACAAAAATCAAGAAATTCTAACACAAAAAATTCTAAAATTAGTGAATTATTTATTCTAATTTCTTGTTTGAAAAAATATTTTTTAAAAATTAACAGCTTTTCTCTGACAATTAGGATCAAGAAATGAAAAGTCAAATCTTTTTATAATAGTTGACAAAAAACATAAAATACTTTAAGTGTAAATAAATAAAAAAGACATAGTATATACAAAATCTTATTAAATTATATAATGTATGATTAAAAGATATAAAAATGCATTCCATATTCTTAGAAAGGAAGAATACATAGAAAAAAAGTCAATTCTCTAAAAATTAATGTAATAATTAAATGCAATTTCAGTTGGTATTTCAATATTTTCTTAAATGGGTACATTATTTTTAGATTGTATATGAAAGAACATACATCCAAGAAACCTATAAAAAAAAAAGTTATGGGAACATTTGCTTTACCAAATATCAGAATATATCATAAAACCACTGTAATCAAAAAGGAATAAGTAAATGGAGCCTTGAAACAATACAGATACTCCAGAGATAAATACCAGAATTTATTTGATTATTAAGGTGGTATATTTTCAAGAGTAAAAAGTCATGGATTACTTAATAATTGGTACTAATATCCTAGATATATATCTGGAAGAAAACAAATTAAGACAATTTCTTTTAACAAATACAAAAATAAAATCCAGATGGACTGAAGTTTTAAATAACAAAATTAAGAAACTGTAAGAAAATCTGCGATCTCACAACCTACAAGCGTCTAGAATTCACGACTCCCTAATATGATTGGAAACCCAGGAGTTAAGGCTAAATGCATTTGGCTAAATAAAAACTAAAAACTTTTATATGGCAACAGATCTTATAAATAAGGATAATACATAAAAACTAGATATGGGACAAGATAAGATGAGAAAGTAACCCAATAAAATGATGGGCAAAGACAATTCACTGATGAACAAATCTGTTCTTTGGCAAACCAAAGAAAAGATGTACAAATTTACAAGTAGTAACCATGAATATGTAAATTACAGTAACAACATGATTATCACTTTACACCCATCAGACTGACAAAAGTTTAAAAGAGCCACAACATTTATTGTTGGCTGAAATGTAATGAAAAGGATACTCTCATATATTGCTGGTGGAAATGTGAAGTGTTACAGCCTTTGGGGAAAGCAATCTGGTATCATTTATTATAATTAAAACACATACTCACTCTTAGACCCACCCAACAATAACATTCCTGGGTATTCCATAAAAATAGAACTATTTATTTACACAGACAAATGTAAGAAGATATTGGTTGCAGCATTGTCAGTAGCGGTAGAAGAAAAAGAAAAACTAGAAACAAAAGCAATGCCTATCAATAAAAGAATGGCTTTTAAAAATTCCAGTCATCAGAAATAATGAATTGGAGCTCTACCACATGACTTAGAGGATTTTCAAATGAGAAACTGTTGAATGAGAAAAGCAAGATGCAGAAGAACATGTAATATATGATTGTACTTCCAAAAAAAAAAAAAATACACACACACAAAACAAATCTTATATATGTATATTATGTGAATAGGCATGTATATTATTCATTATATGAGGATTATACGAGGACAGATAAAAATATACAGAAAAGATGCATTCCATGCTATTTTAAAGGGTAGTTGGGAGCCAGATGTGAAAGGAAGAGGGCTGAAGCAAATAAAAAAGAAAAGAAAAACCTGCCGTAAATGGAGCACTTCATAATTTTACAAGTATTCATTTGAAAAAATTATGTATATATGGGTACATGTAGTTAAAATAGGTATTCTTTAAAATTATATTAGATTTAAAATATTTTAAGGAAAAAAATAAGTACACTAGTAGAAAAATATTTTGCTCTTCTAGTGATCAAAGAGATTCAAGGTAAAATAATGAGATATAATTTTTCCATAAAAGATTAGACAGGATTTGAAAAATTGGTAACACCCACCAGCTGGGTAGAAGTGAAAAATTAAATACTTTTGATGCTTTGTGAGAGTAAATTGTTAGAACCTTTCTGAAGGATACTTCGGCGATATTTAAGAAAACTCTTTAAATAAGCACTGCATAATCATACAGAAAAGTATGTATACAGAATAAATATTGTCATTAATGCCAAGAAGTTGTAAGCAAGTTAAATAAATGAAATAGCACATGTAAAGTACTTAGCATATGCCTGGGATGTCATTAGCACTCAATGAATGTCCAAAAACAGGGGCCTGGGTAATCAAGTGGTAGTCCATCTCAGAAGGTAAAAAAATAATGAAGCATTTAATAAGTAGTACTACCATCCTGAAATGGAAAACAATGCAATTTTAAAAATGATAATGAAGAGGACACCTGGCTGGCTCAGTCAGTAGAGCATGAGTCTCTTGTTCTCAGGGTTGTTAAGATTGAGCCCTAGGCTGGTATAGAGATTACTTTAAAAAATGAAAAAAAAATTTTTTTAATGAAAATGATAATGCTGATTTAGATTTGTGACATAGACATTAACAAAACACAAGCTATCACTAAAGGGGAAATGGAGTTATAAGTAGTATCCACCTTTGTAAAAACATTTGTAATTATATCCGTGTAGGAAAACATCTAGAAAGAAGTGAACCAAAATGTTAACAGTGGTTATCTCTGAATGTGGACTTTTGGTTTTTGAGGTTCATTTTTAAAAATGTATCCATGTTTTCTAATTTTTCCACAATAAGAATGCACTTTTGTATAATTTTTAAACTTTTCAAAGCACAGCAGGGTGGATGAATATTTAGAATATGGAATCAGAAGCCCAGCTCTTTAACTTAATCACAATGTGACATTAGGCATTTTACTTTTAAAAAACATGTTTTTTTCATCTGTTGGTTAATTACATAGAGCCAAAATAACCTATCTACTGGTCATTCCAAATCAACAGGCATTTGCTATACTTGAATTCATGGGTGGGATTGTAAAGGGGTTGGGGGGGCATGCTGACATTTGCCACACAAGCATAATTTTTATGTTGCCCTAGTAGGTATTCAAAAGACTGGATCAGACACAGGAACTTATGTGGTTATTTTCAAACATCTCATGACTTGAAAGAACAGGTGTTGGAAGAAACTGTGTCTACATATTTGCTAGGAAAGCATTCTCAGGTTTCTTTTCTAATCATGGAAAAGATGATACATTAATGTGACTATTACCCCTACTTTCTGAAACCAGCCAAGCAACCAGATGCATGAAACCCACATTCGGGAGAAATGAAGTCATTAGTAAGAGTCCCAAGCATTCTAGCAATGAAACTATTAGAGTTACATAACCTACAAGTTCCAACACATTTTCCTAGGTCCACCATGTACCTTATAAAACATTTCCAAAGACTGCTGAAAGACAATTCCAAATTCATATATCATGACCTTTGGACCAGTTCCAATGAAATACAGAATGTCCCTCATGGGACTGTTTATGAATGCAATTGGTGCATGCTCAAAATTACTTTGGAAGACTAATGGAAATTTTTGATTCACAGTTGGAAAGAGAAAAAGAGGAGAGGACATCCAGTTCTGAAACCATAGATTATCAAAAATGAAGAGCAAGTAGAGAGACTGATACCGCCTTGGGAAGGACAAAAGAGAGAGAACCTGAAATATTACAGGAGGCATCTGCCTTCATCCACAAGCCCAGCATCATCCTTTGAAGGGAGATGATGGGAATCACTGATCTTTCTGATTTTCTTTAATACTAAGAGCAAATGAATGAAAAAGAAGGCTAAATACTCAAGATGAATCTAGTGTGAAGCCAAATTAAAATAATGTAAGCCAACCCTACTTAAAGATAAGCAGTCATCTCCCATCTGGCCTTTTGCAATGGCCTCCTAACTGGTCTCTGTTTCCAATCTTAACTTTCTATGGTCTACCTTCCATGTGGTAGCCAACGTGATCTTCCGAAAACAATAATCAGAACATATCTCTCCCTGATGACTTCTCTTCATACTTAGAATAAAATCCAAAGTCCTCACCAGGGCCTGCAGGGTAATTATAGTTTTCAGTTTTCCTGAATGATCCTGGTTTATGGCTAATGAGGTCCTTCCCCCAATATCCCTTTGGCCCATTCCCTCACTTGATCCAAGTATCTGAGCGAACACCTCCTCAGAGAGGTCTTCCTTTACCTCCTTACTGAAAACAACTCTATCCCCTCTTCTGCTTTACTTTGTTTGAAATACTTTGTCACTATTTAGCATTATATCATGTTTTAATTTCTTGTTTGTCTAACTGGAATTGTGCTTCCTGAGGGCAGCATATCGTTGTCTTCAATAACACCGCCAGCACCGGCCCTGGGGAAAGGCTCAGCAAATACCTGATGAACCAATGAATACATGAGTGAGGGAAGGAAGGAAGGAGGAAGGAAAGAAGGAAGGAAGTCAGCCAGTTTTTGGCTCTGATTAGCAAGTATTCACTCACTCCAAGTTTGTATGAAACATTGTTTGAGCTGGTGATTTGTAGATGATGATAAATATGGACCATGACAAATGCTACTTGTACACCATCAAATCAAATGTACATTTTACTTCTGATTGCTTTACCACAGTATAGGTGTTGTGAACATTATGTGCTCATATCAGGGAAAGCCCTGAGTGTGGATTCCCAGCAGTCAAGGTTCTGTAGGGTAGCAGATTCCCTCAGCCCCATGGCATGGGTTTGAGGCTCTTTGCTGATTCTTGAACTTTACCTCTTTGTGTATAAGCAAAGATGATCAAGGGACTAAAAGAAAGCTGATGTTTTGCTTTTTATGAAAATGTCCTGAAAAGCAGACAGACACATACACACAGAAGTAACCAAAACCATAATACATCTGACTTTTGTCAAAGCGAGCCAAGTATTCCCATTGTAAGGGTAAGGTAATTGAGTTCCCATGAGTTTAGGGGACATAAATGTGCTCATGTAAATGAAAAGTAACAATGCTGAGACTTACAGATCCATATGTCTGGTACCAAATCTATACTACCTTTCAAAAAAAAAAAAAGAGGCCAGTCTTTAAAGGGACATGGAAATGGGCATTCCTATAAACTTTTAAAGTAGCCCATGCCCCAAAGGGGTCCCACAGAGTTGAACAAATAACTAGAAAACATATTCTTGACTGGACAGCAAATAGTTGTCAATGAGGGTTCCCCAGCAACCCAAACTCGAGCTGAGACTTTCAACCATCTCAGTTTTCCCAACCTCTGAAAATAAGCAAGAGACGATGTGCTCCCACCACACTGCAGCCCTAAAATTCTCTCTCTGGAAGAAATAAGAGGCAAGGTTTGCCCTTTATACTTCTTTTGCCAATATATGGTTGCTCTTGAATAATTATGCTAGAGAGAAAAGTCGGCCTTCAGTGCAGGTCTCTGTGAACTTACAGTTACCATTTACCAATAACTCAAAAACTAGAATTTCTGTCTGCAGGACTGAGAATCCGACAGCACAGCTTCTATGGGAGAAACTCCATCCCCCATGGGAGGGTCAGTGAGAGGCTCCCCGAAGTTCCTGTTTCTTCGTTCTATCACAAAGCAGGCACTTGGGATCCCAGCCAGCAGCCCCACAGCACCCAAAATCGTTTAAGCCCTGGACTGTATCCGGTATTGTCAGCCTTTTAGCAGTGGGAGGGGGAGTGCTCCATAGTACTGTCTTTCTCTTGAAAAGTACGAATCTGATGATTATTAACCCTTGCATGAGGATGGCTACGAGGACCTGCTGTCTCATAGAGTTCTCCTCGCCCTTACCCTTTTGTCTATCTTGTGACTTCACTCTCTCTCCAGTTCTACACATGGTACAATTCATGGGTCTGAAAGACCACCTCAGGAGATGACTTTCTCGAGGTTCCCCATGATATCCACCAAACCCCAGAGTGGGGGAAGGGGACAGTTCCTGAGAGAAGGAAACACTGGATCACTGGGAGCCCATGAGCCAACCTCTGCAGAAAGCCCACCCCCTGGGGACAGGTCTCCAAGGCTTCCAACACTGCCCTCAGGGATGACGAAGTGCATTCTTCGATCTAGGGGTGTTTAGAGCAACTATGTCCTGGACTGAGGAGGACATGCCTGAAATCCTGGACTGAGCAAGCTGTAGTGTTCACAAGTGAGGAGAGACACAGAGGGGAAGGAAATGCCCCATAGCCTGACCCAGGGTTGCAGGGTTGAGACCACACTGCATCCAGATGACTCTTACAGGACCATGACAACATGTTTGTATGGAAATTTATGTCTTCAAAATACTATGCAATACATTAATGCATTGACTCATCCAATGGGACCTAAGAATGATTGGAATCCCCTCTTTATGGTGCCCAGAATGGTGTACAGCCCAAAGAAAACACTGAATAGATATATGGTGAATAAATTGCAGGGTAAGTGAAAAGAAAGGGATGGTCGGAGCAACAAGAGAGTTGGGGACAGGAATCTGAGGGTCTCATCTCTAGGTATGTGTGTGTGAAGGGATCTCAGTTCCAACAACTCATCTCTTCAGTGTTTTTTTCAAGGATAAAGGAATTCTACTCCGTATATTTTCCTTAATTTTACTCACCTAGGGTCACCCTACTTCAGTACATGCTCAAAAAAAAAAAAAAAATACATCCAGGGAATGGACATTCTATCCCATCTCCAGGCTCACTAAAAATGCCTATTCTCTGAACTGCTGTACTTCTTATGCATACCTACTTCTCTTCCCATCCTGGCATTCACTCAAGTCAGTCTTTCCTTCTTCCATACGTCAGAGCTTCTCCATCTCTTATTCTCAGACTTAGGGAATTAATTGTGAAGCCCAGCGTCAATAACAACCTTCTCTCAATATTATACAATGACAGCTGAGTGCACAAACTCAGCCAGATTATAACTTAACACCTGATAGTTTGCAAAGTGCTTTCACTTACTGCTGTCCCATTTTAATCTTTTCAGTAAGATGGGAGCAGCTCTTCTTATTTATAGGGAAAGGAAAGGCTCACTTAACACTAGAGAGTAGCAGAGTTGGCTTCAATTCCAAATCTCCTGAATCTCCACAGGTAGCACGCCTGTGACCTAGGCTATGTCAAGGTGCAATTAGTCCCCAGGCACATTACATGATTGGTTCTCAAAGCATGGTGCCAAGTATTACCTGGGAGCATGTTAGAAATGCAGATTTTTCAGGCCCCTCCGCAGGGCTACAAAATCAGAATTTTTTTTAACAACAGTCCTGGCAATTTGTGTGCCCTTGAAACTTTGACAAAAACTGCCCAAATCACTTGAAATCTGCAAGGGACTGACCCTTTCCAGAAGTCTTTATTTTTTTACCATTTCTTTATCTCCAGGAAGACCAGATGGGACAAGCTCTTTGCTTTGCATGCAAATTCAGCAGATGAAAATAAAAGCCACCTCCTGTGCCCTATCAGTTATCACAAACAGGTTTTTCACATCAGACACTCCCAGGTTATTTTCAACTTTTTATTCCTTCATAAAATGGGGTGTTTGCTCTGTGCTTTCTTCCCTCCTCTTTTTTCTCTGGGGAGCCAGTGAACTCTAATAGTTATTATTCCAGGGCAGAGTTCCTAACTCAAGCTAGTAAGAAGTCCACAAAACAAAGAGGTTTGTTTGTGCAGGTTCAAATCCTGGCTCCACTACAGTCCAGCTGTGTAAAATTTCTACCTTTCAGAGTTTTGTGAAAATACAAGATAATGTAATAGAGTACCTAGCATACTGATTGATTCATTGCTGACAATAAATATTATATCACTGGCTGAATAAAAAAATGAATGAGTAAACAGAAACTATGGAGAGGAAGGGCTTGGGCAGGAAGAGGCCAGAGATAAGAAAGGGACAGTTACTAGAGTGTATTTATCAAATGTTCTTTCCTGTACTTAAAGAAGAGAAGATAATAAAAGAAGTTCCTGATAATCAGGTTTGAAAACCTAACAGGCACTGAAGTAATGAATGGCCCATGGATGTTCGAACGGGGAAATAAATCAAATCGTGAAAAAGTATCATAGACATTACAAAGTATTTTCCAAACATGAGTATTAGTATTACTGAGGGATGGATGGCAGTCCTGTTCTTTAGAGTATCTATTCTTTTACTACCCTTTTATTGATTACCTAGAGACTGCAACATTTGCATTTTTAACAAGCTCTGCAACTAATTCTGATACACATTAATGTTGAAGAACGGCGACATTTGAAGGAAGAACAGAAAAATAAGTAAGCCAACAAATGTGGAGAAGAGTTTGCTTTGAGGAAGGTACAGAAAGAACTAAATGAGAAGTAGCATGAGCAATGGGAAATTACAGGGCTAGAGAATGGAAGGGATCCCCAGTCACAGCATTCTCTTTTGGATTTACTGCATGGTGTCCTGAGTTATAAAGAAGCATACTCTTCTAGAACACAGTTGAAGATCATGATACAAAACTTGCTATTTGAAGCTCTGCCACTTTCTAAACACTACCTAGAGCTGGGCATCCTTGACCTTTAATCAGTTAGCTATGAGGTGCAGTGTTGTCTTGACCACAGAGAAGATAAGAGCTAATAGAGGTTTCCCCTAGAACAATTTAGTCATCCCCCAGCATGTATACAAACACTGTCTTTTGGACAATTCTCAATATTTTTAAAGGAAAAAAAAACTCACCTAAATCAGTTCCTAGAGCATTACAATTTTTCTTCAGACCTACTACCAAGGTTCTATAATTTAAACTTGACCCTAGATGATTGGCACCCAGACTCCATGTAGCAGGAGATAGGAGAAATCAGACACTGTTTTGGCCCCCAGACCAATAAACTCGTCTCAGGCTACTGCTCCTCTACTAAGATGTCAACAGATAGGCAAGTGAATTCCTTTTATATCTGTAATATTTTTAAATATTTCAAGCAAAGAAGTATTGGATGATCATTTTAGGTTTTTTTTAAAAAACATTTTAAGATCTAAATGGTCTAAAAAATGAAAAGAGAGCCCTGCATTTTTGACATGTAAAATATTTCCCTCAAGGAATTCCTGTATCATTTTATTCTTCTGTAAACGTTAGAAACAAGGCTGATTTATATCTATTTTGTGTTAACCTTTGAGACAGAATCCTCTTACATGTTTGTCATCAAATACCTGTTGTTTTTGCTCTGTTTTGTTTCATTTTGCTTTGTTTAAAGGGTTATTTTTAGTTTTTTTCTGCAATAATATTGACAACTAGAAATGGAGATGGGTTATGAGTCTCAAGAAATCATAAGCAAATGCCTGAGTCCTAGGGTATAAGCTAAAAAATAGTGACCTTAACCAGGCATCCAAAAACCTAGATAGCCAACAAGTGGAGATACGTTATCTGGAATGTTACTCTTCAAATACATACTTATTTCTCTAGAAATGCATAGCACAGGATCCTCCAAACTGCATTTTCTTTAAAACACTGTTTCCCCATTGCCAAAGGCAAGGGAAGCAAGGACAAAAATGAACTATTGGGACTTCATCAAGATCAAGAGCTTTTGCACAGCAAAGGAAACAGTCAACAAAACCAAAGACCACTGACAGAATGGGAGAAGATATTCCCAAATGACATATCAGATAAAGGGCTAGTATCCAAAATCTAGAAAGAACTTATCAAACTCACCACCCAAAGAACAAAGAATCCAATCAAGAAATGGGCAGAAGACATGAACAGACATTTCTGCAAAGGAGATATTCAAATGGACAAAAGACTCATGAAAAAAGTGCTCCACATCACTCAGCATCGGGGAAATACAAATCAAAACCACAATGAGATTATGCCAGTCAGAATGGCTAAAATTAACCAGTCAGGAAACAACAGGTGTTGGCAAGGATGCAAAGAAAGGGGAACCCTCCTACACTGTTGGTGGGAATGCAAGCCAGTGCAGCCACTCATAGAGGTTCCTCAATAAGTTGAAAATAGAGCTACCCTATGACCCAGCAAGCACTTTACTAGGTATTTACCCTAAAGATAAAAATGTAGTGATCCAAAGGGGTACGTACACTCCAATGTTTATAGTAGCAATGTTCACAATAGTCAAACTGTGGAGGGAGCCTAGATGTCCATCAACAGAAGACTGGATAAAGAAGATGTGGTGTATATGTAAATACAGTGGAATATTATGCAATCATCAAAAAAACAAAAACAAAATCTTCCCATTTGCAGCCACGTGGATGGAACTAGAAGGTATTATGCTAAGTGAAATAAGTCACTCAGAGAAAGACAATTATCACATGATCTCTCTGATTTGAGGAATTTGAGAGGCAGGGCGGGGGTTTCTGGGGGGAAGTGAGAAAAAATGAAACAAGATGGGATCTGGGAGGAAGACAAACCATAAGAGACTCTTAATCTCAGGAAGCAAACTGAGGGTTGCAGAAGGGGTGGGGGGAGAAGGATAGGGTGGCTGAGTTATAGACATTGGGAAGGGTATGTGCTATGGTGAGTGCTGTGAATTGTGTAAGACTAATGATTCACAGACCTTTACCTCGAAACAATACATTATATGTTAATAAAAAAATAAATAAAACACTGTTTCCCGAAATGGGCTCTGGCAAACACCAGACCTACAAGATGCTTTGTGAAGAAAAAAGCAGTTTGTGAACAAATCAGTTTGCAAAGCTGTGTTTTCTGACAATGAAGATAAAAATAGTAATTATAGCATTTAACTGAGACTCAGGGCCCTAGCAACATTATTATTTACAAGTAAAATAAAAACAGCCATAGCTGTCACTTTGCTCATTCCAGTTGCACAACCCAAAGGAAAGACATAGCTGGCAACTCAACATTTAAGGAGGAGGAATCTTTCCATAGTCTTCAGCATAAAGGAAGTAACTAGAATATTATCTCCATCCTTATTAACTGTGGAAGGCACAAGTTTCCTCTTGGAGCAATGCACAGGGATCTAGACTCTCACACAAATGCTCCCTAGCACATGTTTTTCACTCGTAGCATTTAGTATATGTGATTATTATCTTTCTTTTTTCACTTGTTTCTATCTCTTCAACTTAGAACGTAAGCTCCAAGGGAGGAGGACCATGTCATTTGTGTTTGCAGCTGACCTAGCCATATCCTTGACACACCACAGGCATAGACACTTTTTAAGAACGTGAATGGTAAAGTTCCCTAATAAAGACCTGTCTTCTAGGATCTACAGTTTACTAAGAGTCATCAAAGGGATGGATTTTCAAGAGTAGCTAGAAAATCACCTCAGGCAAATATCTAAAATTCTCCCTAAACAGCATCAGCTTTTCTTAACGACTTCTCTGCAAGCCCTCCCAAATGTGTCCACACTGCTCCCATGGAGTTTCATGGAGCCATACAAACATAGGCCACTGACAAGGAGGGGATGCATCTGACTTCAAATTCTGCCAGCTAAGACTGGGTCTCTTTGTGCTTTATTTTGTTTTTCCATGTTCACTGAATTATAATTGGAAAGTAAAAAATACATACAATTAGGGTATACAATATGGTGATTTAATATATGTATACATTATAATGTGATTACCACAGTCAAGTTCATAGATATATCCATCACTTCACATTTTTGTGTTTGCATATATGTGTGTGTGGTGAGAACACTTAAGATCTGCTCTCTTAGCAAAGTTCAAGGACACATACAGTATTATTAACTATAATCACCCTAGTGTGCATTAGATCCTCAGAACTTATCCATCCTATAATTGACAGATTATATCCTTTGACCAACATCTTTCCATTATCCCAACTCCCAGCCCTAACAATGACTGTTCTACTCTCTGGTTCCATGAACTTGACTTTTTCATATTCCTCATATCTTTATATTTTAGAAACTGATTGTGATTCAACCTCTCGGGCATGAGGAGCAGGTCCTCCACCTGAGCTTCTCCCATAGTCCTGGGAGCCTGTCCAAATAAGCCTGGCTCAAGACAAAATATCCATCCCATAGCTCTCAGACTTGAAGGAGTGGAGTTTCATAGAGCCCTGGGGTGGGGGTGAAGGGGTAGTATTCCCCACAGACTGACATATCCACACCTACTGGAACTGACTTCTTGCCTTCTAAAGTGGAAATTTCATTTGCTTCTCAATCTTATCTTAGTTTAGCACTATTTCCTTAAGAACAAAGGAACTCAATCCAGAGGCCAGAGTGTTGATCCAAAAATGAAAGTAAAAAGAGTAATTATAACAGTCAGCACTTACTTGGCATTATTATAAGGGTCTGCAATTTGCTAAGCACTATGCATACACCAATATTGCATTTAATCCCCTCAAACACACTATGATGCAAATTCTGCTATTGCTCCCATTTTACAGATGAGGCATGATAACCCAAATCAAACCATGGCAACCCAATGCAACAACCATATAGAACTGCAGGCCCCTTTCTGCCTTCCATAGATCCAAAACACAACTGAAAGTGACAAGGGAGATGGAGAAACTGGGACCCTAGCAGTGTTGCAATGTTTCTGCCCTTTCTGGCCACCCAGTGGCCACCACCAAAAGGCTGCATTATATTGATTTAGCTCATCTCAGATGCACATACCATAGGTCCAAATAGACTCATATAACTGCATTCGTCATTCCAGATACTTTAATCCATTACTTAATGCATTACTCAGATTCTGGTACCAGGAGGGAATGGCAGGAAGTCAAGGTTGGTTATACATGGATGAAACCATAATAGTCTTGAAAACACCTGCACCTATGAAGAAACAGCCAGAATTTGAAAACATCTGACTGTCAAAGTTTTATTGTTTGTCATTTAAAATGCTTGCCATGGATCTTACTTATGAGCACATAGTATCTTTGCATTACTGATCACTTCTAAATATTCATCCTCTAATTAGAGGAACCCCCAATCAAAAATGAGTCACTGACCTTTTCCTCAGCATTTTATTTCAGTAAGCCAAAATAAACACATGGAATTGTTACTATGGTGACCGAAGGTACTGAAGGGACCCAGCCTCTCATTAAAAAATTGACACACCAGCAGGAAAAAAAAATGATGGATGTTGTGGTTATTTTAGGGAAAATCATGTCCCAAATGTTGAGGTTAAGTCAGCCACCCCTTTTCCTTCAGAAAAAAAAGAAGAAGAAGAAGTTTCCGATGCAAATGGTTTGAATTAATGCCATGGATATTTATAACAACAGTCTGGTTAAGGGAACTTATTTGCTATTCATCAAGCAAATGTCCCCTAGGATTAAAGGAGCCCAAAGAAAATATTTTTAAAATAATAAATAAAATGTCTTTTGGGGTGGGAAGCAGTTCTATTCGTATTCAACAGCATGACTGCTGGGTTGAGACCTCAAAGCCTAAGGCCACTGGGACTGGACAATTCTGCAGTGCTTTTGGAAGAGATCAGCAAGACACATGTGTCCCAGCTGACGTGCCAGCAGGAGAGCCAATGTTTTCTTAAGTTGACACCCCAAGTAGTCAATAAGAAAAGAGAAACCAAGAGTGGCCTGATACACAGGTCTAAAATTGGAAAGGCATTGACTGTCTCTTTTTGAAGCAGCTTCCTTAGTTGAGATTTGGAGAGAAAAAGTGGAAGGGAAGAAGCTTAACTTTTTCAGCATATCACTGAACAATGCCATCCTCAGTTTTCAAAAATAGCACTAGAAGAAGAAACACTGTTTGGGTGAAACACTACCATACAGTCTCCTCTCCTTCATGGTGCCTCTGGGAGAGAGACCTGTGTGCACAGCAATGCAAAGAGACAACACCGGGACCAAAATATTATAAAGGGCCCAGGAAGGCCCCCCGAGGGTGAGGACAGTAGCAGTGACCATGAGTAGAGAGCCAGCATCGGGCTCACCCACCTGTTTGATCTCCATCCAGAGGCCTGGCACAGGTGACCAGGGACCCTACTGATCCTGTCTTTGTTTTGACTACTGATATTTTGTCAAAAGGTGGATTTTTTAAAATATTTTTATTTTAAATATTTAATATTTACATAATGTTCAATATTCAATATTAAAATAGTATTTTCTTTATTACCGAATTTTTGGTGTTCCCTTAAATTTTGTACCTGAAACAAGTGCCTCACTCCCCTTACCCTACCACCTCACCTCCTAATTGGGAGGTCCCCAGAGTCCCGCAAAGGAAGAGGACCTGCTTTCCAACCCAGGCACTGAAGTACTGAGTGCTGCCTCAAGACAGCGGCTTCCACTTAGAGGACTTCCTTTCTCTCAACAAATCAGTCCAAGCAGAATCTGCAAGACACAGGTATTGTACACAACCCACCTGAAAGGCAAGATTATAGCTGTGGCTTCAGACGCCTGAACTCAGATGTTTGTCTGCCATTGCATCAGTCATGCCTCCAAACCTCAGTTTCTTCCTGTGTTGATCTAGCATAATAAAGAAGCCCACTTCCTATCATCAGTCAGAAATGCAATGGGGTCATGCCTGTCAACAGCTGAGAAACGTGTACTACTGAATCACTGTCTGCCATTGTTATTGTTCTTCAAATCTTGGTTCCTGTGCTACTCACTTCACCCGTCAGAGTCTGTGTTTCCTCTTCTGTAACAAGAGGAATATAGTGCTATCTCTCAAGGTTGCTGCACAGATTAGACGCTACTGTATAGGAAGTGCCTAGAACAGTGTCTGCACACAGTGGTAACTATTATTAGAAGTGCTACTACTGCTGTTGTAAACTAGCTTATTCTTCCTCCTCTTCCTCCTGCCCCAAGTCTTCCTCCCATACACTACTACTGCCTCAGCCGACCAGCTACTACTCTGGAGTTAAGGTAGTTAATACAGTTGCAGTGAAATCTAGAAACAAGTCCCTCTACTGTGTGAAGGATCCTTAGATTGTATATAAACAGTAAAATCAATTCACTATATGCCATGCTTTTAAAAATGTTTTAAGGTATTCAAACATTATTATTATTTTCTGCATATAATACCAAATAACCTGTTGAATTTATTTTCTCATTTTGTTTTAGCTTAGTTGTTTGGGTATGCTGTAGACAGAACCCCAGACAAAGAAGAGTTAGTGTACTTCGATTGTTTATAAAGGAAAGGCATAAAAATAATCTTTAAAGCTAAGGGAATGTTAATATTTAGATCCATGTAAGGGAAAACAATAACAGTTTGTGATTTCCTCCCTCCTCACTCTCAGGGCAAACATTTTTAAGTGAGGATTTGATTTTGTAACATAAATTGTTTTCTATAGAACCCTAAAGACACGAGTGATTAATAGTGAGCTATAGAAAGAGATGCCCATAATTAGCAGCTTGGGTACAGTCAGATATAAACATATATTTTGTTTATGAAACATGTAGCTTGAAAAGAAATCACATCTTGTTAGACGTTACAAGAAGGTCAAGATACTAAGAAAAAAGCCATTAAGACAAGATTTTTAAATAAAGTCAGAATCAGATAGAATACATATGTGCATACCTGTGCCACACAAGCCTGAGACAAGTTTACTCAAGTTTATTTCTTCTTCATCATCAATATCGTTAAAATTTTTCCTAATTATTACTTTTATCAACTTTGGTATAACCTTGTGATTCTGATCTCAATTCTAACTATATAGATCTTTACCAAATACATAATAGTTACCTTGAATGCAGATAAATAAATGTGTATCATATAATGGGTCAAGATTTCATAGCTGCTTAGTTTATATGGCTTATTACCAAAAAAATGGAACTGATGACATCTGGCCCTTACTGGGGGCCAGACACTGGCCTAAATTCCTTAAATGAATTAAATCCTTTAATTCTTAAAATAATCCCTGTAGGACTGAAATTAACACCTCCACTTTATTGATGAAGACACTGAGATTTAGAAAAATCAAGTAACCTGACCACCAACAACACTATTTTATAAGCAGAGCTGAGATTTGAACACAGTCCTGTTGAACATCAAAGCCTGTCCTCTAAACCATTATACTAACCAGAAAACCATCCAAGTTGACAAGGTAGCCTCTTTCTGTTCACCATGAACATTCACATATGCTGAGACCAGCCCTCTTCATCCTATTCCAGGCATTCATATGGCCACTTGGCACATTAAGAAGATTTTCACTCAAGTCAAACAACAGTTAAGTTCAACCATTTTACTGCATTTGTGAAACAGAAGGAGAGCAGAGATCTTGGCCAGAACTGCTGTGTCTGACCATGAGAATGTGCACTATACAAATCCAGAGGGAGCCATTCACAAAGCAGTA
The DNA here is from genome assembly GCF_964662115.1 of Mustela nivalis. NCBI lineage: Eukaryota > Metazoa > Chordata > Mammalia > Carnivora > Mustelidae > Mustela > Mustela nivalis. The sequence continues at coordinate 28,577,992 of NC_139034.1, forward strand.
TTTGACAAGCACACTCCAGAGTTATTCAATATGGCAGCCCTGCCTTTGCTGCTCTAAATGTGGTTTATGACTCCCCAGCAAAAACCAGTCAGTTATTGGATAGAAGAAGACACCTGACCAAAAAGAGCCAACCAGACACTTGCTGTGTGTACACACAACAGAGAGACACAAAGGAGTCCCCCCAGCAGGGCAACTGAAGAGGCAGGAGACCTGGGCTGGGGCAGGGAATCCGATCACAGACTGCCCAGGCAGGAGAAGCCAGGATTGAAGTGGGAGGGGAAAGGCACACAGGGAGAGATGAAAGAGTTCATGGAGTCCCTTAGAGACAGTGAAAAAAAGCCTCATTTTCCCTTTCCAAGAATCCCCTCAAACCCAGTTATACTTTTCTACCCTTGATTTCTAAGAGGCTTTTGTGTATCCTTTCAACAAACCCCTCTTTGTATTTGCCAGAGTTTAAGGGCATCCTGATCTTTGCAGGGAAGAGAAGTGCCCATTCTTGACCAGACATCATCAAATGGAATTTTTTATTATTATACAAAAAGCAAGCTTGAATCTCAGTCCCCAGACTCATGTGTTTAAGAAATGCAACTTTATTTTTTCTATAACACAATGGAATTTCTGTTTTGAGAGAACATGCTGAAGGGGTGGCAGAAGCTTAGTGCAGTCATTTTAGGAGTCTAGGGACTTTGAGTAGAACCAAGGAAACAGGGATGAGGATGGTGGGCACTGAGTTCCCCATCATCCACAGTGGCATCTGCTGAGATGCCCCTGGGATGCCCAGTCCTGGTCATCATACAACAAATTGACTGCTGTCTGGCCCACCTCCCCATACTTGCTCCCCCACAGGGGAACTGTGCTCCTCTGTGGTACCCAGGAATTCACTTACTGCTCCACACCATGCTGGGCTGTGAGAAATTGGGACCATTCAGAAACCCATCCATTTAGCTCAGAGAATGATTCTTCCCACCATCTAGGCCATGGGAACCCAATGCTGTCCAAGGCACCTCTTCTTTATACAGTCATTTCTCCTCAGGGAACTACCCAGAAAGTGAGGTGAAGGTCCTGTGTGCATCTAACTCCCATAGATCTATCTGGGGTTCTACAGTCACACCTCCCCAAGACTTGACCTGCCTGAGGACTGGGCCCCTACCCTCCTCAGGGATTATCCACACAGAAGCTTCTAAATGTGCCCCTGTAACCCCCTGATGCTTCCTGCTGCATGGAATCTAATCCCCCCACCCCACCCCGAGGTGGGTATCTGGTCCTCAGTCTTGTGGTATTCTAGGCTCATTTATTATTAATGTCCCAGGTTCTTTGCTCTCCTGTGGTAGTTAGAACTTTGAATCCTAAAAGCCAAGATATGGCTTTGTTTCCTGGGCTTGCTCCACCTTTGCCAAGGCAAAGAACCCAGACTGGCCTAATCATCTGAATGGAAGCCAGAACCAAATGACCCAAGGACAAAAAAATCCTCAGTTGATATTTCAAAATATTGCTCCACCACACTGTATTGGAATCGTTGAGGCTCATAGAGCTTTGTTCTGGCCATAGGCTTTGATTTCACTGTGCTTTTCCTCGAGGTGATGCTGGCCAAGCTAAAGTGGGGCACCTCGAGGTGATGCTGGCCAAGCTAAAGTGGGGCCTCCAAACTTCCACTAAGCTAATGCTTCTACGATCCTGCCATTTCAAATGTGATCATGGTGGTGATGTATGCTGAGCCATTTTTCTAGTTTTCCTTAAGATTTACCTTTACAGCAAGTGTTACACTGAGAAATCTAGGAGCAAAGTAAATTATAAATAGAGATTTGTCCTTTTTCCTGGTTTCACCTTTTCTATGAAATCTGTGCTAACCATTAAGAGAACTTTTCCTTTTCCTGCTCAAATAACTATCACTTCACACCAGAAGGATCATAATCTATCATGCCTAATGTGCTTCTCCATCTTTGTGACTATATTAAATAATATTTCCTCTTATATATTTTATTATCTCACAAGAATAAGAAAAACATTTCAAGGTAGACAAAATAATTTATTGGTGATATACAAAATATATCCACACAAAGTACCATATTCAATAATTTTTTTAAACTAGTGATCCTGCTTATTTTTTTTTTAATTTTTTTTTTTTTGACAGACAGAGATCACAAGTAGGCAGAGAAGCAGGCAGAGACAGAGAGAGTGGGAAGCAGACTCCCCGCTGAGCAGAGAGCCTGATGCAGGGCTCGATCCCAGGACCCTGGGATCATGACCCGAGCCGAAGGCAGAGGCTTTAACTCACTGAGCCACCCAGGCGCCCCACTAGTGATCCTGCTTATTGAGAGTCAGTATCAAAAGTGAGAGTTATATCTATACCTGATTTAGGCATTTGCTTTTTCATAATTCCTAGCCCCAAAGAATGCTGTCTTTTCCAATCTGCCCTATGAGGCCTATAGCTTCATCAGGATTCTTAGCCAAATGCTTATGGTAGGCTCATTCTTCCCTTGATTCATTCAACATAGATGTAATTACAAACTACTGTGTGTTGGGCATGGAATGCAAAATAACTGTGGCTGGAAATGCACAGGTAAGTGGAAGAAATAGAAGTTACAGCACAAAGTAAGATCTGTAACGGAGAGCTTGCCAGCATGCGGTTCAGTCTTCTGTGATGTCCTAGGGCGAGTCCACCCTTCCCACCTCCATAAGGCACCAGTTCCCTTCCTCCAGTGCATTCCAGATTAAATCTCCTTCCTACTAAAAAACTCCCCTAGAATCATTTCCCAATCTAAGTTAAGGGAATAGTAGTTTCAGGAAATCTGAGAAGGCATTACATGGAAAGTCAATTTAGGAAGCAATGAGTAAAAGTTAGACTATTTGGTTGTGTTATATTTTCAGGAATGCTCAGAGCTTTTGTAATGCTAAGATGCATAGTGTAGTGACACACTTGTGCATATCCAAGAAGAATGCATATTTACAGTATCTCCCCAACTTCTAACTATAGATCCCTCTTCTTCCAGAGCACATTGCAGGACTCATATTGAAAATAAAACAAATAACCTGAGAAACACTAGCCTAAGGAATAAAGTTCAAACTTCTTAGCAAAGCATTTAAGGCTATTGCCATCTGTCTCTAATCTATTCTTACAACCTCATTTCTTATTATTCCTTTGTTACTATACATCACACACCAACCTTGTTAGGCTAGTAGTTCCCTAAGCAGATGGTACACTTTAACATGCTTGAGTTTTTACTTATACATTGCTCTGTTTACAATGCCACTCAACATTCTCTTTTCTCTCGCTCCCCTCTTCTCCATCTGAACTCCTGTATATATTGCAAAACCCACTCCACAGGGACGCATCTACCCAGTCTCTAAATCACTGTCTCTAAATCACTCTAAATCTATGTTCTCTTTGTAATTTGTAGCAGCAATCATTTTGTATTACACATTTCTCTGCTGCCTTCAAAAGTTTATAAGTTCCTGGGACTTCCTCTTTGTATCTCTCAGCATCTGGTGAATTGTCTGCCATATGAATGATTATTTCAGATCAAGTTTTCAAACATCTCAAAAAATTTCCTTACTTCCTTCCAAACCAGAAAAATGCAGGTGTGAATCTAGTGTGTACCTTTCTCTTAAATTTAGAATCCATGTTTAAAACGGGGTTCTTAACAGTAGATAAGCATCCATGATTACTCAAGAAGGGATTCTTAAGTGGCTCATTAAATCTTGGATTTTTCTTTTGCCCAATTATAAAATCACAAGTCACAATCACTTTAAAAATTGTATAAAAATTATATAAAAAATTGGGAGTTGTACTTTATGCCTTCACTTTATGCTACAGCACCTAGCACAAAAAAAAAAAAATTGTTACAAACATTTAAAATATACTGTGCTCACTTCAGCAGCACATAAACTGAAATTGGAACAATACAGAGAAGATTCACATGGCTCCTACATGAGGATGACATGTAAAAAGTTGTCCTCTCTGGGAATGATGATAAGCCCCTGAAAATGCCAGTATCTTCCCCCAGTCCAAAGAGCTGACCTACATGTTCCCTGGTATTCCCTGGGCTCATCAGGATTTCCCTATGGATCTTCTTTCTTTCATATTTTCATCTGCCTCCCAGTGCCCAGGCATCTCCACCAGAGCAGAGACACCGCCAGACTGGTGGTCTGCGCACACGTCCTTCTTTACTTGCCCCCTCGCCCCCCTGCCATCTCTGCCTCTCACCAAGACTCAAAAGGAATGTGTTCATTTTGCCAACAAGTCTCAGACACATTCACTTCAGCAAAGGGGTTGACTTACTTTATTCCCTGGTGGGAAAGGAAACATGACATTTTCCTCATTATTAAGGCACCACTTTTTCTTGCTACAAAGGGAAAATTCAACATCCTACAGGCCCCAAATGCAACTTTTAATTAAATGGCACTTTCCCTCCACATTTTTAAACTTTCTCTGCACATACATACACACACACACACACCCAGAGAGAGAGAGAGAGAGGGTACAGGCAGTTTCTCACAAGGCTCTACACTCCTCAGTTCTGCATTTGGGGTCTAGCGTCATCTGCCCCTGCCCTACACCTTCTCCTTTCCCCATTCTACAGTCCTGCCCCTGGCAACTGGGCTTCCTTGTCAATGCTGCAAGCTTATGCCCTCAATGCCTTTGTGCTTGTGATTTCTGCCCTCATCCTCCCAGGCTTCCAAACCCAGCCCAGGTGCTCCCCCAGACACCCTTCACTGATTACAAGCTGCACAGTGATCCCTCTCTAACCCACATGGTATTTTAATGCCTATGTTTAGTGCCTATGTTTACATTTATTCAAATTTTTTCTAGCCTTGCACTCATTATTCTGTCTTGACTCTCCAACCAGCCAGATAGTGAGCTGGAGAGAGGGTGTGGGCTCTGAAGTCAAGCAGCTGTTGGCTCTGGAGCCTAATTTCTGAGCTATGTGAGGCCCAGTTTCATTATTTGTAAAATGAAGAAATAAACACCCACCCCTTGCAAAGCTGAGAGTTGCTCTGAGCATTAAATGAGATCCAGCCTGTGAAATTTCGCCTTCTTGCCTTTCGTCTACTGTCTTCCTGCTCTCCTGAGGCAGGATCATATCCTACCCTGGTTCCTGGGTTCACGGAATGCCTAGCACAGTAACACAGGACGTGATCGGCAGCAATTGTTAGAGTGCACAGAATTAACAAAGAGCCGGAAATATAATCTCAGTTGGCGAGGAAATGAGACAGATCTTTAACCACTCAAAACCAATGTGCCACTAGAATGGAAATGTAAGATGAGATAGCATAAAAAAGCAGACCCATCATGACACACAGACCATTTCTATGCCTAGAAAGATATTTTATTAAACCACATAGAAAAGCAAATGTCCTGTTTCTAACACCTTTAGCAAAGGCTGCCTTGAGTCTTGCAGGGATATGCATTAAAAAGATGTCTTTTTCAGCCTTTTTAATTGAGTTCTGTTTAGCTCATACCTTATATTAAATCACAAGCAGGGGCTTAAAATACTACCATCAGATATGAACCATATTTCTTCAGTTTCTAGGTGAGCACAAAAGTGCTGCACAATTCTGCTATGGTCATTTGCCAGCTATTTCATTCTTAACCTTAGAAGACAAGACAAACGACGTCCTTAGCTTGAGCCCTATGAGCTACAGAGTGGGTGTGAGGAGAGTGACTTACTCCAATTTGTCCTGTCCTAAAATTTCATATCACTAACCGTGGTGGGGGGGGAAATGCCATCCGTTCACTTAAGAGGTTTCACTGAAAAGCAGAACACTTCTTTCTATTTACTTAAGCAAAAAGCTACAATATGAAGAAGCACAATAAATTCTAAACATGGTGCACATCTGGTCTGAAAACCACAATCAATTTACTGCTGCATCTGAAACATTTTCAGCGACTGTCATATAATATATTATCACACATTTCTAGCAGGACATTTTCTTGGCACCAAAATAGACAGGTATATCTGTCAGTTCAATTTCTTGCAAATGAAAGAGAAAATTATTTGGCTCAGATGTCCATACTGTCTTTGGAGCGGTGTAACTATCCTATGAGAAGGGTATTAGTCAAAGATGCCAGGAGCTCAACATTTACTTCCAGAGAGTAGAATTATTGGCTACAAGTAGTGGGGGGGGGGGGATACATGCATGTAGGTATGCATCTTCCCTTTTTTCCCTTTCCAATAGAACCATTTATTACATTTACTTGAAAGAGATGTACCACGGTCTGGTTTAGCCCATCTATCTCCCAGTACTATAACACTGGACTCTCTATTAAATAGAATCTTTTGATCTCTGTGGCTCCTAAAGCAGAACTTTATTAAAAGTTTTATTAAAAAATTAAAATGCAATAGAAATCACATTAAAATACTTAAAAGCTCTTTATTTTCACCCTAACCTCCTCATGGGCATTCGCAAGGGGAGTCACAATCGTATTGAATAGCCAGAGAGCCCCACGCCCAATAAAGAAGGCTGCCAAAATATCCTAGTATTGGCCCCAGTGAAACCATTTACTGGCTCACCGTTGGCTGCATAATCTGCCTTTAAGCACTTTCTCCTCTGTAAAAACCCCAGAGCTCCTTTAAGAGCCTTGTCTCAGCATACAAAACTTTCAAGTGACTAACCCTTCCCTACCCAGGCCTGAGCCCCTCACACCAGCCATGCAGATTTGACCATTCCTGATGACCCACTCAAAGCACATTTCTTCTTGTCGGGCAGGCAAAAAATGCATAAAGGTAAGATTATCTGATCTTTGACAAGGTTCATAAATAGACTGGACATTGTCAACCCTCTTTCATACTTCTGAGCCTTTGCCCGTGTTATTCCCTCCACCATGAATGCAGCAGCTGACTCTGCCTGGTGAATATCTCATCATGCTTCAGAGCTCAGTTCAACTAGGACTTTTTGGTGACACTTTCCCCTCCCTTTACTGAATTAGGTGGCCCATTCTCTGGTAGGAGATGGAGCATCCCATGCAACCCTCCTCCAACTCCACCCCACCATACACCAGTAGAATGCAGGAGGGGACATTATGTCTGTCTTCCCACCAGCCTGCAAGCTCTTCTGCACAGGACCTTCACCTTCCCTGTGTCGCCAGCACCTAGGATAATATCTTGCATAAAGAAGTTCTCCTCAAATATAAAGAAGGGAATCCTCAAATTTACTGAATGAAAAACCAACAGCAGCAAGCCAGAAAAATCCAGACTGTCAGAATGGTTAAGGGCTTCACTTGGTTCTCTACAAGCAAAAAAGAGAATCTCAGAAAAGGGCAAAGTCAAAGTTTTCAGATCTTTCAACCACAAGAGTTGTTAGTAAGGAAAATTCATCTGATCATATGGAGATAGAGGAGGGGAGTGTATGCTTTTACAAGTGGGCCTGCAGTCTTGCTGTGAGAATTAGAGAAATACAAAAGAGATAGGGAAAAGCACCCCAGAGAAGGGAAGCTTTGGGATAGTAGTGAAAGACAGATGAAATGATGAGCACTCAAAAGCTATAAGGACAGTATCAAGGTAAAGAAAAAGAAGCCAGGAAGGGGGTAAGTCAGATAAGGAAGGATGGGGAGGAACACAAGGTTTATGAGCCATATTACAGAACCTTGAATGGGAAAAGATTTCTTGACTCTAAAAAGAAGTACATCCATGAAAAATCTAGAAAGACTCTCCGAATGTCAGCCAAGAAAAGGAAGAAACCAGTGGGCAGACTGCTTGAGGCCCATAACATGAAGCGAACCCATCTGTGTGGATCTGAACTGAACAAAGATGACTGCCCAGATGAACAGACATGAGGCTGATTCTGTAATCACGGCCTAGATTCACACAAAACCCCCCAAAACTTGCAGAGAGCCCGGCGAGCTCAGGCAGAGGCACACATGGGATTGCACTGTGATCCACTGAGCACAGGAGCACACTACCTTCTGCCCGCTTCGGTGGCGGGATCCGTAAAGCAGTGCAGGTGTGTTTGCAGGAAAATGTCTAACAGCAGCTGAAATAACCAAAAACAAAGTGGTGAATGGCTGTCCTGGGCCAATCTGGGGACAAATTGGCAGAGCAGAGTACCGCTCTGCAGACCTCTCCAACTGCTGGAGAATTCTACCATCTCTCCTGAGGTGCCCCTTGAAAAGGCGAAGTGGAAAGGTAGAGCCTTTTAAAATTTTATGTGGTTTCTAAAGCATCTTAATTTTTAATAAAAAGTTCTTAATAACATTCTGGATAAAAGACTCTGGTACTTACAAGATCCTTTTTATAATGCCAAACTCTTTGTGCAATATATGTATATATTTTTCAAAAGACCACGGTTTGGCAAATGCTGACGGCCTTTAACACTTAGGATTATTCTCCTTCCGTTTACTCTACTGCTTGATGCTGTGGCCAAGAGCAAATCCATCCAGTTCTCTGCCCTGACTTTGCTTCATTTTGAGGTGAAAAATTTAAAGTGAAGTGTAATAGAGAGGTAATTTCCAACAGCCTTAGCCACTGAAAGTGTTCATCATCCAGCAGATACACTTTAACCCCGGCCTCTGACACATATACCAAAGGCCCAAGCACATCTAGAAACAGGTATCTAAGGACATTTCTAGGGCTGATGGCTATCTAGGTGTCAGCAACTACAATTAGATAAGCACAGAATAGAATCCTAGCATTCTCCTGGCGTTCACTTAATCCTTTACAATTTACAAAGTGCCTTCTTTGAGCCTCAGAGAAGTTATATGATTCACCCAGAGTCTATGGCTCGGTGCCACAGCCAGAAGCTCCACGGGCTTCCTTCCTGCAGGTCCAGACTGTGGGAGCATTCTGACTAGAACACCTGTGGCCAGAATTCATTTAGCAATAAAGTGTAGTGAGTAACAGCTCAATTCTGGAGCCATTCAGAGAAGCAGACTATAAGCTAGATGGATGCAGGGAAAACTGTCAAAGTTAAGGCATCAGACGAGGATGGACTAAACACGGTATTCAAAGGACAGCCTAGAAACCTGCCTCAGCCCCTGAAAGAGGTGGTGCCAGGTCATCACCAGGAATGGGTAGTGGGAAGCCATTTTGGAGAAGGCCAAACATTTTAGGAAAAGAAAACTATATTTCATGCATCCTAAGCATTAGCAAATTGCAAAAATCTCAGACCTACTACAGTAGGTAAACATGTCATTTGCTTAGAAAGTGAGTCACTTGGTTTCATCTTGTTAGTTTTTATCAAGAGGGAAATGTAAGAAGTGCTTGGAGAGAAAGACAAAGTTCCCCCCAAGACCAAATCCCATGAAAGCAGTGGATTTTTCCAAGCCATTAGCATCTGATTTGTGAGGCTAGATTCTTTTAGTATCTTAAATTCATGTTGTGGGTTTCCAAACTCTCTTCTGAATTCAAATTATGACATTTCTTCCAGGGACTAAGAAGTTACCAATATCCACACCAAACTTGAGGTATTGAAGGTTACATTTATTCATGTTCACATTTATTCACATGTATGGAGCTTGACTCATTGTTTATGTGAAAGACATACTAATCCTACTCTGTAATTTAGCCTTTTTGTACTTCAAGGTTCTCATCTGTAAAGTAGGAAAAAGAATAGTACCTGCTCATGGGTTGTCACGAGGATTAAATAAGTCAATGTACATAAAATACTTGGCATAGTAGCCAGCATAATAAATGACAAGTAAATGTTAGCCATTATTCATATTCCAATGAGTGCTTTGGTTTCTATAAATCATAAAAAGTGATCCTTGAACACACGCGTGCAAGAAGTTTCCAGTGGTTTGTTAGGTCTATGAAATTTGATCTTCCTTGCCTTTCTTGGCAGGAATCTTAACTAGCTAAAGTTATTGATCCAGGTAGCAAGACCCACACCTCTACATGACTGTTTCCACTCACTGAAAATTTCCAGAAAGTAATCATTTCAGGCTGAAATAGTCCATGGTTGGTCTCAGCCCAATGGAAACTCACTTGCATTGGAAGATGGGAACAGAATGCATCCCCTGATTTTCAATGGCTGGAGTTAAGGAACAACTAGGCTTTTTTCTATCCCAAAATAATATCTTGTAGCTGAACTTTTAAAAATCACTAAACATTATAAGTTTAAGCTTCCCTTATCCCTGAATACAATAAGTGACCACCTGCTTTAAAGCTCCTGTTATTCTTAAGATTTTTTAAACCTCCTTTGAGACAAAGCAGTACCAAGTAGAAAGTGTTTTCTTTTATGTCCAAGTTTTTCAGCTGAAATACTCTAAATTTTAATAGTTGCTTCTCTGTATTTTCTCTTTTAACTTCGTGACATATTTTGCAGCTCCAAGGAGCTGTTAAAATGATTTTGAAAGGTATTTTTAACATAGATTAAATGCCAAGAGCCCTCCATTCTACCCACCAGACATATGCAGCCCATAAGTCCTTCTCTTCATGATGCCAAGAAAGTCGGACCCAGTGTTTGGAAACATCGGTTTCTCAGCCACAGACTGACCAGGGCCTGCAGCTTATGTGTATACCCAGCCCCTTGCCCAGTGCCCAAGACAACGGATGGATGAGTGGGTGAATGAACAACTGGACATTGTGTGGACCAGACTAGCAGATGGTCTACTGAATATTTTATTGATCTGGATATTTCTTGGAAATGTTGTAACATTTCTTTCCTTATAAATACTTCATTTCTCTAATATGTTACAAAAGCAATGACTACATTTCTTCAAACCCATGACCACTCAGAATCATAGTTGCTTTGGCTGCATGGCAATCATAGTCCAACCTGCCCAGAGAAAAGTAACTCTGAAATGAGACTCCTCTGAACCCCCTCCCCTCTGTCACACTGCCACAAACCAGGAATCCACTGTCATCCAAATCGGGCAATGCATGGATAAAAGGGAGAGAGTTGGGAGGTGGGGGGCAGGGAGGGGGCTTTGCTACAAGAGAGCAGCACTCAAGCACCGTGTCGTTTGATTCTTCATCAAAGACGCCACCAGGCTCTGTAAACTCTCCAGGGTTAGGGATGCAGGAATGATGGTCCAGAAAACATGTACTCCATTCACAGCTCTACTTTGACCACTTATGAGGTCTAATGAGCCTTAGGCTCCTGAAAGGCAAAAACCATGTTGTTTGCTACTTTGTATTTTCAGGGGCCCACTGCAATAGCTAGACTATAGGGAGGGGGAAGCTTAAGACGTATTTGCAGCAGAAAGAAAAGAAAGACTGAGAGAGATGGGAAGGAGGAAAGGAAGGAAAGAAGAGGGAAGGAAGGAAGGAAGGAAGAGAGGGGGGAGGGGAGGAGGGACGAGGGGAGGGGGGAGGGAGAGGACGATGAATGTTGAGTCTCCTCTGAGGAGAGCTCGCCCCTGCCAGGTTATTGTGACTACCATGACTATCAGATGTCTTGCATCCCCCTCTTTCACTCATTTGTGCCTGGACCATTTTCAGTTGTCTGGACAACATGGGCCAAGAGGAGGATCTGAAACTCATATAAATGATACCATCCTGAATTAGAGTGTTGAGTTATCTTATGTCTCCTTTGCATGTGTGGTTTACTTTAAATGTAGTGTATAGCTGGAGTGGGGGGAAGTGGGCATGGAATTCTATAAAACATGGAACTGCATAATTGAAAATCATCAGAGGCCTTCACTTGAGCTTTAAGGTTTGTAGGCATGGGAAATTAGAGCCCTGGAGCATAGGATGCTATCTTTGAACCAGATAGACCAGATTCTCTGATTAAGCTTCAGACTCTTGGACTCTCCTGATTGTTCATTTCATATTAATGATCTGGGAGAAATGCTAGAAGGCAAGTTAATGATACTGCTGACTGAATTGGGAGGGAGCCACCTGAAATATTAGTAATCGACCAAAGTAAAGAAATAATTACAGACTGACTAGATTAGAAATTTAATCTCCACAGTACTTTCCCATAAGTAAATAGGGTTCAACTTATAAAACATTATGAAGAAAAAGGGCTACCACACACACTCATTATTGAGTACTTTAGAAAACTGGCTCCATCTCTGGACTCAGCTATGCCCTTCTCAGAGATACATCCCAGTGGGATGGCCTCCAAAACGATGTAGTCTCCAGACAGGAGACACTTTAAAATGAAAGCCCTCAGTGCCAACCCACCAGGACCAAACACTAGCATGTCCACCATCCTTCATGACCCAGTAAATACTGAGCATCCACCATTTGTCATCCATTTGTGCTGGATGCTAGGATCTCTGGAAAGCTTAGTATATGGTGGCAAATGATCCCTCCCTTGGAAAAAATGACAGGAAACTACATTCCTAACTTGGAAACTTCTGGATGAACTTTGGATTTCCATCCTGGGAAACCTAGCCTACGTGCAAGCTCCTCTAGCCAAGCTTGTGGAGAACTACTTCTTTTGAGTTAGAAGACTCCAGGCAGGGCTAGAGAGGCTGTGAGCCTCTGGAGGTGGCTGGCTTCCCTCCAAATTGTCACTGAGGGGAATGTGACCTCTATGTCACTGCCCCTTCTCTTGTTTCCCCTCCTGTTTTTGCAATAAGCCGTACACCAGAATCGCTGAGGGCACTTTTTAAAAATAGATTCCTGACCCTGCCTCAGTCTTGCTGAATTAGAATCCCTGGACTGGGTGAAATCTGCTTTTTAAACAACTTTTGCAGGTAATTTTTACGTCAAGTTAGAGAACCACTGGGTAGTAGAAAGAGCACATATTTCAGAGCAGATAAAACAAGATTTGAAACCCAGCACTGTCAATTAATTGATGTAATTAACCCTAAAGGATCCAGTTTAATTACTTAACATCTTTGTGACCCAGTTTCCCTTGCAGTAAAGTGGAATAATGCTTAGTGTTGTTACAAACTTCGAGTAGAGTAGCATCATCTCTTCCCATCTCCACCAAATGTCTGATCCCAGGAAACACCTTATAGCAATATTTTAGGATTTGGTTCAAATTTAAATCAAACTTCTTTGGGATTATCTTATGGGTTTATCTCTAGCTATGAAAAGATGAGTTTTGTTCACTAGTTTAAAAACTATAAGAAGCATAAATAGGAAAGATTCAGGTTATTGAGTTGGGTTTAGCCATGGGGATGAGTTATGGGTACCCTTCCCTAGAGAAACAAAGTCAATTAAATTATTGGGAGCAAGAGGTATAAATCTAGGAAGAATTATAGGAAAAGAGGGAGGCCACCATTTTGTCCCCTTACATTTCAGTAATGAGTTATCCTTTATTACATGATGAAGATATAATATACAAAGAGCACTGGACTAGGAACCTGAAGACCTGAGTTCAAATCCCAGCCAGGTAACTGTGGATAATTCAGTTCTCCCTGAATCTCAGTCACTTTCCCCATAAAATGAAGGATCTAAGCTGATAAAATCCTACTACATTGACTTACGGACTTCATATTTATTTTTTTAAAGTACAGAATACTCAACTAACAGTCACATAAATGAAGCAGGAAGGTTCTGGCAGGCATCCGAATACTGAAGAGCAAGGAAGACTTTCCAGGAAGGTGAGCACCTACGAAGCACAAATCTTGAATGTATCATAAGAGTCTGATCTTAAAGTTTACCCTAAATTTGCCAACCCTTAACCACTTTGACACTCAAGTGAGTTGGCTACAGCCCCAAGTTCTTGGTAAAAATAGGAGTAGGCTAAGTGTCCACATGCCACCTGTCCCTGGATGCTCCTGGAAGGAAGCAGCAAGAAAAATACTTGAACCTAAATTTGGATAGAAATGAACTCTTTCCTTGATAAACAGATAAAAGGTAAAACTGTCCAGTTGCTTTTCCAAGAAAGTCCAGAGAAAATCATCAGGTGGTGAACCGCCCCCCCAACAGGGCCACCGAGGAGTTGCAACCACAATCTACCACCAGTGACCTAGCAGAGGCTCAGATAACATGAATTTTGGCAGGGTCTACAGCTAGGTTACCCTTGGATTGAGTGTTCCTGCTTGAGCACCAGGTGAGTGGACCCATTAATAGGATAATTTGAGAAAGAAAGAAGTGAGACAGAAAAATCGAAAGAACATTCTACTTCATTCAGAATATACAGGCTTTGACATAACCTTCCCTGATTTTGTCCTTTCTCTACTCTCTAATGTATCTGAATTTCTTTCCATCTCTCCTTTCTTTTGGATGAGATCTCACCTAACCTGACAGCTTTGTATTATTCCCCCCCCGATGACTTCTCTCCTGGATGACCACATCCCACCCTCTACTGGATGCCCACATGCCATCCTGTCCTGGATGATTACAGCAAAACTGACTCTTCTCTTAGACCTTCCTATTAGCTTATCTTCCTCTACACCTCCCTTAAATGTTGGTTTCTAGTAATCCAGCCTGAGCCCTTTGACTTTTGGTTACACCTTCTCTCTTCAGGCCATTGCATCCATACTTAGGGCCTCAACACCACAGCCACAGACTCCCAAATAAATATCAAAGTTCCAAATTCAGTCTTAAGATTCTGACTCTTCGGTCTTAATTGTTCCTTTGGTCTCTCCTTTTAGGACTAAACGAAAAAGTCCTGAGCTACAAGAAGGAGCCTACAGTAGGATGCTCTAGAAAAGGTCCTTTCTCTAGGAAGCCAGTCTGAGCACGCTTCCTGTCTTCCTATTCAAACCACTTCCCTCATAGCTAATGAAGCAGTATAGGAAGTGGTGCAAAGGTGTCAGCACCTAAATTTGAATCCTATCTCTACAAATAGGCAACTTATCTAAACTCTCCAAGTTTTGTTGTATCATCTGTGTTGAGCAGTTTATAATAATACCCACATCATGGAATCATTATGAACATAAAATGAGATGATGCCAGTAAAGTGCTTAGCACAGTGCTCAGCACTTAGAAAGAGCTCAGTGTTAGCTATTATTATCTATCTGTGGTTGTTACACAAAAATGGTGGTTCTCATTCTAACTTCTACTACCTCGATAGGAAAAAGAAATCATTTCAATGTTTTCTAAGTCTTTTAACCTTGTGCCATCTCCATAGCAACATATAATCCAGATGGTGTGTGCCAAGTCCTGAGGCCGCTGGTGGAAAAGACTCATAAGGAAAAGGGCTTTCCTTCTTTGGAGTTTCTTTGTTAAATACAAGGTTCTCCTACCAACCAGGGTGTGCTAAATCAGGCCAAGCATCCTCCAACTGAGGGTGATGCTGAAAGGAAAGGTCCATTAGTGAATTCAAACTGCAATAAACAAAAGAAATGGACATCACGCAAAGTCAGGGAAACAAGGCGCTGAGCACAGGAGGCATGCTTTTTGCATAAGAATTTACTTTTGACAAATTTGCTCTACTCTAGAATTTCATCTTTTGCCCTATAATTGAAATTCCCTTGTTCCCACTC
This sequence comes from Mustela nivalis, assembly GCF_964662115.1. Lineage (NCBI taxonomy): Eukaryota > Metazoa > Chordata > Mammalia > Carnivora > Mustelidae > Mustela > Mustela nivalis. Next base: position 28,593,260 of record NC_139034.1, read on the forward strand.
CCTGTCAAAATGGGTGGGGAAAAGTAAGCTTAAAATCCCATAAAAGACAAGTGGCAGCAGAGACAAATTTTTGACCAATTAAAACAATTCTGTCACTTGCATCACTATCCCCTGAAAAAAAATTCTAACACTCTTACCGCGGCTTCCCTCTATGTAGCTTCCCTGGGGTTGGGTGTTGTGTGCACTCATCATTGTTGTGCATATGCCTTCCTCCCTGCTGAAGTTCCAGCTTTCATTTTTCTTTACAAAGCAACACTCAGTTCACTGGAGCCTGCTGATTATGAGGGTACACAGACCCAAATGAATCATAGACGCAGCCAGATTGCACAAATACAAATCCTCCGCATTCTGTCTTACGCCTGCACTAACCTTCTCATACGGCCTCTCTTCCCAGCATCCTTTTCCCTGATTACCTCATCCACACCAAAGTACAATTAGTGCATTCAAGCACTAGAGACAGCTAACAAGGCAAGGGAGAGTGCCACAAACAACCTCCTGATTCCTAGAATCTAGACACAACATTTAAGCAAAAGACATTTTCAAAAGAAATAGTATTTGTAGCTAGTACTGTGGGGTGCCAACCAGACTTCCCCATCAACTCACTCCCTCAGCTACCAGTGCTGGCTGTTGATGGCACAACTGAGACCCTTTCAAGGTATGTCCTTAAGCTAAGGAGCCACCTCTCCCAAGTTTACACTTTTTTCCCAAAAACAGACAGCATCCAATACCTGGTCAATGTTGGAAGTTCAAAGCTGAATGTCTCTGCCTAAATTCAGAGCAACTCTGAATGGCCATCTCAGGTCCAGTTCTCCTATAAGGTTGATGATGGTCTTTGTTTGGGATGCACTGCACTTCAACCTTCATCTGCCCAATGCCACTCCCCTCACATCCAGTAAACTCCTGTGTGCTAAATCAGGCCAAGCATCCTCCAACTGAGGGTGATGCCTCTGAACATGACCTGAAACAGTAGCCTGGACAGGCTAATATTTCAAGGTTCAGTGAAACTGGTATTTCAGAAACTTCCATCAAGTCTTGACGTACTCCTTAAGATCCATAGAAATGGTCATGGGGTAGGTAATCTTTGGTATCATACAGCCAGCCATCAACTTGCTTCATAATGAGAAGGATATTGGGCTCTGGGGAAAAAGAAAGCTGGATTAGAGCCAACACATTTGGGGTTCAGTCCCAGGGCTTCTTCAGTGTGCCCTTAAGCAAGTTTTTTACAGCAGTGCTTCTCAAATGATCAGTGGACCTTTTTCATTTTTGGTCTATCACAAACCAATACTATTTTTATATCAAAAAATATACATGCATTACACTTAGTATATATTATAATCTATATTTTTATAAAGTACAATAAAATAAATTGTATCTCCCCACTTAAGTGTAGGCTGCACATAATCACTTCCTTCAAAAGAGTACACTATGGAAGGGGGATATGGGAAGATTACATTACAGCAAAGAAATCTGACAAACATGACCTTATCCGGATGATCAAGGTCAACATCAACAATAATAAGTCATATTGCCAATATGCTACCTTGATATGATGTGATGAAAGTGACCATTTTCCTCTCTGGTCTTTCTGCCAAAAACCCATAAGCCCAATTTAATCATGAGAAAACATCAGACAAATCCCAACTGAAAGACATCCCATAAACCTCCTGACCAGCACTCCCCAGAACTATCAAAGTCACCAAATCAACAAGTCTGAGAAAATTGTCACAACCAAGAAGAGCCAAGGAGACATGACAACTAAAAATAATGTGGTATTTGGATAAGAACCTGCAATAGAAAAACGTTAGGTTCAAAAATAAGAAAATATCAGTAAAATATGACTTTAGTTAATTATATTATATCAACATGTTTTCATTAATTATAACAAATGTTCCATTCTAATGTGATGTATTAATAATAGGGGAAACTTGATGCAGAAGATATGAGAACTCTGTATTATCTTCTCAATGCTTCTATAAATCTAAACATGTTCTAAAAAGTAAAACTTGTTCTAAAAAATAAATTAGGGTTACCAGGGTGGCTCAGTCTGTTAAGTGTTTGTCTTCAGCTCAGGTCCTGATCTCAGGGTCCTGGGTTTGAGCCCTGAGTAGAGCTTCCTGCTCAATGGGGAGTCTGCTTCTCCCTCTGTTCCTCCTCCTGCACTCATGTTCTTTCTTTCTCTCCCAAATAAATATTTAAAAATAAATATATACAATGAAATATTACTCAGTCATCAAAAAGGATGGATCCCTACCATTTACATGGACATGGGTGGAACTGGAGAGTATTGTGCTAAATGAAGTAAATCAATCAGAGAAAGACAATTATCATATGGTTCCACCCATATATGGAATGTAAGAAATAATGCAGAAGACAATAGGGGAAGGGAAGGGAAGAAAAACTGAATGGGAAGAAATCAGAGAGGGAGACAAACCATGAAAGACTCTTGACTCCAGGAAACAAACTGAGGATTTCAGATAGGAAGGGGGGTGGGGGATGAGGTACTGGGTGATGGGCATTAAGAAGGACATGTGATGTGATGAGCACTGGGTGTTACACAAAACTAATGAATCACTGAATATTATATCAAAAACTTATGATGTAAAAAAATTAAATATAAATGAATTTTAAAAGCCCTATTTTTTAAATTAGTGTCAATCAATAGAATGTCAAATTGCTATAAAAGTTTTTTTAATATTTTATTTATTTATTTGAGGGAGAAAGAGAGAACGCGCACACATGAGTGGGGGCAGAAGGAGAGAGAGAGGCAGACTACCCACTGGGCAGGGAGCCCAACCCTGAGATCATGACCTGAGCTGAAGGCAGACACCTAACCAACTGAGCCACCCAGGCGCCCCACTATAAAAATTTCTAAGTGCTTAAACATTCTGTACCTACATTGCCACCAACCAGTAATAAGTGGTTCCCAGACAGAGACCAGTCTGAAAACCACACTCTGAAGAGTTGTCCATCTGATGCCAGGGCTCATTTTCCACATGAGTAAAATGAAAACATGGGACCAGCAGATCAGATCTTTCATGTTTCTTCACAGATAGCCTCTGGAATGCTGTAAGCAATAACCTTTTGCAAAACAATAGGTACTTGGAACCAGATGCCTAGAACTAAGCCCCTTCTTCATGACAATGGCATAAGGTAAGCACTGTGTAGCTTTATAAATCGCTATTTTATCCCAAAATTTCTTTACCTCAAACAGCACAAATTGTACTGTCTCTAGGCTTTTTTTTTTCCTAATCCAGAACAAGAAAAGGAAAAAATGAAATGTAATAGTAATATGACATGTTCAGACTCTCACAGATGGTCCTCAAGCCAGGGTAGTGAGTGTTCCTTTTCCATATCTCTCTCTCTCTCTCTCTCTCTCTCTCTCTCTCTCTTTCTCTCAGAAGCGCTAGAAAACCAAGAGAAGCCTCTTGTGCCAGGAGATTGTTAGAATCATAACTCAGCAGTAATTGGCCAGGAACCAAAGGTCTGTCAACAAACCATGAATTGTCAGAGTTGAGACAGGGTACACTATGAGAGAAGACACACCACAGATTGGGAAGTTGGTAAAATGAGTGGAAAGCAAACCTTCCAATGAGCAAGAAGGAGGGGGGAAATGGTAGTTGAAAAGCAGATGGTATCAACCTGTCCCATCAAATAGGTTTTTAAGTTGTCAATGGAGGGTTTCAAAACAACCCAGAGAAACAATTATATATCTGAGAGGCCCAGAGATGATTCAGTTTCTTGTGGGTCTTGGAAAGCCTAAAGTTGATGCCCACAACTGAAGCCCCAAGAAACAGGAAGCAGACATAGCAAAAGCCAGTAGGGAATTTGAACCATGAACATATGCCAGTACTCAACCACCATGAGTGAGAATGAAGGATATTTAAATATTGGAATTTGGGGGAGAATTCAAATACTGAAACACTTAGGTTCCTGTACTATTCATATATTATCTCCTATTAATTAGAGATCATGAATTTATTTATTTATCTATTTATTTATTTAAGAGAGAGTGAGAGACAGTGAGTGGTGGGAGGGACAAGGAGACTCTGTGCTGAGCATGGAGCCTGACGCATGGGGGTCAATCTCACAACCCTGAGGTCATGACCTAAGCCAAAAATCAAAGAGTCTGACACTTAAGTGACTGAGCTATCCAGGCACCCCTAGATATTATATCTTAATTAAACTTCTATTTTAATTCCTCTGTGGTCCATCTCCTAGCAATAGGGTTGGTCTAGATATTTGATCTACAGTTCAGAATTTCTAGAGATGGGATGCATCAGCCAAGGTAATATTCCACAAGAATAATTCATTAGTCAGACTATGCTAATTGCTATAATAAACAAGTTCAGATCTCAAAATTCTAGTAGCTTTACACCTCAAAGCTGGTTCAATGTAGTCAGCAATAAGTGCTTTGCTCCAGGTGGCCATTCAGGAACCAGTTCCCCCCAGTGCTGTGGCTCTTCCATCTTAAACACAAATCAGTAGAGGAGTATATGGGAGGGGAGAATGGAAAAAGCCCACCCATTCCTACCTGCATTTGCCTCAAAATAATGTAACCACTGTTGCTCATATTCCATTGACAAGAACTAGCCACATGACCTCACTGGATACAGGAGTGCTGGGAATTAGTTTGACTATGTGCCCAGGAACAAGAAACCTGTTTGGTAAGCACTGAGCCAGATGGCAGGGGTAATTACAAGAGGAACTACCAGAAAGCTGCCCAAACTTGTTGGTCTTCAATATTTTCACATATTTCAGATAATAACATCCTAGAAAACATGGGCAATGTCTGGACAATTTTCTTACCAGCACTTGAGTCAGTGCCTCATCTGTTAACACTTATTCATTGGATTAAAAGTGTGTGGAATTTGACTGCCTTTATTTAAATCCAGATTCTGCTACTTGCATCCTGTGCAATCAAACATAGAATAGGTTAAAAATCCTCTTGGCACTTCAGTTTTCCCATTTTTAAAATAAGAATATTGGTACTTATTTCATAAGATTGTGAAGTTTAAGATAATTCTTATAACACACTCAGCATAGTGCCTACACATGACTTCTTAACATTTGTTAAATACTTCCCATATGCCAGGGAATACCATAAGGGCTTTGGATCAATAAACAACACTCACAAAAACTAAATGAGGTAGTAATGGTTTTCTCCATTTTACATATAGAAAAATAGGTCCAGAGGAGTAAACCCATCTCAAGTCATACAATTAGGAAGTGGAAAAGCTGGGTTTAGAGTTTAGTCTCTATGCTATCATTTCCTGCCTCTCAAATAATATTCCTAATAGTTATTGCTACTTTAGCATCTTTATTGAAGTATAATTGACATACAATAAACTGCATATATTTAAGATGTACAGTCTAAGTTTTGACATATTATACACCTGTGAAACTGTCACTACAATTAAGTCATGAACATATGCACCACCCCCAAGAATTTCTTCAAGCTTTGATTGTTGAAAAGTCTACCCTTTCTCCAGTGAATTGCCTTTGTGTTTTTATCAAATATCAACTGACCCTAGATATGTGGATTAATTTTTCCACTATATCCATTGACCTCTGTCCATCTTGACATGAATCCTCCAACTTTGTTCTTTTTCAAAGTTGTTTGGCTATTCTAAAGCCTTTGCACTTCTATACAAATTTTAGATCAGTTTCTTAATTTCTAAAAATAAATAAGTAAAAATTAAAATAAGGCCTGTTTTGAAGCTATAGATCAATTTGGGGAAAATTAACAACTTAACAATATTGAGTCTCCCAAGAATTCAGTATATCTCTCTATTTATTTAAATATTCCTTAATTTCTCTCAGCAAAGTCTGGTTCAGAGTGCACAGATATTGCTATTATTTTAATAACTCCTCTCATGTCTGTATACTTTCTCTACCTGACTGTATCAAAGAGAATTAACATTAACATTGATTTGTTAACATTCCTCTTGCATCCTCACTGAGCTTCCATTTTCTCATTTGTAAAGAGAGAACAGAAACACCTGCCTCACAGAGTTGGACACAAAATTGCACATGTAAATCAATTAACATTTGTGGCTGTTGCACAATGAGACTGATCTGATTATAGGGTTAATAAATTTTATTTAATAAAAAGACAAAGAGGAAAATAGAGCAGTTGTAACGATGAGGCAACAAGTGCAGGTTCAAAGCAAAAGACATCTGAACAGATAAGATAGAGACTAATGAAGGAACCAATGACCACAGTAGCAGGAACTGCTCATAAATTAACCCTACGACTCAGATAACCAGATGAGGTGCTGCTGCAGAAGAAGCATCAATTCTCATGTCTAGACAGAGAATACTTAGTAAGAAACCGCTGGGTGTACTTACATTAACAGATTAGCTGGTGATGGTCTAGATTTAGGAAAGAGACTTAGAAGGGATTACAAAGTAAATCAGAAAAGGAGACCAAATACGCAGCAATGTACATCCTCTGCATATCTGGGCAGCTGACTGCTTTCTCCAAGTCCTGGTAAGAACGGAAAAAATCTGGCATGGCATTCCTTAAAATATCTTAACTTCTATTTATCCGAGGATGCAAGAAAGGTCACAACCACCAGGAAAGAGGGTTCCATCTACCCAGAGTAGGCACTCCATAGCAAAACACCAAGCATAATGCTAAGCACATAGAACCTACATTAAAGTTTTAATTGACTAATCTTTCTCCAAGTGTAAATACATTTAGAATTAGAGTCCTAAAATGTTTTTTATTCATTGGGCATGTAGAGAGAATAGATTTATTAAACAAGGTAACTAGCACTTGCTACCACAACAAACAAACAAGAAATCTTAGAGGCTTAGCACAATAAATGTTAGTTGATAGGTGTTGGGTAGCTTCATATTATGGCTAGACCATCTCTAACATGTGGCCTCTGAAGTTGTTATACAAGGGCAAGAGTACCTTAGAATGCCAGAGAGGAGGTACACTGGCTCTTAACTGCATCAGCTCAGAAGACCCACTCATGGTCCATTGACTAGAACTAATCACATGGTCTGAGACTAACTGCAAAGGAGACCGGGAAATATAGAGAAGCAAGCCCATGGTGAGCATTGACTATATTCCTGAAGGTAAACCTAGTTCTTTCCCCCACTCTACTTCCTTTTCCCCTCCAGAAGTAGTAGCGGAGTAAAGAGAAACTTCTTAAGCAAAAGATCTGCTTTGAGGTATGTTACATGGACAGGGGTAATAAAAAGATGGAAATCAGGTCACAGTGATGAGAGAGACTGCTCATATTTGTGGAAGAAATTTTGGAAGGGCATTCTCAATGACAATATTCCTGTACCCAAATATTTACAACCAAAACGCTTTGGTGTTTCAGTGTACTAACAGGAGAGACTCCACTTGCTACTACCTCCAATGACCCCCTGAGTCCTTCCCACTCCCACAATTCTGGGCTCTGCAGAGATGAAGGCCTTGACTATAAAAGGGTTACATTTTTGCCAGAGGACACAGCATGAATCCCATTAAAATCTAAGTTCTGACTGTTGAGGATATGTTGGTCTCCTAGAGTCCTGGAATCAGGCAAAAAGAATAGTTAGCATATTGTCTTATGTTTCTGTGGGGTCTGTAGTTATATCCTCCTTTTCACTCCTGATATTGGTCATTTGTGTTCTCTATTTTTTTCTGGATCAGTCTTGCTATAGATCTGTCAATTTTCTTGATCTTTTCAAGAGTCAACTTTACTTCTGTGTCTGTATATTTAAAGTGCACCTCTTTTTTTCTTTTAATGTTATGTTAGTCACCATACAGTACATCATTAGTTTTTGATGTATGTTCCATGATTCATTGTTTGCATATAACACCCAGTGTTCCATGCAGTATGTGCCTTCCTTAATACCCATCATCAGGCTAACCCATCCTCCTACCCCCTCCCCTCTAAAACCCTCAGTTTGTTTCCTAGAGTCCACAGTTTCTCATGCTTCATCTCCCCCTTTGATTCCCCCTTCATTTTTCTCTTCCTTCTCCTAATGTCCTTTATGCTATTCCTCATGTTTCACAAATAAGTAAAACCATAAGATGATTGACTTGTCTGCTTGACTTATTTCACTCAGCATAATATCCTCCAGTCCTATCCATGTTGAAGCAAAAGTTGGGCATTCATCCCCTGTGATGGCTGATTAATATTCCATTGTATATACAGACCACAACTTCTTTATCCATTTGTCTATTGAAAGGCATCTTAGCTCTTTCCATAGTTTGGTTATTGTGGATGTTGCTACTATGAACATTGGGGTGCATATGGCTTTTTTTTCACTACCTCTGTATCTTTGGGGTAAATACCCAGTAGTACACTTGCTGGGTCATAGGGTAGCTCTATTTTAATTTTTTGAGGAACCTACACACTGTTTTCCAAAGTGGCTTTACCAACTTGCATTCCCACCGACAGCATAAGAGGGTTCCCCTTTTTCCACATCCTCTCCAACATTTGTTGTTTCTTGCCTTGTCAATTTTTGCCATTCTAATTGGTGTAAGGTGGTATCATGTGGTATTGATTTGAGTTTCCTTGATGGCTAATGATGATGAATCTTTTTTCATGTGTCTGTTAACCATTTGTATATCTTCTTTGAAAAGTGTCTGTTCATGACACATAGATCAATGGAACAGAATAGAGAGCCCAGAAATAGACCCTCAACTCTATGGTCAACTCATCTTCGACAAAGCAGGAAAGAATGTCCAATGGAAAAAAGACAGCCTCTTCAATAAATGGTGCTGGGAAAACTGGACAGCCACATGCAGAAAAATGAAATTGGACCGTTTCCTTACACCACACACAAAAATAGACTCAAAATGGATGAAGGACCTCAATGTGCGAAAGGAATCCATCAAAATCCTTGAGGAGAACACAGGCAGCAACCTCTTCGACCTCAGCTGCAGCAACATCTTCCTGGGAACAACACCAAAGGCAAGGGAAGCAAGGGCAAAAATGAACTATTGGGATTTCACCAAGATCAAAAGCTTTTGCACAGCAAAGAAAACAGTTAACAAAATCAAAAGACAACTGATAGAATGGGAGAAGATATTTGCAAACGACATATCAGACAAAGGACTAGTGTCCAGAATCTATAAAGAACTTAGCAAACCCAACACCCAAAGAACAAATAATCCAATCAAGAAATGGGCAGAGGACATGAACAGACATTTCTGCAAAGAAGACATCCAGATGGCCAACAGGCACATGAAAAAGTGCTCCATATCACTCGGCATCAGGGAAATACAAATCAAAACCACAATGAGATATCACCTCACACCAGTCAGAATGGCTAAAATCAACAAGTCAGGAAATGACAGATGCTGGCGAGGATGCGGAGAAAGGGGAACCCTCCTACACTGTTGGTGGGAATGCAAGCTGGTGCAGCCACTCTGGAAAACAGCATGGAGTTTCCTCAAAATGTTGAAAATAGAACTGCCCTATGACCCAGCAATTGCACTACTGGGTATTTACCCTAAAGATACAAACGTAGTGATCCAAAGGGGCACGTGCACCCGAATGTTTATAGCAGCAATGTCCACAATAGCCAAACTATGGAAAGAACCTAGATGTCCATCAACAGATGAATGGATCAAGAAGATGTGGTATATATACACAATGGAATACTATGCAGCCATCAAAAGAAATGAAATCTTGCCATTTGCGACAACATGGATGGAACTAGAGCGTATCATGCTTAGCGAACTAAGCCAAGCAGAGAAAGACAACTATCATATGATCTCCCTGATATGAGGAAGTGGTGATGCAACATGGGGGCTTAAGTGGGTAGAAGAAGAATCAATGAAACAAGATGGAATTGGGAGGGAGACAAACCATAAGTGACTCTTAATCTCACAAAACAAACTGAGGGTTGCTGGGGGGAGGGGGATTGGGAGAAGGGAGTGGGATTATGGACATTGGGGAGGGTGTGTGCTATGGTGAGTGCTGTGAAGTGTGTAAACCTGGTGATTCACAGACCTGTACCCCTGGGGATAAAAATATATGTTTATAAAAAATAAAAAATTAAAAAAAAAAAGAAAAGTGTCTGTTCATGTCTTCTGCCCATTTTTTTGATTTGATTCCTTGTTTTTTGGATGTTGAATTTGAAAAGTTCTTTATAGACCTTGGATATCAGCCCTTTGTCTGTAGGGTCATTTGCAAATATCTTCTCCAATTCTGTAGGTTGTCTCTTCATTTTGTTGATGGTTTCCTTTGCTGTGCCGAAGATTTTGATCTTGATGAAGTCCCAAAAGTTCATTTTTGCTTTGTGTTTCCTTTGCCTCTGGAGATATGTCCTGAAAGAAGTTGCTGTGGCTGATGTCGAAGAGGTTACTGCCTATGTTCTTCTCTAGGATTTTGATGGATTCCAGTCTCACATTGAGGTCTTTCATCCACTTTGAATTTATCTTTGTGTATGGTGTAAGAGAATGGTTGAGTTTCACTCTTCTCTATATAATAGCTGTCCAATTTTCCCAGCACTGTTTATTGAAGAGACTGTCTTTTCCATTTGATTTTTTTCCCTGCTTTGTTGAAGATTATTTGACCACAGAGTTGAGAGCCCATATTTGGGCTCTCTATTCTTTTCCATTGGTCTATGTGTCTGTTTTTGTGCCAGTACCCTGCTGTCTTGGTGTTTACAGCTTTATAATATTACTTGAAATCAGGCAATGTGATACCCCCGGCTTTGTTTTTCTTTTTCAACATTTTCTTGGCAATTTAGAGTCTTTTCTGATTCCATAAAGATTTAAGGATTGTTTTGATTGGGATGGCACTGAATGTATAGACTGCTCTGGTCAACCTCTTATAATTAACACAGTTTCTCTAATGTTTGTTTTCTCTTTTTATTTCTGTTTTTATTTTAATTAGCTCCATCCTTTTACTGAATTGTGATTTAATTTGCTCTAATATTTCTATATTTCTAAGGAAGTGTCTTAGATTATGAATTTGGAATTTTCTTCTTTCCTAACATAAGCCCTTAAAGATATAATTTTCCCGGGATTATTGCTATGATGGTTGGTTTAAATCCATGTCTGCTAATTCCAATATCTGGTCTACCTCAGGATTGATCTACATGAATTATATTTTCTTTTGATAAATATTAAGCGGTGCCTGGATGGTCCAGTTACTTAAGTCTTAGACTCTTGGTTTCAATTCATGATCTCAGAGTCGTGAGATCAAATTACACAATGGGCTCCATACTCAGCGCAGAATCTTCTTCGGACTCTTTTCTTCTTCCCTTGCCCCCTGCCCCCTGCCCAGCTCGTGTTCTCTCTCTCTCTCAAATAAATAAACAAATCTTCAAAAAAAAAATCAAGAACCCCATTCTTGCTCTTTGTATGTCAAGTAATTCTGGATGGTATCCTAGATATTGTGAATGTTTTCTTGGGAGGACTCTGGGTTCTATTATATTTCTCCTGGAAGAGTATGATATTTTTGTTTTGGTAAAACTACAAAAAAAATGTTTAAGTACTTTGTGTTTTGTGTAATAGTTCATATTTCAGTTCAATTTACTTACCTTTTACTGAGTTGCTTGTAGTGTGTCCATACATTCATGGTTCAGGGGCTAGCCAGAAATTTGGACAGTTTATAGAATTTGGGGCTCCCCTTTCTGGCTGTCTCCTTGAAGAGATTTCTTCCTCACTTTTCAATGGCTGTGGGTGCTCTCAACTCTTTCCTGTAATTCTTGTTTTTTTAAGGTTTATTTATTTATTTATTTATTTAAGAGTGAAAAGGAGAGAGAGAAAGAGAGAGCTTTGAGCCTGACACAGGGCTCGAGCTCAGAATCCTGAGATCATGACCTGAACAAAGTCAGAATGCTTGACTGACTGAACCACTCAGGCACGCAAAATGATTTTTTAAATATTTATTTATTTATTTATTTGTGAGAGAGATAGAGGGGCAGGGAAGGGCATTGGGAGAGGGAGAAAGAGTTTCAAGTAGACTCTGCACTAAGCATGGAGCCAGACTTGGGACTTTGTTCCACAACCCTGAGATCAGAGCCGCACCAAGACTAAGACTCAGACATTCAACCCACTGCACCACATAGGCACTGCTATCTCTTTCTTATAATTCTTTAGGCCAGAAAGACTATGGGTATTGCCTATGGACTTTATTTCAGCTAAAAACCATAAATAAGGAACAAATTCCTTGTCCTGTCCTCTCATCCAAGTACCAACTACTCTCCATAATCTGTTTGCATGTATTCACTTTCTAGTGCCTTCAGGTAGCTGTTCTTTGTATTTTTCATCTGCAGTCAATCTGATAGAAAACTTAGCCATTGCAGGAGTAAACACCAATACGTATTTTTAAAATAGCATTTAAGCATAAGACATTTAAGTGGAAAACATAGGCAGTAATCTCTTCGATATCAGCCACAGCAACTTCTTTCAAGATATGTCTCCAATGGCAAAGGAAACAAAAGTGAAAATAAACTTTTGGGACTTCATCAAAATCAAAAGTTGCTGTGGCTGATATTGAAGAGATTACTGCAAAGGAAACAGTCAAGAAAACAAAGAGGCAACCCACAGAATGGGAGAAGATATTTGCAAATGACAGTACAGACAAAAGGTTGATATCCAGGATCTATAAAGAACTCCTCAAACTCAACACACACAAAACAGACAATCATATCAAAAAATGGGCAGAAGATATGAACAGACACTTCTCCAATCAAGACATACAAATGGCTATCAGACACATGAAAAAATGTTCATCATCACTAGCCATCAGGGAGATTCAAATTAAAACCACATTGAGATATTACCTTACACCAGTTAGAATGGCCAAAATTAGCAAGACAGGAAACAATGTGTGTTGGAGAGGATGTGGAGAAAGGGGAACCCTCTTACACTGTTGGTGGGAATGCAAGTTGGTGCAGCCTCTTTGGAGAAGTGTGGAGATTCCTCAAGAAATTAAAAATAGAGCTTCCCTATGACCCTGAAATTGCACTACTGGGTATTTACCCCAAAGATACAGATGGAGTGAAAAGAATGGCCATCTGCACCCCAATGTTTATAGCAGCAATGGGCACGGTCGCCAAACTGTGGAAAGAACCAAGATGCCCTTCAACGGATGAATGGATAAGGAAGATGTGGTCCATATACACTATGGAGTATTATGCCTCCATCAGAAAGGATGAGTACCCAACTTTTGTAGCAACATGGACGGGACTGGAAGAGATTATGCTGAGTGAAATCAGTCAAGCAGAGATAGTCAATTATCATATGGTTTCACTTATTTGTGGAGCATAACAAATAGCATGGAGGACATGGGGAGTTAGAGAGGAGAAGGGAGTTGGGGGAAATTGGAAGGGGAGGTGAACCATGAGAGACTATGGACTCTGAAAAACAATCTGAGGGGTTTGAGGGGCAGGGGGTGGGAGGTTGGGGGAACCAGGTGGTGGGTATTAGACAGGGCACGGATTGCATGGAGCACTGGGTGTGGTGTAAAAATAATGAATAATGTTATGCTGAAAATTTTTAAAAAAAGACATTTAAGTGTGCAAATTAACATCTTGTATTAATTTTTCTCATAACAAGAAGACTTAGAGGAGCAAAAGAGCACAAGACAGCTTAGAAGTGAGGAGTGAAAATCTCTAGAAATGGAAAAGATACAGAAGGGGAGGAAGAGCCACCAAAGACAATATACTGTTGAATTAGGGTTGACTAGGCCAAATCTGACCAATGTGATAAAGATTATTGGTTAACATATTTGGAAAGCCATGTGGCTGTGCTCAATACCTTCTACTTGCCCAAAGCTACTTCCTATTCTTCACCTGCTCTCTGCCCCAGGAACCAACCTGCATGAGCTGCGGGCTACATCAAGAGCTCTCTTCCACTGTGGCTTCCATTTGAATCCAGCTAGTGGTAAGTATCTGCCGGAAATCAAGGGAGGCAAGAAAGTGAGGTCAGAAAAAACTTTTTTCCCCAGCATCTCCCAAGTAGGTTTCTGTGGGTAGATTGTATCCCTCCACCAAAGGCCACAGTCTCGGTCAGGAGGCCCTCTGTAAACACTCAGAGTTCTGGGAAACACTTCCCCCTCTTTCTCCTTCCAGATTTAGCATTGGTAATGGCTTTCCACTGGGGTACTGCAACATTCCTTGTTGCTTTTCCTAAATCCAGCACACATCTTAGTAAATAGTTCCTTTATTAAACTCTTCCCAGTGTGAGTGTACCATCTGTTTCCAGCCAGATCCTATCAGATAGAGTACTCTCAAAAAAAAAAAAGGGCGGGGGGGGGGGACTTTAACAGGTTCTTAGAAAAGCTGGTGAAGTACCAGCCCAGATGTTGTCAAGCAGTAGAGGAGAACTTGAATGCTTCTAAAAACAATAACTCATACATTTCATTTATATGTATTATCTAATTTAATGCTAACACTCCAGTTGAATAGGTATTGATATCATTTCTATTAAAGGTTAAAAAACTAAGATTTTAAGGCAGAGTAGAGTCACTGTGATTCCTGACCTCCTTGGACTACAAATCCTATCAACTTCCCACTATACCCAGACACTATTCACATTAAGACAGCACACGCCACCAGTGATATAATTCAGAGCTCTTCGACTATGGGAGCAGGACAGTAAAGTCTCTGAAGCCCCGGGAAGTGAGTGGTCATTCCAACTTTACTGTTTATTAAAACCCAAACGCTGGGAAAATAGCACATGGAAAATCCAGCCAGTTTGGAGATCTAAGTTTATTGGTCAGAGACACCTCTTACATTTATTTTTTAAAAACTTTAAAAGAAGCTGCAATATGGGGGTTTTCATATGTACAGCTCATCTAATGATGTCTCCTTAAACACCAACCTATGGCTCCCCAAGAGTTCCCAAGCTTATAATAATGAATTAAAGTCAGCAGAATAGATTAAGATCTCCAGCTCAGGAGACACACAGATCTGAGCTCCTGGTACAAAACCTGCTAGTAGCTAGTAGCTTGCGAACAAGTAGTATAACTAACTTTTCTCACCCTCAGTTTTCTCTCATCTGTAAAATGGGGATAATAATAATACCTGCATCATAATGTTAAATAAGTTAAATAAACTAATGCATTTTAGTGCTTAATGCAGGACCAGGCTCATTGTAATCACTCAATAATATGTGGCTAATAATTATACCCAGATTCTAATTTACAGCAAACTTCATTTTGCCATAAGATAGCCTATAAACATTAAAAGAAAAAATCCCTTTAGAAACATATTAAAGACACAATTTGAAATTTATAAAGAAATATAAAACTAAGCCTTAAGTGTATCCAACACTTCTCCCACTTGCATTTCAATAAAAAAGAGAGAGATTCCAGAAGTTGCTGGCCCTCCAAATAAACCTGTCATTTCCTAAAGTAAAAGCTATGTACCACTGGGTATAAAATGTAACAGAAAGTTGTGTGCTCAACTTATTTTATGATTTCTTACTTATTGTTTTCCATTTCCTGTTTTAAAGCTGTAAACTTCCCTTAAGCTTCAGCTAAAAATGTTACTGTCATTGAATTACCTAATTTCTTAGCATAGAGTCTGGATTGGAGGACATCCCCTAACACACACCCCCACCAGTGAGCTGCAAACTGGGCTATGCAGTTGGCCCTTTCACATGGTTATAACTTTGCCATTTGATGTAGGTAAGTTCTTTCTGCAGATGAAGTTGTTCTAATGAACAATTTTGGATCAAGATTTTGACCATGGAAATCATTCTGTAAGTATTTGGGAATTGATTTATTCATCAGAAGTGGGAATATTTTAATAATATTTGTTCATCTTCCACAGGGAGACCAGAGGATTCCACCCCCCCTTTAAGAGGCTTTTTATCCTTCAAAATTTTTTACCCCAGAATTGCACATAGTGTAGGGGGAGGCTCCAGTCTACCCTCTTCCTCTTGGTAAGTACATGAACAAGGCCAGAATCACTGAGTCTGACCTCCAAGACCTGCCTGAATAAAGCTTCCAGGTAGCTTACTCCCCAGTTGTTGCTCTCAGGGCAGAAGTAGGGTCTTCTTGGGGACATCATTTCACAGAACTGGGTTCAAGGTCAAAGCATTGTCTGTTGCAGAATCAGAACCTAATTAATGTCTCTCACAAACTCACAGAGAGAAATGGTCACAAAAATTAATGTTATGATCCAATATTTGGTTGGTTTTTTTGTCGTTTGTTTCATTGTCAATTTCTCTTCTGAAAAACTAGAAGCAGATTGCAGCAACTGGGATTTGTTCCTTCAAGTATACTGTGTATGTGGTTTGAACCTTGCACTTCACCCATCCAAATCTGAACCCCCACCTTCCTCCTTTTTTTTCTTTTTAAAGATTTTTATTTATTTATTTGACAGACAGAGATCACAAGTAGGCAGAGAGGCAGGCAGAGAGAGAGGAAGGGAAGCAGGCTCCCCGCTGAGCAGAGAGCCTATCAGATGGTCCATCAGATGGACTGCAAGACCCCACAACTCAAGATTTTTACACTTGTAACAATTTGTGTCAATCGTAAATAGATACCATCTAAACCACAGTGGTTTTAGGATTCTGAAAACTTGGACCAACTAAGTTCAGATATCTCTATGGATTTTAACTTACAATGTTATAAGAACTTCAGTGACTCTGAAGACTTTATATTTAATCTTTCCTTCATAGTACAACTGGCTGATAAGACAGACAGGACTCCTAGTATTACATATGTAGAAGTTACTGAACTGTTTGATAAACAGTCTTCAGCAAAAAACAAATTCCCATTTTCAGTAACCCAAAATAGCACATCACTGTGGCCACGATTATCTTGGGTATTTCAAACACTGGTTAGGGTATCATTAAAAAATGGAAGCAACTGAGCTCAGTGTTGCTGCCTCAGGCTCCAGGGAACTGCCAAGCCTACTGCCAGGAAGTCTGGATATCATGCAAAGTAGCTGGAAAGCAGGCTACCTGTTGCAGAGTGGTGAACTGATGGTATCATCAGGCATTCTGCCCTACCCGCCACAATCTGTGCATCAGTCAATGTAATAAACATGGCACCATCTTCCATTGCTGAAGTGACTCCAGCTGTCTCCATCATCAGACACACCCCCCAGGCCTGGCCTCTGGGAGGTGGCCTGGAAAGATCAGGTGGGGCTGCTTCCATTCTGGGGAGAGCACCTCTTGCTCTCTAAATACAGCAGACTCTTTCAGCTTCTGCTCTAATATGCCTTAAAAACCAGCACGCACTAGAGATGGGAAAAAAATCAAAACCTTACAGCAATGATAAGAGCACTGAGAAGCAGCAGACTTCCTGTGTCTTGAAAAGAAAAATCATTGGAAGATATTTGTCTCACTGCCGCCTGTGTTTTCTTAGGCACTGCTAAATTCAAGGCCCACCTCTCCCAGTCTTAATGTCCTCAGGCTCTCTGGTGAAAGGAGGGCAGACAGCTGCCGAAGAACTACGGCTGTGAGTCCAAGGAAAGGATACGAAACCCTCAGAAAGAAGGTGTGTAATATTTTTGTTGAATCAAATCATGATTTTGTAAGGGGGAAAAAAAAAAGCACACATAAAAGTCCATTTAATGTTTGGCAAAAAGGGAGAAAAAAAAGAGCTTTCTGTGTTCAGTGCAAACTCACTTCAAGGGAGCTGTAGGTCAAATTACCAGCCTGTGACATGTGGAGATTGGCTGAGTGGGCTAACAGTAACTCAAACTGCAATGCTCCTGGCCTGTTCCCGAGCCCATAAACTACACAGAAAATGATCCTGTTTGCTGAATTATTTTCAATTGCAACAGCTGCTATAACAACTCGGAAAATTTAATATGTATATACAGGCCTGGTGAGTAACCACATCAATATATAAATTTGGCGATTATATATACACACATACACACACATATATATGATATATTATATTGATGAATAATATATATGAAAATATTGTGTGTGTATGTGTATTCAGTATTAGCCCACAAAAACTTTCTCCCCATAAAACCTTCTTTAACCAAACCTACCCATAACAAATCATAAGACAGAGTTTCACAAACCCTTCCACTTATACTCCAGGGAATCTTAAAGGATATCTCAAAAACAGTCTTCAGTAAGCATGAAATTCCTTTGGAATCACCCTTTTGCAAGCTAGTCTATAATATACCCATGTTTAGTTTAGTTTATTTTTCTTATTTTTTATTTAGGTATAAATTATGTATAACATTAGTTTCAGATGTGTAACACAATGATTGACTATCTGTATATATTGCAAAATGATCACCACAGTAAGTCCAGTTAACATGCATAATTTAAAAAAAATTTTTCTTGTGATTTGAACTGTTAAGTTCTACTCTCTTAGACTCATGTTTATGTTAATATAAAAGTAACTTCCCTCACTGCCTTCAGCTCAGGTCATGATCCCAGCGTCCTGGGATCGAGTCCCGCATCGGGCTCCTTGCTCAGCGGGGAGCCTGCTTCTCTCTCTGCCTCTGCCTGCCTCTCTGCCTGTGCTCGCTCACTCGCTCTCTCTCTCTAGCAAATAAATAAGTAAAATATTAAAAAAAAAAAAGTAATTTCCCTCAAATCTTAAAGTGAAATACACACTTAAGGAAATTGCATTGTGTTCTGCCCATGGCTTTGTGTTCCCTTTGACAAACCACGTGTACCCCTGGGGGGACCTTTGAGCCAGGTCACCCTCTCTGCAGAAGGAGTGTGGGAGGGAAATCTATGCTGTCTTCTCCCACATCCAGGCCCTGGAAATCGTTCTGCAGTTTCCCTGCTGCTACACGACATATTTGTCAGTGTCGTTTCATGAGTATTCCAATGGGAAGATGAAATTCCTATAATGAAACTTCTCCATTTGGGGCTATCTGGTAATTTAGGAGAGAGATGTTAACCTGTGGTTTCCCTAGTTATATATGAGTGTTTTGGAAAACCAACAGTGAAGGGTGGGTGATCTGATAAGAAGGCCAGAGAAAGCACATGATCTCCAACCTACATCTGATTATCTTAGTTAGTATATGCCTGCTGTTCCTTTCCTCCCAACCACCATCTAGGCCCAAAGCCATTACCTGATTTGATAAAAAAGACCCTAAAGAAAATATAAAATGAAATAATGACAATTGAAAATGTTAAATTAAAAGTGCAGAAAACCAATATGAATAAAAATAATACTCAAATTATGGACAGAAATTAAGAGACAGATAATAAAGGCGGAATTTTTTTTCTTGTTTCTGTTTGGGTGTGTTTGTATTTTCTCACCTTTACTGAGAAAATTTTCAAACCTACAGAAAAGCTGAGGAATAGTAAAATCAATATCTGTATATCTTATGGGTGAGCCTGGTGGTAGGTATTAAAGGAGGGCACATATTGCATGGAGCACTGGGTGTTGCATATTAACAATGAATCTTGGAACACTGCATCAAAAACTAATGATGTATTTTATGGTGACTAACATAACACAATAAATACCTAAGTGCTCTCTAAAAAAAAAAATCGATATATCTTGTTTAGATTCAAGAATCATCAGAATTTTATGAAATTTGCTTTCTCCATCTCACTCATGTATGGCCTAAGAGTAAGCATATTCTCCTCCAGCATATTCTCTGCCACAATCCTCATACCATTATCACACCTAAGAAAATGAACAATCATTCCAGTCCATATTCAAATTTCCACAACTGTCTAATAATGTCTTTGCTGTTTTGTCTTGGTTCAGAGCCAGCATCTAATCAAGGCTCACAAGTGACATATGGCTAATTCTCTTTTATCTCTTTTAATTAATCTGGGACAGTCACCCATCTTTCTCCCATCTTTCTCCCCTCCATAGTGTCGGCTCTTTCCTGCATTTGTCCAAATATATCCTCTTGCTATTGTTTAACTTTTTCTCGATCTCTTAAATGAAATGAAGGATTTTTAAAAGATGGATTAAAATATACAAATAACATTAAACCTAAGGCAGCAAAAAGGGACAAAGTTATCAAATATAATTAAGCGAGTAAAATACAAAAATTAGAGAAAAATGGAAACTACTGGATAGTAGAGCTTAAGATAGAAAAAAAATTTAGTAATAAAAGATTAGGAATGATAAATTTGAGGGGTGCCTGGGTGGCACAGTTGGTTGATTCTCCAACTCTTGGTTTCAGCTCCGGTTGTGATCTCAGAGTTGTGAGATGGAGCCCCACTTGAGGCTCTGTATTCAGTGCAGGGTCTGCCTGAGATTCTCTCTCCCTCTCCCTCTGCCACTCCTGATCGTTCTTCCTCCTTCTCTCTCTCTAAAATATATAAACAAATCTTTAGAAAAATAAATAATGATAAATGTGAAACGTAAGGTGCAAAACTGGATAAAAGTCATTAATTAAAATCTATTTTAATCAAACAAAAATGTTTGAGTACATGTAAATTTATAAATGAAGAGTAACAATAGACCTTTGTGTGTTATATCCACAAGTACTCAGAACAGTGCTTAGTACATAGTCATTGCTGTATAACTGTTTTCTATCCTTATCATTATCATTGCCACTAAAAAAAAAAAAAAAAAAAAAAAGATACTGAAAGATAAAAGTCATAACAGGAAACCTTCAGTATAAGTGAGAAAACAAAGAGAATGCTATATTGGGCAAGAATTCTAAAGGAAAAATTGAAGAGGAACTTAAATCATTATAACAAAATAATCTTCATGCAAAAACACACACTAAAATGCTTTAATTATATAAAAAGTTAGATATCATAGGGAAAAAGCTACAGAGAGTAGAAGGTACTTTCTAAAGAGGATCATCTGGGCAGAGAACCTGGAACAGCTCTTCCCTGGGGAGAATGACATCTTTAATGATGCCAAACAAAGATGTCCCCAAGGCAGGAGCACAACGCTGAAGGCTC
The DNA here is from genome assembly GCF_964662115.1 of Mustela nivalis. Lineage (NCBI taxonomy): Eukaryota > Metazoa > Chordata > Mammalia > Carnivora > Mustelidae > Mustela > Mustela nivalis. Next base: position 28,614,042 of record NC_139034.1, read on the forward strand.
TTAAAAATATCCCAGATCTCTTGGAGTCAGAGGTCCTAGATTCAAGGCCAATTTTTCAGACTATCTAGCAATGTTCCCTAACCTAGAAAATAAGTATCTGTGATGAGATATCTTCATTCTGTTTTCTCATCTGTAAGACAGTAAGATAAAACTATTTCTAAGATATTTTTCAATTCCAGAAGTCACTAAATATTCTGAGATTCAGATTGCATTATTTATTCATTTATCCATTTTTCTAATTAAGTCTCCTGGTGTTCTGTTGGTTGTGTCTCAGTCCGTCAGACTTGGCTGAAGAGCTGACATTTAGGAATTTGTGTGCCCTGTTTAAGTTGCAAAGTCTGCTTGCCTCTGTTTTTCCCTCACCCACATATGTTTATAACACCAAAAAGAAAAGAAAAGAAAAGAAAAGGCCTCCACAATCCCCATTTCCAAATAGTGACTAACTAAATGAAAAACCCCTACGTCAGTAAAACAGCTCAGTTGGACCCCACACAATTCACAAGTTTGTCGCCCAAAATGAGATGAGGCAAGTGCCCTGGAGAAGCTCCCTAGGAATGTCAACTGTACTTCAATGAAAGGAAGGGAAAGGAGGAACAAACAAATAAACAGAGGGAGGAAGGGAGGAAGAATGAAAGGGAGCGAGGCAGGGAGGGAGGCAGAAGGGAAGGAAGGGAGAAGGAGGGATGGAGGGCGGGAAGGAAGGAAGGAAAGAAGGAAAAGTAAGAAAGAAAGAGTAAGAGAAAGGAAAGAAGGAAGGATGGATGGAAGGAAGGAAGAGAAAGAAAGAAAGAGAGAGAGAGAGAGAAAGAAAGAAAGAAAAAGAAAGAAAGGAAGAAAGAAAGAAAGAATGAAACAAAGAAAGAAACAAAGAAAGAAACAAAGAAAAGGGAAGGAAGGAAGGGGCTTACCAGAAAGAGGTGGACAGGTCTAGCTAGGACTTTGCACCTGTATAGATATACCACAACTGACAAATGACAGCAGCTATCTTAGAACAAAGGACACAGAGTCCATATGAACATTTTAGAAATGACAGCATTTGGGTTATTCAGTTTCCCACACTGGCACAAACCCTGTACCACTCACCCACAGCTGCAGACATGCCCAGGCTCAGGACAAGTTCTAGCACTGAGGGAAAAAAAGATATTCATCCACATTTCTGCACACCCAGAAGGTGCTCACCATACCCATAGGCATTCTCCTGGAGAAGATGAAATTTGGAGGTCTAAGGCATTCAACTTTTTCAGGTTTTTTCTCAGGTGCATTCATGCACGGCAAAGGAAAATCTATATACAGAGATTTTGAAATTGCTTTCAAATATGAAGCTGTGGCAACCATTTTCTTCTCTCCTACACTGGTCGTCTTTCTCCAACAATACCCCCCCACCCCACAACACACACACACACACACACACACACACAGACCCCTCAACCTCTCAACACCCCTGTCACTGTTCCTTCCTACAGTGTGGACTTTGTCTCTGCATTGCTAACCTGTCAAGAAACAGCCGTCACAGAGCACAAGCCTTGGAGACCAACATACACACCTGCAAGGCTGACCACTTGTTTAAAAACAACAGTAACAATTTTGAGTGAATTTGTTGTGGTTTCAAATTTTCCCAAATGCTTTTGTCCAAATATGAGGGTTGCCTGAGTACAAAATTTCCTGAAGGAACAAAGTATTGTAATGGGAATGACGAGAGCTGCACTGAAATGAAAGAGGCCTTCCCAAAAGTTCCCCAGTGCAAAAGCACGGGCTGGAGAAGCACAGGTCAGTTCTGCCAGTTTGCAATGCTCTTCAGTCCTCTGCCCATCAGAGCCCATCTATCTCCATGTCAGATCACAGCTTCTCTGTCATACTTTCCTGATTCTCTATTTTTTTTCTACCTGGGACAGAAAAAGCTCTGAGAGTCCTTCTGGCTCTAAAACACTAAATTCTAAATAGAGCCTGATCTCTGTGCTCTTGTTTGTTCTTTTAAACTAAATTAAACTAAACATACTAAACTAAACTACACTATGTAGAGAAGTTTACCGTCCATACTAGTTCTCCTGAACTGAAAATTTAAGCAGTCACACTAGGAACCACTGACTAGAAATATTTAACAAATGTCCCAGTTGGACAGGGATTTATAACTCATTTCTGTGCAACATTAATAATGTCTGATTTATACCATTCTATTATTGCAATGAGATCCATAAATGATGTGTGACTCTTCTTAGTTAAAAACTAAGAAACACTTGATTTGATAACTAAAGTAAGAGGGTTGGATTCTTTGAAAATGCTTCTAAAGGAAAAGCAACTTACTTTGTGAGGTAATAACAAGAAGGTTCACCAGTGGTTATAAAAGTAACATAACCATAAAAGTAGCACATGCAATGGGGAAAAAAAATCTTTATTTTAAAGAAAAGACAGTTGCAGCTATAATTTTTAATATATTTATCCCCATATATGCCCTTTTGCTTATTGTTTATTTGTTCGTTCAACTTTTCTCATGCTTCTCAGACATTTCTTATGGGACCATTTCTCTTCCTCCTCTGAAAGTTCCCTTAGTAAGAGATTTTTTTTTTTTAAGATTTTATTTATTTATTTGACAGAGATCACAAGTAGGCAGAGACACAGGCAGAGAGGAGGCAGAGAGGAGGAAGCAGGCCCTCTGCCGAGCAGAGAGCCCAATGTGGGGCTCGATCCCAGGACCCTGAGATCATGACCTGAGCCGAAGGCAGGGGATTAACCCACTGAGCAACCCAGGCACCCCAGGAAGGGATTTTTGATAGTGGAAGTCTTTCAGCCTTTGTTTGAAACTGTCTCTATTTTACCTTCATTTGTGCAAATAGTTTCACTAAGTATAGAAATCTGTGGTTGTTGCTTACTCTCATTCAGAATTTGCCACTCAGGAGTGGCCTGAGTTAGGAACAGATGGTTCTTTAATTGAGGAAAATACCTTATGGGTTTTGATGGGCCTTTAAGATGAGAAAAGAGAGGCCTCCTGGCCTCAGTTTGGTTGTACTAGGGCATGTCCAAGAAAATGAATTGCTCTGCATAGTCAAGAGAGAATTTTGCATTTCTAAGAGCAGCCTGACAAAGAAAGTATATGCATCCAGAAATTAGGCAAAAGGGAGAGATTAAGAGAGTCCAAAGAAACAAAAAAAACATAATAGAAAAGGGGTATGACCCAGGCAGTGAGATTAAGAATGACCAATAAGTTTCTAGAAATTTCCCATTAGTATAATTATGTAATTAAGATTTAACCTTACCTAAAAAGAGGTCTGTCTTTTGCCCTTGGCTACTTAGAGGTGATCAATAGGCCCTTGGATTGTCTTACATGACAGAATACTTTTGTTTGTTTGCCTGAGGCATTTGGCCACTGACCTAACAATGTGACTTATAATGGAGGCTTTCGACCCTGTTGTGTAAATTTCCACATCCAGAGAAACTGGAGATTAAAGGTGTTAGCCTGAACCTCCAAGAGGGTCCGGACACTAAAGGTCAGTCACACCGGCATTGTGGATCAAACACCCAAAAATATTCTGGACACCAAAGACTGGTGAGCTTTCCTGGTCATCAATATTCTGAACACTGTCACACATTATGATCAGGAGGAGGTAATGCCACCCAGACCCCAAAAGGGAAGGACAACTGGAAGCTCCACTTCTGGACCTCTTCTTGACTGGGCCCTACACCTCTCTTTCTTTGGTTAATGTTAACTTGCATCCTCTCCCTCTAATAAACCATGAGTATAGTTTTCAGTGAGTTCTGTGACTCCTTCTAGCAAATTATCCAACCAGAGGGTAGTTTGGGGAAGCTCCTGAACCTATGGTGGGTGTTAGAAGTGAGGGCAGTCTTGTGAGGATGGTTCCTTCAGACCTTACAGTTCTGCAAGGTAATTACCCTGCGTTATCCCAAAACCCTCCAGAAAACCTATTTCATGCAACAATCTTACTTTAGCTGTGCTTTGAGGGAATCAAGAAGGGGTGAGACCCAGCATGGGAGATAGTAGTGGAAAAATAAGAACTCTACCCCAGGAAGTAAGGGAGACCATGGCAGTAAGTGACAGTGGAGTCACAGGTTACGGCACAAGTCCCCACACCCAACCCCACAGAAAAATCTTCTTAGTTAAGGCTCCAATATTCCTGTCATGCCTCATCACTTTTTATTTAATTAGCGAGCAATCCCCCAACACTCCCATGCCACCCATAAAACCAGAGGTCCTGAAGGCTTCCAGGAGGCAGATTATTAAGTTGTAAAGAAACCAGGCACAATAATATCTAAAAATTTAAAACCCTTGTTTTTGATGGATCTTAAAATCCTAAATAAAATACATACAAATATTTTTTAAAAAACATATGCAAGACATGCAGCATAATAGAGACTCAATAGATGTCTTTTGAACAAAGATCAAGTGAATAGGTAAATGTATGAAAAATACAGTTTATTCTCAATGGCATGGACTAATTTGGTGAGGGAGAACATAAATAACTAAAATAGGTAATTCACAAAAGCCCAACTACATATTTAATAGGTAACCTCAAATTTAGACTTTTCAGAAGTTCTTACAAGAGAGGCAAACAGGAGTAAAAATAACTGTGTTTTCAACCTGCCTTTGCTTGCTACACTACAAAGGCCAAGTAACAGCAAAATTCTCCAAATGCCCTTTTCACCACCAAGGGCAAAAGAAAGAGTCTAACAGCCCATAAATAGGATTCTCAGGCCCTGCTCCCCTAAACACATAAGATGAATAGTTAAACAATAAAAAACAATGCTGACATTTTTATTCCTCACTAAGCTATTGTCTAGTGTAACATTTGTCACAACCATCTTCAATTGTTGACTAGGGCTACAGGTGGTTGACCCTAGCTAGTGTATGAGGAATTTAATTGGAGTTGTCATTGTCTTTTTTTTTTTTTTTTTTTTTTAAGCGAGAGATCACAAATAGACAGAGAGGCAGGCAGAGAGAGGGGGGAAAGCAGGCTTCCCGCTGAGCAGAGAGCCTGATGCGGTCTCCATCCCAGGACCCTGAGATCATGACCTGAGCCGAAGGCAGAGGCTTAACCCACTGAGCCACCCAGGCACCCCAGAGTTGTCATTGTCTTTTAAACACATTTTAGAAATGAGAGATCATATGAATCATAAGCAACCACGTCATACCAAGCTGCAAGCTGCAGGCAGCTCTTCGGATTTATGCTCTTAATTTACTTGCCACTAATGGGCTCCTTGAACTTTGTGGTCTTTCATTTCCCAATGGAAGCAAATCTTGTAAGCCTTGAGTTTAAATTGCTGCTACTACTGCCTCCCCAAGGCCAGATGGGGTGCAAAAAACCTGAGTACTCTGGGTGCCTGGGTGGCTCTGTGGGTTAAGCCTCTGCCTTCGGCTCAGGTCATGATCTCAGGGTCCTGGGATCGAGCCCTGTATCAGGCTCTCTGCTTAGCGGGGAGCCTGCTTCTCCCTTTCTCTCTGCCTGCCTCTCTGCCTGCTTGTGATCTCTCTCCATCAAATAAATAAATAAAATCTTTTTTTTTTTTTTAAAAAGAAGTAATTAGAAGACATTGGAGTCGGTAGTCTTAAAAAAAACAAAACAAAACAAAACAAAAACAAAAAACCGGAGTACTCCTTTCTCCTGTACTGTTCAGTAACCAATCCAATGGAGAGAGATCCAGTGGCAGAAAAAGAAATAGAAAATCAGGGTAGTATTCTGAGACAAAGTGGCTTAAGCCAGCGCTGAAAACTTTAGGACAAGCTATTTGGTCCAAAAGCAGTAAAAAGCTTGGAAAGAGAAGCCACAGAAAATAAAGTTTGACTATCAGAGACTGCTCAATTGTTGTGTAAATCAGTACAGACTCTCTGGAGGGAAATTTATCCATTAAGAATCAAAATCCTTAAAATTGTGCATACATTTTAATATATAATATAATAATAATTAAATGCATACATTTAATATAATATAATAAATATAATAATTTAATATATTTTAATATAATAAGTCCACTTCTAGAACTTTATCCTGAGAGACAGATGTGTGCAAACATTTAGCTACTAAGTTATTTATCACGGAAGTGTTTATATTAGCAAAAAAATAAACAACGAAAATGTCCAATATTGGGGATTAAATAAACTTTGTACACACAACTAAATAAGGCTTAAGCATTAAATATGTTGTGATAAAAAGGAAAAGATATTTACAAAAGTTAAGTAAAAGAACACAAATAGCATATATAGTGTGCTCCCATTTTGTAATTAGAGAAAGAGAGAAAAAGCCCTACACAGATGTATATCAAAATTTAATAGTAGTTATCCAAGTGGGGAGAATTGTAGGTAATTTTTTTTTGTGTGCTCTAAACTTAATTGGGCTTTTAATTTTTCTATGAATCAATTTTGCAGGAAGAAAAAAAGTTATTTTTAATAGGGGGGGGAAAAAACAGTCTTTGGAACAAACCAGACATGTTCATTGAACTTTTTAAAGTTGCAAGGCCCAGAGTTGTCAGGTTATCCCAAATTATGATGGAATTAATTATAAGAATGCATTGGATAAAGAGGAATTTTATAACAAGATATCACTGGATATAATATTGTGAAGAACTGAGGAAGTTGCACATCCCAACTGGGAAAAGCAACTGGAATGTCTCAGAGTTGATCTATCAACTGGGGTTGCTAGATCTATCTATGGGGTTATCTCTTTGCCCCTCCAGAGCAAGTAGTCAAAATTCATCTCTTCTCTGGTGACTCACATGTTCTGTCTCTGCTTCCACAACTCTTGACATAGCTCAGAAGCCACCTTCCCCTCCATTCTGCTGATCTTTCCTGCCTTGTTCTCAAAATTTCTACCTACTCATGACCATGATTTACTCAGGAAACTTGAAGGACCAGACCTTCTCATGGCAGCCTCTCTATGTGTCAGCGAATTGACCCTTCCCACACATCTCAGTTCTGTTCAGCCCATGAGGTTGGCCACCTGGAACTCAGGTGCCCACTTCTGCTCCAAACAGTCATGAGGAAGGAAAAGGTCAGATTACAGCTGCCTGTAATCAATGGCTTCTTAACTGAGCAGTTTTCCTTATAAGAAAACTGGGTTTCAAGGCATCACATCTGACCAACCAGTATAGGCCAGAGTCAATATATCAAACTCTATATTGCCTACAACACTGGTGTCCCATGAGCTATTAAGTTGGTTTGCAAAAGTAAAGTTTTCATGTTCAGTCATAGGAGATCCTACAAGTTCAGTCCCCTCTTGGAGATTCATAACACAAATTAGTATATTAAAAGCCATTGAGAGTTTTTACAATAAAGACACCTGCTTGATTTTGTTCAAAGAAAGGTTTCCCAAAGCTATTTGAACATAGAATCCTTGTTCTTTTTTCTGAAACACTTACTAATACCAAGGGGACCCAGTTTAAGAATTATTGCTATAGAGCATGCAATCTTTCAGAAGGAAAGAACAATTAAAGAGATATTTGTTCCATTTTTCTATGCCTTTATTATCATCATAAATTATTTGGTTAATCGAGATTTTCCATCTTTATCACAAGAATTGCCATGAAAATATCTGACAAGCCTAGATTCACTCCTACTAAAAAGATCAGTAATTATTAAACATATTAGTAAAATAAAAGCAGCTTTCAATTACTAAGGTCCTCTCAGGGATATAAAACTTCTTAATTAAACAAATAAACAATGAGCCTTGGAAATGTACTTGTAAACAGAATGCAGTTTATGAGTTTGTTGAGTTTTCTGCCCCATGTGGATGGTCCAATCACATTATTTAAGATCTGGAATGATCTGAGAGAATGACTGGACGGGCTGCAGGAAATGGACTTAAGAGCAGCATGTTATTTAGGTGAAATTCTGAGGTGGTTAGCAGCTGGCTGCTTTGTGTTTGGTGTGTTTTCTTCTTTTTTTTTTTTTTTTTTTCATGCCAGTTCACCATGACTTTGGCCTGGACTCCATGTCTATCCAACTCAGACCCCTCTGACTCAACCCAGACTTCCAGCACTAGAATTCCTGGTCACCAGAATCACTGTGGTTAGAACACTTAGGTCTTGCTAAGAAGGACATGCAAATATAAAACAAGTAAAATGTTTGCTGCCTGTTTCACTATTTTTATTTTGGTTTTGGTTTTATCTTTTTAAAGCAAAGCCCTTCGACCCATATACAAGTAGATGAAGTTGAAAGAGCCTGTTCAGTAACCAAAACAGGTCAAATATGACCACTCACATCATTTTTTTATATGCAAGGATTTTAAGGTAGAAGACCTTGGGAAGAGAGGGTAGGAGGAAGGAAGGAAAGAAGAGAAATGGAGTCAAAGTATATATCAACCCAAAGAATTCCAATAGTGATGATAATTTTTTAAAGTATCTAATTATCTTTTATCTACAAAAACAAAAATATCATATGGCTCATCCTAATAATAATGACTGCTGCTATTGTATGCTTATTATACACCAGCACCAGACACAGTTTATCCCTTGTAACATTTTATTCTTATTATACCTCTTTGAGACAGATACGGATACACAACTCCTTGTTTGTAATTCCTAAATCCCAAAGTTTGAAAACCCGAAGATTTTAATAAGTCTAGAACAAACTCTTTACTTAACCTGACTTTAGCTAATATGAGGCCACTTATAGTCTTTAACCTATTCAGTGCACATTTCACTACAGAACTATTAATATGTTTCATTAGAGAGTAATGTTCCAAACCCCTCTTAGGGTTCTATACAATAAATGATATGTGCACTTTATTACTTTTCTAAAATATTAAAAATCCGAATTGTGAAACTCATCTGGTTCCAAGAATTTCAGATAAAGGATTATTTCTCCCTATTTTATAGATAAGGAAATGGGCTTATTTGTTTTCACTGATATATTATCTTGGTATTTTAGTTTGGGTCTTTGAGACTTTACTTTTTTGGTTAATGGTTTAAAATTTCTTTTCTCCACACTATTTCAGTTCACATATACACTGAAGAGATTTTAGCAAATTCTCCTACAGAAAAGTTTTAAAAGACATCTTTTTTCCCAAAAATGGAAAACGCTGACATCCTCAGAAAATTTCCTTGAACCCAAATGAACTCGTTTTTAATTCCCCACCCTTCATTTTCAGATTACTCAGTGTATTTAATGCTACCCTTCCTCAATTCCACCCAAAGCTCACATGGCGATGTTAAGGACATTGGTTAAGAACCCGTCAAGGAGTCTGCGTGGGCCTGAGGCACTGCTAAGCATTCTGACATCTGTGGTTAGAGTGTCTACGTGAAGATTACCCATGCTGGGCTCCAGTGTTTCAATCACAACCCCAGAATGAACGCCTGGTCACTCTGTGGTCTAAACTCTGAGAGAACAGAGCATTTCATACTACATTGCATTTCGTAAACAATGATTTGATACATTGAAAAAACCATAAATATTATTTATCTTACCATAGGCCTCAGAATGTCCAAACACCACAACTAATTAGGGTTCAATAATAGATTCAATAAGCTGAAGCCTGTTTTTCTGGTTTATCATAACAAGTAAAGCAATGGTCATTACTTTCTAATTTGTAAGTGTTCTCTTCAATGGCTGTGAGTGGGAAGTGTGTAGCATTGCTTGTCCTATAGGAAGCCTTGCCACCTTCTAAAGTCAGCACTAAGCTACATCTGTTGCCATTTATGGTACTTTTTCCATTTGTTGAAGCACATTATTTCTTAAAACCAAAAGATCATGTTCGAATACAGATGGAGCTTTTACTAAAATATAGGAATTCACTTTTTTTCTAACCAGCAAAAACAATTCAGTAAAAGGGAGCTGATGAGAATTTCTTGTTTGATTAGTCTTTCCCCAGCAGCTGGCACTTCAGAAGATCTTAGCTCATGTGCTATGGATGAAAATAAAGTTGGTGCTCTGACGCACTGGTAATATACACTATAACATTTTACCATTTCAGCGTAGCCCAGTTGAAACCTTTCAATCAAGGCCCCCAAAATCCAAGGCTTCTCAGCCTCAGCACTACTGAATTTTGGGGGTAGATAATTCTATGGACTCTACCCACTTGATGCCAGTAGCATCCTCATCATCAGTCATGACAACCAAAAATGTCTCCAGAGAAGAGAGACTTCTGGAGAAGATGGCAGATTAGGAGGGTCCTAGGCTTACCCTGTACCACAAATACAACGAGATAGCACTCAGATCAGTGTAAATAACTCATAGAATGATCCAAAGACTGAGCCAAAAAATTTCACAAAAAAAATGAAGAGAAGAAACCACATCAAGAAGGGCAGAAAGGGTTGAGATGTGATAGGGAGTTAAACCCCACAGGTCTGGCCTCTGGGGGTAGGGAATTGAGGGTGGAGAGAAGACTGAAACAATCATACCATAGAGCCCACATATGGAAGACGAATATCCACAGCATTTGGCTTTGAAAAACAAATTTCATGAACTTGTACAATCAGAGGGACTTAAAGCCTAGAACATTAAAAATCAGTGGGCCTGGCTCTGGGAGAACCCAGAGGGCAATAGGAAGCTGAGGCCCCTGCCTTTAAAAAGACAGGACAACAAACAGCCACAAAGATACAGTATAGAAACAGCAGTTAGAGAAATGCCTGGGACATATGGGAGGGAGAATTATTAACTAATCTCAGAGTTCACTGATGAACATCTTCATGAAAAAAAAGTTAAAAAAAAAAAGAGCTGGAAGTCACCATTTCCCTCCTCTCTCCCCCAGAATAAACACATGGCCACATGTGGAAACCAGCACAGCACCTGGCATTCACTGCCTAACTTGCTTACACCACATCCTAGCACCTCCAGCCAGGCTTGCTTCAGTTGGCACTGTGGGTCCCCTACCCTAAAGGACCTGCAAATGCTTTGCTGGCACTATATCTTCTGACTTCCCACTTTGAGGGCAGCAGCGATGGCTGATTGCCTCCCAAGGTGGATGTGTGTCCTTTTTGGACTAATGCCCCCAACCCACATATGCTTTGTGGGGTGGCCCCAGCCACCCTGGTCTCAGCACCAGCTATGTGTCCCCTGTGAAAAAGGACCAATGCCACCTTGTTAAAAGTGCATGCCTTGAACACTACTTTCAAAAGTTAGAGACCAATTGACTTTACTACACACAAAAACAGACACAAAGAGGCAAAATGAGGAGACATAGGAACATGTCCCAAATGAAAGAACAGGACAAAGTCATGGCAACAGACCTGAGCAAAATGGAGATAAGTAATATGTCTTATAGAGAATTTAAAGTAATGTTCATAAAGATACTCACTGAACTTGAGAGAAGAGTGGAAGAAATAAGTGACATCCTTTACACACACACACACACAAAAAAATCAGAGATGAATAAAACAATTGAAATTAAAAATACACTAGATGGAATAAATAGCAGGCTACATTAAGCAGAAAAATGAATCAGTGATCTGGAGGACAAAGTAATGGAAAGTAATCAAGCTGAGCAGTTGAGAGAAAAAAAAATGCAAAATGCAAAATAAGAAAAGACTTAGGGAACTCAGTCAGTGACTCCATCCAGCATAATAACAGTCACATTATAAGGATCTCAGAAGAAGAAGGGGGGGGGGACAACAAATTTATATTTAAAGAAATAATAGCTGAAAACTTCCTGAATTTGAGGAAAGAAATGGAAGTCCAGATGTAGAAGGCACAGAGATTCCCCCAACAAAAATCAACAAAAGCAGATCCACACCAAGACATACTGGAATTAAGATGTCAAAAAGCAGTAATAAAAAAAGAATTTTATAAGCAGCAAGAGAAAAGAAAACAGTTACATACAAAGGAAACCCTATAAGGCTATCAGCAGATTTTTCAGCAGAAACTTTGCAGGCCAAAAGGGAATGTCATATGTTCAAAATGCTGAAAGGAAAAAAATCTGCAGCCAAGAACACTCTATCCAGCAAGGCTCTCATTCAGAACAGAAAAGACAAAGAATTTCTCAGACAAATAAAAGTAAATGGGAGTTCCCCTGCCTACCTCTCTGACTACTTGCGGTCTCTGTCTATCAAATAAATAAATAAAATTTAAAAAAAAAATTAAATGGAAGTTCATGACCTTTAAACAAACTCTATAAGAAATGATATAGGGGACTTTGAGTGGAAAGCAAAGATGATATAGGAGTAAGAAAAGTAAGAAGCACAAAAGCAGTAAAAATAAGTATACCTATAAAAATGAATCAGGGGGCTCACAAAATAATAGGAAGTAAAGTATGACACCATATTCCTAAAACATGGGGAGGAGAGGAGTAAAAAATAAGTTCAAAAGTAAGGAACCATCAACTTAAGATAGAGTGTTACGTGCAGAAGAGGTTATATACAAACCTAATAGTAACCACGAGTCAAAAACTAGTAAAAGATCTGCAAAAGGAAAGAGAAAGAAATCCAAGTATAATCACTAACAGAAAGCCGACTATATGGTGAGAGAGGAGAGCAAGGCAAGAAAGGAACAGAGAAAATCCACAAATACAAACCCAAAACATAAAAAAATAGCAATAAATATATAACTATCAATAATTACTTTGAAGGGTACCTGGGTGGTTCAGTCAGTTAAGCATCTACCTTCAGGTAGACCTACAGTAGCTCAGGTCATGATCTCAGAGTGCTAGGATTGAGCCTCACATTGGGCTCCCTGCTCAGCAGGGAGTCTGCTTCTCCTTCTCCCTCTGCCCCTCCTTACTGCTTGTGCTCTCTCTCTTGCTCAAATAAGAAAATAAAAATCTTTAAAATAAAAGAAAATAAAAATAAAAATAAAAAAATTACTACTTTGAATGTAAAGTGACTATACACTCCAAACAAAAGTCATAGAATGGGATGCCTGCCTGGCTCAGAGTGTGAAACTCTTGATCTCCAGGTCATGAGTTTGAGCCCCACATTGGATGTAGAGCTTACATAAAAAAATAAAAATAAAATGTAGATTATAGAAGTTAAAAAAAGACATAGGGTGATGGAAAGGATAAAACACAAGACCCATCTATATGTTACTTACAAGAGAGTCACTTCAGACCTAAATACACATATAGATTGAAAGTGAGGGGACGGAGAAACATTTATCATGCAAATGGATATCAAAAGAAATCCATGGTAACAATTCTTATATTAGACAACATTGACTCTAAAACAAAGACTAATAAGAGACAAAGAACACTATATAATAATGAGGGGAACAATCCAACAAGACCTAACAATTGTAAATATTTATACACCCAACATGAGAACACCCAAATACATAAAAACTTACATAACAAATATAAAAGAACTTCCAGGGGGCATGTATCAATAATAATACAGCAATGTAGGAGACTTTAACACCCCCACTTACATCAATGAACAGATCATCTAAATAGAAAATCAACCAGCAAAAAGTGGCTTTAAAAGACACACTGAACCAGATCGATTTAGAAATATTCAGAACATTCCATCTTATAACAGCGGAATACACAATCTTTTCAAGTGCACACAGAACATTCTCCAGAAGAGATCACATGTTTGACCACAAAACAAAACTCAATAATTTCAAAAAGAGTGAAGTTATACCATGCATCTTTTCTGACCACAACACTATGAAACTAGAAATCAACCACAAAATAAATCTGGAAAAAGTACAAATACACAAAGGTTAAATAACATGTTAATTAACACTGAATGGGTCAACCAAGAAATCAAAAAGGAAGTAAAAAAATACATGAAGACAAATGAAAATGACTACCTCAAAAAGCAATAAAAATCTCAAATAAACAACTTAATCTTACATCTAAGGTAGCTTTAGGTGTAAACCAAAACTCAAAACCAACAGAAGGAAGGAAATAATAAAGATTAGAGTCAAAATAAAAGATATAGAAACTAAAAAGACACCCCCCCCAAAAAACCTAAAAAGACCAATACAACAGATCAATGAAAACAAGAGTTGGTTTACTGAAAAGATCAACAAAATTGATAAACCTCTAGCCAGGTTCAGAGAGAGAGAGAGAGAGAAGCCTCAAATAAGCAAAATCAGAAATGAAAGAGAAGAAATAACAACCAACACCAGTAAAATAAAAAGGATTGTAAGAGAATATTATGAAAAGTTACATGCCAATGAACTGGACAACCTAAAAGAAACACAGATTCCTAGAAACATATAACCTACCAAAACTGAAATAGGAAGAAATAGAAAATTTGAACAGACCAATTACTAACATCAATGAAATTGAGACAGTAATCAAAAAACTCCCGACAAACAGAAGTCCAGGACTGGAAAGACTCATAGTGTGAATTCTACAAAACATTTAAAGAAGAGTTAAAACCTATTCTTCTCAAACTAATGGAAGGGGAAAAAAAGAAGAAGAAGAGGAAGGAAAACCCAGTTTCATTTGAGGCCAGCATTACCCTGATTTCAAAACCAAATAAAGATACAACAAAAAAGGAAACTACAGGCCAATATCTCTGATGAACATGGATGCAAAACCTTCAACAAAATATTAGAAAACCAAATCCAACAATACATTTAAAAAAATCATTCACTATGATCAAGTGTAATTTAATCCCAGGATACAAGCATGGTTTTGGGGAAACTGGACAGCTACATGGATGAATGAAACTGGACCACTGTTTGTCTGTCTTTCTTTCTTTCTTTGTTTCTTTCTTTCTTTCTTTCTTTTAAGATTTACTTATTTATTTTAGAAGCAGAGAAAGCACAAGCAAGAAGGGCAAAGGGAGAGGGAGAGAGAATCCCAGGTAGACTCCATGCTGAGCGTGGAGCCTGATTCAGGGCTCAATCCCATGACCCTGAGATCATGACCTGAACCAAAACCAAAAGTTGGACACTTAACCAATTGTGCTACCCAGGCACCCCTGGACCACTTTCTTATACCATACACAAAAATGAACTCAGAATGGATTAATAAGGACCTAAATGTGAAACTTGAAACTATAAAAATCTGAGGAGAGAGCACAAGCAATAATTTCTCCGAGGTCAGTTGTAGCATCTTTCTAGAAATGTCTCCTAAGCCAAGGGAAACAAAAGCAAAAATAAACTATTGGGACAACATCAAAGTAAAAAGCTTCTGCACTGCAAAAGAAACAACCAATAAACTAAAAAATAATCTTGAGTGGGAGAATATATTTGTAAATGACATATCTGATAAAGGGTTAGTATATAAAATATATAAAGAACTTAGACAGCTCAACACCGAAAAAACAACCCCCCTCCCAAAAAAACTTCCTCAAAAAGTTAAAAATAGAACTACCCTATGATCCTGTAATAACACTACTGGGTATTTACCCAAAGAAACACAAAAACACTAATTCAAAGGGATACATGCACCCCCCTGTGTTTACTGCAGCATTATTTACAATAGCCAAACTGCAAAAGTAACCTAAGGGTCCATTTATTGATGAACTAATAAAGATACAGTTTATATATACACTGGAATATTATTAATCCATAAAAGAACTGAAATCTTACTCTGCAACAACATGCTTGGAACAAGGTTATGATGATAGCATACAATTATCTTAAAATTAATTTTAATTTTGCAATGCCTGTATGACTCTTTCAGTTAAGCATCTGACTATTTCCACTCAGATCATGATCTCAGGGTCATGGGATCAAGCCCCATATCGGACTCTGGGAGTCTGCTTGTCCTTCTTCCTCCACCCCTCCCCACACTCACACACACAACTTACATGTTCTCTGTGTCAAATAAATAAAATCTTTTTAAAAATTAAAAGTTTATTTTTAAAAATTCCTGTGACTTTAAACACATAAATATCTCATACTATTGTATAAGAACAAAATGAAAATGCTTTGTCTAGGTCATATGTTGCAAAAATGTTTTCCAGTTTGTTGTCTTTTGACTTTATTTATGGTCTTTTAATAAAATATATACATATTTTTATTCTGTTCATTTCATTAACCTTTCTTTTAATAGCTTCGGAGGTTTATTCCAGGCTTAGAAACACCTTTCTATGGTAAATTGTTTTAAAATGCTACCATGTTTTCCTATAGTACTTTTGTGACATTAACTGTCTTATATTTAAATCTTCAATGCATTTGGTACACAAAGTAGCACTGTGAATGTGTGTTGTGTGTGTGTGTGTGTGTGTGTGTTTATAAATGGCTACCCCATTATCTCATTTCTTTTTACAGAATAAGCAACATTTCTCATTGGATGTAATATGCATACCTTATCATATACCATATTCCTATCATAGAGTTATCATACATTTCCATATATACTCTCTATTCTGTATCATTAATTTCTTTATTTATAGAAACAGCATTCCAACATCTCAATTATTATGGCTCCATGTAATGTTTTAAGGTCTGGTAGGTCTAGTCCATTCTTATTGCTCTTCTTTTTCAGAAGATTTTAGTATGAACTTTAAAAATCTAGTTCCTAGCTCCCAAATTTATTTCTCAGGGAAGTGAAGGCAAGGAGTATCAGCAGCTTAAATGTACAACAATCTTGGAATTTGTTGGGATCATGTCAAATTTAAAGAATACTGGCTCTACCACCTACCAGCTTAGGCAAGTTACTTGCTCTGCTAAAAAGCCTGTTTCTTTATCTGTAGAATTGTTGGAAGAATACATACAAATCACTTAATACTGTGTCCAGCACAAAAGTGCTCCATGTGTGTTCATGGTTATTATACCTTCTCATTCTGAGGTTTTTTTAAATGACTTCAACTAAAAACCTTACTTGTTGGCTTTCCTGTTGTCTGAATAAAATCATGTTTTATTCTTCCTTTATACTTAGTACCAGTATGTGGTACCTGCTTTTTCTTTGGTGGCCTTTCACCTCTCCATCATGGCTCACATCAATCTGTGCTTCTCCCCTGTTGCTTCACACCATCCTAACATTCAGTGCAATCCTCAGATTTTCATAAACCCCCTCCTGCCCACATCTGGCCTGTTTAAATTGTTCTTTGTAGCTCACAGCTTCAAAGGCCCTACCCTCCCTTTACCCTCCTACTCCTTCCTTTTCTGCCCAATGGTCTATTCCCTGAGAGTTGCTGATCCCAGTTGACTTACCTGACTATATTGTAAGTCATAATAAAATGAGATGGCTCTTAGGTTTGACACTAGAACCCAGAAGCACATTAACTTAAATGTATTTCTGGTTGATATAATTTATCCAAGGGTGTTTGTGAAGTCATCTTAGCTAAAACTCCTGAGCTCCAACTGGCTTACCACCCCATCTACATACTACTTTTACCCCTCTTCTTCTGTAAGCAGTCTTCAGCAAACTGAAAAGCATTCACTCATATATCTTCTTTTCCTCTTTTCAAAGGTATCTCTACAAATATTCCCACTTGCCTGTAGAGTTTTTGATTAACACTCAAATTAAAACTTTGAAACTGCAAAAGGGAAACCCTACAACTCTAGAGTCTCCTGAATTCTGCATAAAGTTTGCCTAAGTGGAGAGCCAGAAAGCTATGTGCCCAAAGCCCAGCTTTAACAAGAAGATTAGTTTGGGCTTTGCTGTAAGAGCAGGTCAGGAAACTTCTCATGGTTCTGGATCCCCAGATATAGCCCTAAGGTGAGACTTCCCAGGATAGCATTTCCAGGACTTGGGGCTTCAAAAAATTTATAATATTCTTCCAGATATAAAGACCTCTATATATGAAGACCCACCTCTATGCCCTCAAATATGCAAACCCTAGAGTAATTCCTACTGACAAGGCTACTCCTGTAGGGGAACCAGCTCTATTCTGCAAGCCATCTCCACAAATATTATTTTCTGACTCCCTTTTTGGGTCATAGAAAAGAAATTTCAGGGAAGGGAATGAGAGCATTGTCAGCAGCTTAAGTTCACACCTTTTTATGCTTTTATTATATTTCCTAGTCACATCTAAACAATTCATTGTAAGAAAGAAATGCTTTGGCCTTTGGCAGTATAGGATAGAGTTACTTAGTCTCCGCCCTCATTCTCCCCTTTTCTCCAATATCCCATCCTCCACTCTCCACTCACACCTCAGTTCCTATTACAGCCTCACCAGTTTTCCTCCTTCCTTCTTCCTGCTCCTCCTTATCCCACACACAGCTATCAGAATAATCTTCCAAGAATCCCTCTTACATCATGAAAAAACTTAGTGACTCCTGGTCCTTTCTCCCTTCCCACTTTCTAGGCTCAGTCTGAGTTCCATCTCCTCCTTGAAATGTATTGCAGTGACCTCAGTCCCCAAGGTCCTTTGCTCCTCAAAGTTCCCATAATCAGAACTGATATTATTGATCATGATGTACAGATTATTCACTTCCAGAGTATGTTCTGATTGAGCTGCATCCATTCTAATCCCTAATGCCTATGCAATGCCAGTTGTTAAATATTTTGACTGTCATTCTCATCTATACAACCACCATGCTACTCCACCATACATTTGACTACTTTATACATCTCATACAAGTGGAATCATACAGTATTTATCTTTTTTGTGAATGACTTATTTCAGTTAGCATAATGTCCTCAAGATTCACCCATGTGTCAGAATTTCCTTCCTTTTAAGGCTGAATAATATTCCACTATATGTACTACATTTTATTTAACCATTCATCTCTTGATGGATTCTTGGGTTGCTTCCATCTTTTAGCTATTGTGAACAATGCTGCTATGAATATGGGTATACAAATACCTCCTCAAGACTCTGATTTCAATCCTTTTAAGTATATACCCAGAAGTAGAATTTCTGGATCATATAGTAAGTATATTTTTAATTTTTTAGGAATTGTCATATTGTTTTTCATATTTTAAATTCCTACCAGTATTGCACAAGAGTTCCAATCTCTCCACATCCTCACCAACACTTGTTATTTTCCATAAAGGTAGAAATTTTGGTCTGCTGTACTCACTGGTATATGCCAAGCACTTAGAATGGGGCTTGGCACAAAGTCAGCACTTTAATGTATTTACTTATTGAATTCAACTGTAGAATTGCTATTAACCAGGTGGCCCAGCACAACCTGAATTTGAATCTTGGCTCACACATGCAAACATTACACCTTGGACACATTATTTGACACCCCCCGAAATTCAAGTTAACACTCATCTATAATAGCACCCATCTCAAGGGTGTTATGCAATTCAATAAGATTATGTAGGTAAAGCTACCAGCCTAGTTTATCTCATATATTCCTTTCCTTTCAACCTGATTCTAATAGCACATTAAGCTATCAGTAGTATCAGTAAGGCTATCAATAACCAAGGTTGATTAAACAGAAAACTCTGCCCTTTTTGGCAAATTTCATTGGACTACCTATCAACCTGTGAATCTGAGAGAATCTCCATCAACTAACTACCTTTTACATTTCTTTGTTTTTCTTCCTAAAAAAAAAAAAATATATATATATATATATATATATATATATATAATCATATTTATCTATTGTTCATCCATCTTCTGTACCAGAATGTAAGTCCCATGTATGTAAGGTCCTTATCCATCTTGTTTATGGCTTTACTTGCATAACCCAGAACATCTAGCACATTAAACTCCTCAGTAAATATTTGTTGAAGAAATAAATGCATTTAAATAGATACTAATCACCTACTATAGGCACTATGCTTACTACCAGGCATTCTGATATAAATAAGACATATTTCCTTACTCCAAGAAGCTCACACAGTTTAATAATGCAATGATTTATAATCATTTGATTTGTTTATAAATGATTTATAAACAAATCATTAAATATATTGTGAGATGCACAGTAAAAATAATACACAAAAATATAAATTATTAAATCCATATGGAGTCCTAAATGTTTCAATCAAAAGAGGATTGAATGGATTAAAAAAAAAAAAAGACCCATCTATATGCTGCCTGTGAGACTTACCTCAGAACTAAAGATGCAATCAGATTGAAAAGGAAGGGACATTTATCATGAAAATGGAAGCAAAAAAAAAAAAAAAAAAGCCAGGGTAGCAGTACTTTCATCAGGCAAAATAAACTTTAAAACAAAGACAAATAAGAGACCAAGAAAGGCATTGCAGAATGATAAAGGAATCAATCCAACAAGCGGATACAACAGTTATAAATATCTACACACCCAACACTGGAGCACCTAAATACATAAAGCAAATTAGTAATGGACATAAAGAAAGAAACTGATGGTAATAAAATAATAGCAGGGGACTTTAACCCATCACCTACATTAAAGGGTAGACCATCCAAGCAGAAAATCAACAAGGAAATAATGTCTTTGAATGACATATTGGACCAGATGGACATAACAGATATATACGGAACATTCCACCATAAACAACTAAGAACAACATTCTTTTCAAGTGCACATGGAACATTGTCCAGAATAGATCACAAATTAGGTCACAAATTTTTGGGACACAGCAAAAGCAGTTCTGAGAGGGAAATACATAGCAATTCAGTTCTACCTTAAGAAACAAGAAAAAGCTCAAATAAACAATGTGATTCTGTACCTGAAGGAACTAGAAACAGAATAACAAACAAAGGCCAAGATGAGTGTAAGAAAGGAAATAATAAAGAAAGGTGCAAAAATAAATGATATAGAAACTTAAAATATAGAAAATATCAATGAAATGATGAACTAGTTCTTTGAAAAAATAAACAAAATTGATTAACCCTTAGCCAGATTCATCAAGAAAAAAAAAGAAAGGACACAAATACAATCAAAAACAAGGGAAGAGAATTAACAAGTGACACCACAGAAATACAAGAATTATAAGACACTATGAGGAAAACTTATATGTCAACAAATTAGACAACATTGAAGAAATGGATAAATTCCTAGAAACATACAATCTTCCAAAAGTGAACCAGAAAGAAACAAAAAATCTACACAAACCAATTACAAGTAACAAAACCAAATTAATAATCAAAAAACTCCCAACAAACAGAAGTCCAGGACCAGATGGATTCACAGATGAACTCTACCAAACACTTAAAGAGGAGCTAATACTTACTCTTCTCAAACTATTCCAAAAAATAGAGGAAGGAAAGTTCCCAAATACATTCTAAGAAGTTAGCATTATCCTGAGACTAAAACCAGATAAAGACACCACAAAGAAATAAAACTACAGACCAGTATACCTGATGAACACAGATGCAAAAATCCTTTAAAAAATGTTAGCAAACTGCATACAATACATTAAAAAGATCATTCACCATGACCAAGCAGGGTTTATTTTGATGATGCAAGGATGGTTCAGTATTTGCAAATCAATCAATGTGAAACACTACATCAACAAAATCAAGACGTAAATTATGTAATCATCTCAGTAGATGCAGAAAAAACATTTGACAAAGTTGACACATATGATAAAAATTCTTAACAAGTGAAGTTAGAGATAACATACTTCTACATAATAAAGACCATTTTTGACAAACCCACAGCTAACATCATATTCAATGGGGAAAAACTGAAAGTTTTTCTTCTAAGATCAGGAACAAGACAAAGATGTTCATTCTTGCTACTTTTATTCAACATTGTCTTGGAAGTCCTAGCTATAGGAATCAGACAAGAAAAAGAAACAAGAGGCATCTATATTGGTAAAGTTAAACTGTCACTATTTGCAAATAGCAAGATACTATACATAGAAAAGCCTAAAATCTCAACCAAGAAACTACTAGAAGTAATAAGTGAATTCAGTAAAGTTTCAGGATCCAAAATTAATACCCATAAATTGGAAGTATTTCTATATGTCAATATTAAAGTAGCAGAAAAATTTTAAGAAAAAACACCATTTACAAATGTACCAAAAGGAATAAAATATCTAGGAACAAACTTAACCAAGGAGGCGAAAGACCTGTATTCCAAAAACTAGAAAATGTTGATAAAGGAAATTGAAAATGACATAAAAAATGGAAAGATATTCCATGTTCATGGATTAGAAAAATTACTATTGCTAATATTCCTATACTACACAAAGAAGTCTACAGATTCAGTGAAATCCCTATCAAAATACCAACTGCATTTTTCACAGATAATACTAAGCAAATAATAATAAACAAATAATACTAATACTAAACAAATAATACTAAAATCTGTATGGAAGCACAAAAGACCCCAAATAGCCAAAGCAATCTTGAGAAAGAACAAAACTTGAGAAAGAACAAACCAAATCACAATCCTAGATTTCAAGATATACTACAAAGCTTTGGTAATCAAAACAGCATGGTATTGGCACAAAAACGGACACATAGATCAACATAACAGAACAGTGAGCCCAAAAATAAACCCTCTATTATACAATTAATCTTTGGCAAAGGAGGGGAGAGTATAACAATGGGGAATAAGTGGTGCTGGGAAAACTGGACAGCTTCATGTAAAAGAATAAAAGTGGATCACCTTTAAATACCATATATGAAAATAAACTCAAAATGGATCAAAGACCTAAATGTGAGAACTGAAACCATAAAAATCCTAGAAAAGAACATAGGCAATAATTTCTCTAACATCAGTCATAACAACATTTTTCTAGATGTATATCCTCAGGCAAGGGAAACAAAGCAAAAATAATATAAAACTAACTAACTAAATAAATAAATAAATAAATAAAATTAATTAGAATAAAAGCTTTCACACAGCAAAGAAAGCCATCAACAAAACAAAAAGACAACTTATTAAATGGGAGAATATATTTATAAGTTGTATGTACAATAAGGGGTTAATATTCAAGCTATATAAAGAACTTACACAACTCACACCAAAAAGCAAACCATCTGTTCAAAAAGTAGGCAGAAGACCTGAATAGACATTTTTCCAAAGGAAACACATGGCCAACAAACACATGAAAAGATGCTCTACGTCACTAATTATTAGGGAAATGTAAATCAAAACCACAATGAGATATCAACTTATACATGGTAAAATAGCTAAAGTCGGAGGCACCTGGGTGGCTCAGTGAGTTAAAGCCGCTGCCTTCGGCTCAGGTCATGATTCCAGGGTCCTGGGATCCAGCCCCGCATCAGGCTCTCTGCTCAGCAGGGAGCCCGCTTCCCTTCCTCTCTCTGCCTGCCTCTCTGCCTACTTGTGATCTCTTTCAAATAAATAAATAAAATCTTTAAAAAAAAATCTTTAAAAAATAAATACATAAAATAAAATAGCTAAAGTCAAAAAGATGAGAAATAATAAGTATTGGAGAAGATACGGTGAAAAAGGAAAACTCATGCACTGTTGATGGGAATGTAAATTAGTACTGTCACTGTGGAACACAGTATAAATGTTCCTCAGGAAATCAAAAGTAGGAATATCACATGATCCAATAATTCCACTATTAGGTATTTACCCAAAGAAAATGAAAATACCAATTCAAAAAGATATATACACCTCCATGTTTATTGCAGCATTATTTATAATAGCAAAGATATGGACACACTCTAAGTGTCCATCAATAAATAAATGAACAAGGAGATGTGATATAGAGATAAATAGATGATAGATTAGATAGATATACATACATGCATATACATACACACACATACACACTAGAATATTACACAGCCATAAAAAAAGAATGACATTATGTCATTTGAGACAACATAGATGGACCTAGAAGGTATTATGCTAAATGAAGTAAGTCAAACTGAGAAAGACAAATACCATACGATTTCACTCATAAGTAGAATCTTTAAATGAATGAATAAATAAATAAATAAACAAAAAAGCAGTATCAGACCTGTAAATACAGAGAACAAACTGATGGTTGCCAGAGGGGAGGAAATGGGGAAATGGGCAAAATGGTTAAGGCGAGTGGGAGATACAGGCTTCCAGTTATGGAATGAATGAGTCACAAGAATAATAGGCACAGCACAAAGAATATAGTCAATGGTATTGTAAAAGGGATTTACCATGTATCAGGACAGATGGTAGCTATACTTGGGGTCAACATAGCATAATGTAGAAACTTGCTGAATCTCTATGTTTTACAGCTGAAACTAATGTAACATGTATGTCAACTACATAGATAGATAGATAGATAGATAGATCGATCTTTGGAGCCCATGGTCAAGGAAGGCTATTAAATAGGAAAGCGTTTCTTAAAAAGTTTTGAAAATAACTAGTTTTCCAAGTAGAAAAAGAAGTAAAGGCATTTTATGTGTGGGGGGGGAGTAAATTAAAGTCACAAGAACAGTACATATAAGAACGTATTGTGTAAACAAGTAATTTTGTGTAGCTAGAAGTAAAATTAAAAGGAGAGTGTGGCAGGAATGGATCATGGAAGCTTATTTTAACATCATGTTAAGATTTGATCTATATAGGCAGTCAGAGCCACAAAAACATTGTACACAGCAAGTGACATGATGAGATACCCATTTCATAGAGCTGATATGGCCCCCACATGCTGAATAGCCAGTGGGGGGACATCAGAGCTTTGTGGAGCAGCCCACCATAGGCATGGAACCAAGTGTTCTGCTTTCACGCTATGAGGGCTGGAATGGGCTGCTAGACTGGCCCCAAATCCACCTTTGCAAAACCAGAGAGGTGAAATCTCTGTTCTAGCACTTTAAAAGAAAGTTTTCCCAGGGTTCTTGTTATCCCAGTTTTAGAACAGCCACTCAGGTTAGGATAGTTATATGGAATGCGAAATAAATAGTCACAGGACCCTTGGCTTTAACATTCCACATTTCAAATTCCTTTTTATCTATGTAATTAAGCTATCCTATACTTCTTTTGGCTCACTAGTAATAAAGAGGGTGTCTATTAAGCTAGAGCTAGTTCATATCATTTGAATCCATATTGGGGGAGGAGAAAAAGCTGGTCGTCTCAGCCATTTTACAGGTAGCCTTCTCTTGGGTGCAAGACTTCACAAGGGGAAAAAATTCAGTTCAAACATCTTTGAGGACTTTCATCAGGACACTTTGAAACTAGCTTAAAATTTACTTCCTCTAGGAACTTTGTCTCTACTTGCCTTCCCTCCATTCCACATTTCATCCTTACTACACACTGTGTATGCAACATATCTGACCCAGATTCCATGTATCCTAACAAGAGACATTCTTCACTGTATTAGTTTCTAGGACTGTCAGAACAAAGTACTACAAACTTTGGTGGTATAAAGCAAAAGAAATTTATTGTCTCCCAGTTCAGGATGCTATAAGTCCAAAATCAAGGTATTAGCAGGACCACATTCTCATTAAAATCTGTAGGGGAGAATCCTTGCGTCTCTCCTAGCTTCTAGTGGTTTTCTGGCTATCTTCAGCTTTTCTTGGCTTGCAACTTTCTGACTCCCATCTCTGTCTTCATTCTTACATAGCATTCTCTTTGTATCTTTATCTTCACGTATAAAGGCAACAGTCATGGGCACCTGGGTGGCTCAGTCAGTTAAGCGTCTGCCTTCAGCTCAGGTCATGATCCCAGAGTCCTGGGATTGAGCCACTCATTGAGCTCCCTGCTCAGTGGGGAGTCTGCTTCTCCCTCTGCCTCTGCTACTTCCCCGTGCTCATGCCCCATCCCTCTCAAATAAATAAAATCTTAAAAAAAAAAAAAGACATCATTCATATTGGATTAGGAGCCCACTCTAATGCAGTATGACTTCATTTTAATTAATTACAATGACTCTATTTCTAAATAAGATAATGCTGAGTGAAATAAGTCAAGTAGAGAGAGTCAATTATCATATGGTTTCACTTACTTGTGGAGCATAAGGAATAACACAGAGGACACTGGGAGATGGAGAGGAGAAGTGAGTTGGGGGAAATCAGAGAGGGAGACGAACCATGACTGTGGACGCTGAGAAACAAACTGAAGGTTTTGGACGGGGAGGTGGGTGGGGAGTAGGGAGAGCATGGTGGTAAGTATTAAGGAGGACACATATTGCATGGAACACTGGGTGAGGTGCATAAACAATGAATTGGAATGCTGAAAAAATTAAAAATTAAATTAAATTAAGTTTTTAAAAAAGATCACATTCTAAAGTACTGGGGGTTAAAATTTCAAAATATCTTATTTGAGGGGACACAATTCAACTCCTAACACATTGTTCTCTTGGTGACTCACCTGCAGTATTTAGTCCAATGCTGAGAATGTGACCATAAATGCTATTTACTTGTGTGATTTAAGTTACTAACTCATTCATCTGCCTGTCTGCAAAAGAACACAATAACACCATTACTCCTTTGTGCCAACACACCAAACAGCTTCACTTTTAACAAAACTGGAGAAAACAGTGAGTGGGATTTGGTCAAAATCGTGGTCATCCTAGCTGAAAGCTGGAATGAGAATTTGTCAGTGTCACTTATGATATATGGAAATGTTGAACTTTAATAGAGTATAGACTTACAAGGCATACTCAGGTATTTCTGTGCTCTCCTAGGAGTTTAGGTCTTTTAAAAGACAGAGTATTACTTTCAATCACAATGCCACTATAATCAGTAATGGCAACATTTTCTTCAATTTACCCTCAAGGGCCATAGAATCTCAGGCTGCCATCCGTGCAATTAGACTAACAGCAGGCAAAGAGCTAAATTAGGGGATGGAAGAAGAATTATGCTACCAAATCAAATATGGGTTTGTTTTTAATTAACTAGTCAAACTTGTGGTAGGGAAATCTGTTCTGATTGCACCCTGTCATTTATACATGTAAAATATGTTAAAAGAAAAATATATATTCTATCCCTTTTTAGCAATCGACAGTTTTCAGAGTCCTTTCTCATTAGGCCCTTTCTAGTGGGACCCACAGGACTTAAGTTAATAATTGAGGGAGCTACCCCTATGCCAAGAAGTGTCCCTGAGAGCAACCAGGAAGATGGTTTGTGTGCCCCTCATTTACTTTATTCTGTCCAAGCAAACAGTTGGCAAGAGGAGGCATTTCCTATTGCCTGGGCAATGTTTTAATTAGTGTTTAAATATTTGCCATCCTTTCTTTATCTTTTGGTTAAAATTGCAGAGTTAATGTGATACAGATTTGTACCTTTTGCTGAGTGAAATGTAGGTTTCATCCTATGAACTAGAGCTATGTTCTCCACAAAGAGCTTCCCCTCTACCCACCTCCACTACTTGTCTTTCATTTTATGCACTGTATTAATCTTTTGTATCTTCTCAGTGCCTGCAGGTTACCAACAAATTGCCCCCAGGCAGTTCTAACACATTAAGTTTCAGCAAACCGGGCACTATATGTGACTCACTGCAAAAATTTAAGGACTCTTAAATCAATCTCTTTGAATACGAGCCCAGAAAAATATCAGTCCTGGGCAAGAACCTCACCAACTGATGGATATTTTGGGGTCAAGGTAAAATGAGTTTCTGGCCTCAGGCTAGTTTCTAATGGACAATGGGTCTGTGCCAAGGACTCCTTCTATTCCTGCTAATGAAGCTCTGTAAAGTTTCAGCTGCACTCAGGCTAACTTGGCTTCTTGTAACCTGATTTCTCCAAGCCTCACCAGCTGGGGTGTGTTTAAAGAGTTACACTAACAGTAATAATTCAAATTTCACTGGTTCTTGCTCCTACCTATTCCTTCTGCTCCTAGCCTTTGCTTTTTTTTTCCCAGTACTTTTAGTAAAAGTACCCTTCCTGCTTTAACATACAGTCAACTCTCTCTGTATACAACTCTTCACAAATTCAGTAGGAGCAGGACAGAAAAGAAACATGAATGACTGACATCATTTTCACTCTTCCTCACTGATAACAAATATTTAGTTGAGTCAAGCTCATCCTGTCTGGCTTTCTCTGCCCCACAAGATGAGCACCCTCTCAAGCATCTCCTCAGTTCTCATCAGAAAAGAAGTTTCTAGTAGTCTTTTCCACCAGAACTGCCAGACATGCCAAACGACCAGTTCTGAATACCACTTAGACTCTACCTGAGGACTCGAATAGTCCTGAAATAACTGCTCACTCCTCTGAAAAATACTTGTTTGAAATTAAAAGGTTTGGAGCTCTTATTCCAACAACTGCAGACAATAATTACTGCCAAGCTTTTTATAAAAGAATACTAAAAAACTGGATGAAATATTTTTTAAATGTTTGATGGAATAAGAAAGTTAACATGATAGTGAATAATTGTCAGAACACAACCTACAAGAAGACATAGGACAGAAAAATTATGAGGAAAGCCCTATAATAGCCCCAGCTCACTTCCATGAAATAGTTTCCAGACCATGGGAGGGAATACTAATGCAGATGCAGTCCACAGACACCCTATGATGAATCGATGCACTTAAGGGTTTGGAAAGACCGATGTGGCTAAAGTTATCAGGATACAAGGGAAAGAAAGAGCTTCAGGGAAAGAGAACTGGACATCTATAGAGGGTCTCCCTCAGATTCAAAGTACTGATTAGTGCATAAATGGGATGAAACTAGCAAAAGCCAGGGAAGAACTCTAACAAAGAATTATAAAGAACAGTACCTGGGTCCATTATCTTGCTCCTCCAGGATTGGTCCCTTTGAGTGAGGATGAAAGAGGTGCAGAGAAATTATATTCATTCATCTTTACCATTCCATAATATTCATCAGCCAACCCTGCCTTGAGGACACCATGGCAGATGAGACAGCCCCAGTCTCCATGCTATAGAGGTCACAGTTCTGTGGTGACTTAGATGTATCACCATCACCAGGAAAAGGAAGGGCCTATCTACAGGTTCATGCCAAGTTCTGGCATCCCATGAACTATCATTGAGGGAGAAAACACAGGTCTGAGAATATTGGAATATCTCAACAGACCAGAAGAAGGCAGAGGGAGATTATTCAAAAAAGGAATATGGGGCATTCAGTGTTGAGGATCTTCAGTACTAATAAGAAAAGATCATCAAGGCCTTGTGGTAAGCAGAAAAAAAAAGTATGATATCAACGTGTGTGGATATATATGCATATGAAGTTAAAGAGAGGTAACTAGAAGGAGTTACAACAAAATATCAACAGCATTACCTTTGAGAGAAGAAAATGATACCATTATAAGCCGTAAAGTGAGCTCCTCTTCTCCTCCATACTCTTTGTATTACTTGATTCTTTATGAGAACATATTTGTGTGACAATTTTATAAATGAAAAATCCCAAGTAAATAAACAGATTTAAAGATTTTTTAAAAAGGGGGCGCCTGGGTGGCTCAGTAGGTTAAAGCCTCTGCCTTCGGCTCAGGTCATGATCTCAGAGTCCTGGGATCGAGCCCCGCATCGGGCTCTCTGCTCAGCAGGGAGCCTGCTTCCCCCTCTCTCTCTGCCTGCCTCTCTGCCTACTTGTGATCTCTGTCTGTCAAATAAATAAACAAAATCTTTAAAAAAAATAAGAAAAAAATAAATAAATTTTAAAAAAAAAGATTTTTTTTAAAAAGCCCCTGGTCTCACATGAAGACAGGAAAATTGATTGTCCCCACCAGTCAGATTGGAAAACTTCATCATTTATAGAAATTAAATAAGGTATTCAGAAAGTTCTTACCTTGGTAGTAGGAAATAAATAGTCCTCTATTAAACAGTGTTTTAGTCCCATCTTACAAATATTAAAAGTAAGATTTAAAAGGCTCAGTTTCTAAGAAACTTAAACTGCATTCCATCACAGAACAAAACTCAAGAAACTTATAAGAATTAAAACATAGTCATAACCCAGCAATAAAAAATACATAATGTCTAATATTATACCAAAAAATATTGGGCATGCTCTTTCATCTGGGCTGCCAATATACCATCCAGACTGAAGAAGACCTGAAAACTTCAAAGCCACAGGACCCATGGCCAAGGACACATCAGCAAGCACTGGAAACACCCAGAAAGCCTGGGGGATGCTAGCAGCATGCATCACCCCAGAATAAACTTCCACAAATTATCACCCAGGTTACTTTGGAAAAGTGGGTATGAGGCATGATCACTTCAAGAGGAACCAGAGCTTCTGCCCAACTGTCAACCTGGGTAAACTGTGGACCTTGGTCAGTGAGCAGACATAGATAAATGCTTCCCAAAACAAGACTGGACCTATTCCTATCATTGATGTAGTACAACTGGACTACTACAAATTTCTGGGGAAGGGACAGCTCCCATAACAATTTCTCATCATGAAGACCAAATTCTTCAATAGAAGAGCTAAAGATAAGATTAAGGGATGGGGGGAGGGGGAACTGTCTGTCCTGGTAGCCTGAAGCCACACAGAGGGATGTTCATTAAATGTTAACAAGTAACTTAAGAAAGAAAGAAAGGAAGAAAGAATGAACGAAAGAAAAAAAGATAGAAAGAAGAAAAAGAGGCATGCAAAGACACAGGAAAGTATTGAGGAAAAAAAATCAATCAGATGAGACAGCCCCAGTCTCCATGCTATAGAGCTCACAGTTCTGTGGTGACTTAGATGCATCACCATCACAGAAAAGATATCTTAAAAAGTTAAACTTTTAGAGATGAAAGCTACACTGGAAGAAATTCAGCAGACAGAACACTGAGAAGAAAATACCACTGAAATAAAACACTTAGAAAAAACTTTAAACTATAGTACAACTTCAAACTGTCTAATATACAGGTAACTGGAGTCCCCAGTGAAAGATATAGAAAGGAAACAGGAAAAATAATGCCCAAATAATGCCAAATAAATAATGGTTCAAAGGTTTTCCAGATTTGATTAAATCAAATCAACATAGCCAAAAAGCTCCATAAACCTTGAGGACAAGAAATATAAGGAAAACTACAGCAACACCCACTAAAATCAAATTGCTCAAAATCTCTGGTGGATAAAAAAACAAACAAATGAACACATAAACAAACAAACAAAAAACTTGAAAGCAGCCATAGAAAAAGCTATAGGAACAAAAATAAGACTGACAGAAAATTTCTTGCTAGAAATAACACAAAGGGAAAGAGCAAGATGGCAGACGAGTAAGAGACCGAGATATCATCATGTCCCAAGAATTCAGCTAGATCATTATCAAACCATTCTAAACACCTACAAACTCAACAGGAGATTGAAGAGAAGAAGAGCAGCAAATCTAGGAACAAAATATCTAGCACTTTCGGGAGGTAAGATGTGTGGAGAAGTGAATCCAAAGTGATGCGTCCATAGACCACAGGGGGAAGGGCCAGCTTCCAGCAAGCAGTATTGTAGTGGAGCACAAAATTGGAACTTTTAGAAGTCTGCTTCACTGAGGGACATCACTCCAGAAGCTAAGCACAGGGTGGAGCCCTAGCAGGAACAGTTTGGTCTCAGGACCAACGTGGTCACCAAAAAACCAGGGATTTCTGAGTGTGACAGAGTTTCCAGGTATCAGAGTGGGGAAGCCGGCTACAGAGATGGAGCCAAGCAGTGGGCTCTCAGCTCATGGTTACCTTAAACCATGATCCGAGGCATGCTCTTTGAGCCAGAATCCCACAAGTGGCAGATCTGGGGAGACCCCCTCCCTCCTCCAGGCAGAGTGGCATGGGAGTGCACTGCAGGAATCTGTTGGGTTTGGAGACTCCAAACAGGGCCATGTGCCAGAGATAGAAATGCTCAGTCACATGCCAGGTGAGCATGGAGCACAGCCAGAGACCAGGAAGATGGGAGGGATTGACTGTTTTTCTCTGAGGACACACTGAGGAGTAAGGCCCTGAGCTCTTGGCTCCTCTGGGCCAGAGATTGGGAGGCCGCCATTTTCATTCCCATCCTCCATAGATGTACAGAAAGCATTCAGGGAACAAAAACTCCCAAGAGTGAACCCTGCACAGATTACTTAGTCAGGCCCACAGCAAGGGAGGTGCAATTCCACCTCGGGCAAAGACATTTGAGAATCACTGCAACAGACCTTTCCCCCAGAAGATCAGCAAGAACATCCAGTCAAGACCAAGTTCACTGATGAATGAGAACTGCAGAACTCCAGAGCTAGGGGAGAGCAACACAGAATTCATGGCTTTTATCTCATGATCTATTAGTCTTTCAAAGTTAAATTTAAAAAAAAATTTATTCTATTTTTAAAATTTTTCCTCTTTCCTATTTTAATGTTTTTTAACTACTCTATCTTATCAATATGTTTTTAAAAATCATTTTAAATTTTCATTGTTATAGTGATTTTTTATCTCTTTATTGTATTTAACCGTATTTCTTGTATACATATAGGTTTTTTTTTTTCTCTTTAAAATTTTGGGATACAATTTCTAATGATAGATCAAGATATACCCTAAATCTAGCACATAGTTTTGTTCTAGTCTCCAGCCTGATCATATTCTTTCTTCTTCTTTTTTTTTTCTCCTTTTTAACCAATTTCTTATCTTATCAATTCCTTTTCTGGAATCCTTTTTTAATTTTCATTTTTACAGTCATATTCCACCCCTTCATCATGTTTACTCGTATTTGTGTGTGTGTGTGTGTGTATATATATATATATATATATATATATATATATATATATATGGGGGGGGGGTTTCTCTTCTTTTCTTCTTTCTTCTCCTCCCAGTTTCAGCTCTCTTCTGATTTGGTTAGTATATATTTTTCTGGGGTCATTGCTACCTTTTTACTACTTTGTTCTCCTTTCATCTATTCTTACCTGGATAAATGAGAAGGTGGAAAAACTAACCACAAAAAAAAAAAAAAAAAAAAAGAGGCAGTACTGAGGGCTAGGGACCTAATCAATATGGACATTAGTAAGATGTCAGAAGTAGAGTTCAGAATGACGATTATCAAGGTGCTACCTGGGCTCAAAAAAAGCATGGACGATACTAAAGAATTCCTTTCTGGAGAAATAAAATCCCTATCTAGAGAAATAAAAGAACTAAAATCTAACCAAGTTGAAATTTTAAAAAAGCTATTAATGAGGTGCAATCAAAAATGGAGGCTCTGGGGCACCTGGGTGACTCAGTGGGTTAAAGTCTCTGCCTTCAGCTCAGGTCATGGACTCGGGCCCTGAGATCGAGCCCCGCATCAAACTCTCTGCTTGGCAGTGAGCCTGCTTCCCCCTCTCTCTCTGCCTGCCTCTCTACCACTTGTGATCTGTCTGTCAAATAAATAAATAAAATCTTTAAAAATAAAAAAAAAAAACGCAGGCTCTTATTGCTAGGATAAATGAGGCAGAAGAGAGAAATAGTGATATAGAAGACCAAATGATAGAGAAAAAAGAAGCTGAGCAAAAGAGAGATAAACGGGACCACAAGGGTAGAATTCAAGAGAGAAGTGATACCATAAGATGAAACAATATTAGAATAACTGGGATCCCAGAAAAGAAAAAAGATAGGGGTGGGGAAGAAGGTATATTGGAGCAAATTATAGCAGAAAATTTCCTTAATTTGGTGAAGGGAACAAGCATCAAAATCCAGGAGGCGCAGAGAACCCCCTCAAAATCAATAAAAATGGGTCCACACCCTGTCATCTACTAGTTAAACTTGCAAGTATCAGTGACAAAGAGAAAACCCTGAAAACAGCTTGGGGTAAGAGGTCTGTAACATACAATGGTAAAAATATTAGATTGGCAGCAGACTTATCCACAGAGACCTAGCAGGCCAGAAAGGACCAGCATGATATATTCAGAGTATTAAATGAGGAAAATATGCAGCCAAGAATACTATATCCAGCTAGGCTAACACTGAAAATAGGAGAGATAAAAAGCTTCCAGGACAAACAAAAATTAAAAGAACTTGCAAACACCAAACCAGCCCTACAGAAAATAATGAAAGGGGTTCTCTAAGCAAAGAGAGAGCCTAAAAGTAGTAGACCAGAAAGGAACAGAGACAATATACAGTAACAGTCACCTTACAGGCAATAAAATGGCACTAAATTCATATCTTTCAATAGTTACCCAGAATGTAAATGGGCTAAATGCCCTCAATCAAAAGACACAGGGTATCAGAATGGATAAAAAAATAAGACCCATTGATATGCTATCTGCAAGAAACTCATTTTGCATGACACCTCCAGATTTAAAGTGAGGGGGTGAAAAACAATTTACCATGATAATGTACATCAAAAGAAAGCTGGGGTAGCAATCCTTATATCATAAATATTAGATTTTAAGCCAAAGACTATAATAAGAGATGAGGAAGGACACTATATCATACTCAAAGAGTCTGTCCAGCAAGAAGATCTAAAAAGTTTAAATATCTATGCCCCTAATATGGGAGCAGCCCATTATATAAACCAATTAATATCAAAATCAAAGAAACACATCAACAGTAATACAATAATAGTAGGGGACCCCCCCTCACTGAAATGGACAGATCATCTAAGCAACAGATCAACAAAAAAATAAAGGCTTTAAATAATGCAATGGATCAGATGGACATCACAAATATATTCAGAACATTCCACTCCAAAGCAACAGAATACACATTCTTCTCTAATGCACATGGAACATTCTTCAGAATAGGTCACATTCTACATCACAAATCAGGTCTCAACTGGTACCAAAAGGCTGGGATCATTCCCTACATATTTTCAGAGCCCAATGCTTTGAAACTAGAACTCAACCACATGATGAAAGTTGGAAAGAACTCAAGTACATGGAGGCTAAAGAGCATCCTACTAAAGAATGAATGGGACAACTAGGAAATTAAAGAATTAAGAAAATTCACAAATACAAATGAAAATGAAAGCACTTTTCAAAGTCCTTGGGAAACAGCAAAGGTAGTCCTGAGAGGAAAGTATATAGTCATACAAGCCTTGTTCAAGAAATAAGAAAGATCTCAAATACACAACCTAATCCTACACTTAAAGGAGATGGAAAAAGAACAGCAAAGAAAGCCTAAACCCGGCAGGAGAAGAGAAATAGTAAAGATCAAAGCAGAAACCAATGAAATAGAAACCAAAAGAACAGTAAAAGAAATCAACAAATCTAGGAGCTGGTTCTTTGAAAGAATTAATAAGATTGATAAACCCCTCGCCAGACTTATCAAAAAGAAAAAGAGAAAGGATCCAAATTAATAAAGTCATAAATGATAGAAGAGAGATCACAAGCAAAACCAAAGAAAAACAAACAATTATAAGAACACATTATGAGAAACTATACACCAGTAAATTTAACAATATGAAAGAAAAGGACGCATTACTAGAGATGTATAAACTAACAAAACTGAACCAGGAAGACCCATAACCAGTAAGGGGATTGAAGCAGTCATCAAAACTCTCCCAACAAACAAGAGCCCAGGGCCAGACGGTTTCCCAGGGGAATTCTACCAAAGATTTAAAGAATTAATACCTATTATCCTGAAACTGTTCCAAATAATAGAAGTGGAAGGAAATTTTCCAAACTCATTTTATGAAGCCAGCATTACCTTGATCCGAAAACCAGACAAAGACCACATTAAAAAGGAGAATTACAGACCAATATCCTTGATGAACACAGATGCAAAAATTCTCACCAAAATACTAGCCAATAGGATCCAATAGTACATTAGGAGTATTATTCACCACAACCAAGTGGGATTTATTCCTGAGCTGCAAGGTTGGTTCAACATCTGCAAATCAATCAATGTGACACATTAATAAAAGAAAGAACAAGAACCATATGATACTCTCAATAGATGCTGAAAAGGCGTTTGACAAATTGCAGCATCTTTTCTTTTTTTTTTTTTTAATTTTATTTATTTATTTATTTGATAGAGATCACAAGTAGGCAGAGAGGCAGGCAGAGAGAGGAAGGGAAGCAGGCTCCCCACTGAGCAGAAAGCTCGGATCCCAGGACCCAGGGATTATGACCTAAGCCAAAGGCAGAGGCTTTAACCCACTGAACCACGCAGGTGCCCCTGCAGCATCTTTTCTTGATCAATACGCTTCATGGTGTAGGGATAGAGGGCACATACCTCAATATCATTAAAGCCATCTATGAAAAACCCACAACGAATATCATTCTCAATGGGGAAAAACTTGAGAGCTTTTCCCCTAAGGTCAGGAATACAGCAGGGATATCCACTATCACCACTATGACCACTATTTTTCAATGTAGTACTAGAAGTCGTAGCTTCAGCAATCAGACAACAGAAAGAAATAAAAGACACCCGAATCAGCAAAGAAGAAGTCAAACTCTCACTCTTTGCAGATGATATGATACTTTATTTGGAAAACCCAAAAGACTCCACTCCAAAACTACTAGAACTCATAAAGTAATTCTGTAAAGTTTCAGGAAATAAAATCAATGCACAGAAATCAGTTGTATTTCTATACACCAAGAGCAAGACAGAAGAAAGAGGAATTAAGGAGTCAATTCCATTTACAATTGCACCCAAAACCATAAGATACCTAAGAATAAAGCTAACCAAAGAAGCAAAGAATGTGTACTCAGAAAACTATAAAGTACCCATGAAAGAAATGGAGAAAGACACAAAGAAATGGAAAAACGTTCCATGCTCATGGATTGGAAGAACAAATATTGTGAAAATGTCTATGCTACCTAAAGCAATCTACACATTTAATGAAATCCCTATCAAAATACCATCAATTTTTTTCAAAGAAATGGAACAAATAATCTATATGGAACCAGAAAAGACCTCGAATAGCCAGAGGAATATTGAAAAAGAAAGCCAAAATTGGTGGCATCACAATTCCAGACTTCAGGCTCTATTACAAAGCTATAACCATCAAGACAGTATGGTACTGGCACAAAAACAGACACATAAATCAATGGAACAGAATAGAGAGCCCAGAAATAGACCCTCAACTCTATGGTCAACTAATCTTCGACAAAGCAGGAAAGAATGTCCAATGAAAAAAAAAAGAGAGTCTTTTCAACAAATGGTGTTGGGAAAATTGGACAGCCATTTGCAGAAAAATTAAACTGGACCATTTCCTTACACCACACACAAAAATAGATTCAAAATGGATGAAAGACCTCAATGTGAGAAAGGAATCCATCAAAATCCTTCAGGAGAACACAGGCAGCAACCTTTTCGACCTCAGCCGCAGGAATTTCTTCCTAGAAACATTGCCAAAGGCAAGGGAAGCAAGGGCAAAAATGAACTATTAGGACTTCATTAAGTTCAAAAGTTTATGCACAGAAAAGGAAACAGTCAACAAAACCAAAGACAACTGACAGAATGGGAGAAAATATTCCCAACTGACATATCAGATAAAGGGCTAATATCCAAAATCTAGAAAGAACTTACCAAACTCAACACCCAAAGAACAAAGAACCCAATCAAGAAATGGGCAGAAGGCATGAACAGACATTTCTGCAAAGAAGACATCCAGATGGCCAACAGACACATGAAAAAGTGCTCCACATCACTCAGCATCAGGGAAATACAAATCAAAACCACAAT
Source organism: Mustela nivalis (assembly GCF_964662115.1). Classification (NCBI taxonomy): domain Eukaryota; kingdom Metazoa; phylum Chordata; class Mammalia; order Carnivora; family Mustelidae; genus Mustela; species Mustela nivalis. The sequence continues at coordinate 28,651,099 of NC_139034.1, forward strand.
GAGATACCACCTCACACTAGTCAGAAAGGCTAAAATGAACAAGTCAGGAAATGACAGATGCTGGCAAGGATGCGGAGAAAGGGGAACGCTCCTACACTGTTGATGGGAATGCAAGCTGGTGCAGCCACTCTGGAAAATAGCATGAAGGTTCCTCAAAAAGTTGAAAATAGAGCTATCCTATGACCCAGTAATCATGCTACAGGGTATTTACCCTAAAGAAACAAATGTAGTGATCCAAAGAGGCACGTGCACCCAAATGTTTATAGCAGCAATGTCCACAATAGCCAAACTATGGAAAAGACCTTGATGTCCATCAACAGATGAATGGATAAGGAGGTGGTATATATATACAATGGAATACTATGCAGCCATCGAAAGAAATGTAATCTTGCCATTTCCAATGATGTGGATGGAACTAGAGGGTATTATGGTGAGCAAAATAAGTCAATTAGAGAAAGACAATTATCGTATGATCTCCCTGATATGAAAAATTTGAGATGCAGACTTGGGAGTTAGAAGAGTAGGGAAGGAAAAAAATGAGACAAGATGGGATTGGGCAGGAGACAAACCATAAGAAACTCTTAATCTCATAAAACAAACTGAGGGTTGCTGCAGGGGAGGGGGGTGTGGAGAGGGTGGTTGGGTTATGGACATTGGGGTGGGTATGGGATATGATGAGTGCTGTGAAATGTGTAAGCCTGACGATTCACAGACCTGTACCCCTGGGGCAAATAATACACTATATGTTAATAAAAATAATTAATTTTTTAAAAGGTAGAATGCAATGCCTAGGTGGCACAATCAGTTAAGCTTCTGACTCTTGGTTTCCACTCAGACTGTAAGCTCACCATTGTGAAAGTGAACCCTGCATCAGGCTCTATGCTCAGCACAAAGTCTGTTTGAGATTCTCTCTCCTTCCTCTGCCCCACCTGCCCATGCTCTCTCTCTCTCTCTCTAAAGGAAATAAATCTTTAAAAAGAAAAAAAGAACCCAAAGGTAGAATAAAGACATTTTCAGTCACATAAAGCTGAACAAATTTATCACCAATAGACTCACACTACAAAAATGTTACGGAAGTCCTTGAGTCAGAAGGAAATACTGATCTACACAAAGGAATAAAGAGCACCATTAACAGGAACTACATGGTTAAATGTGTAAGATGTTTCCAATAGTGCTTAAATTCTTTAAAACGTAATTCATGCTCTAAACAAAAATAATAAGATATGGTAGGTTTATATATGATTAAGCAAAATCTGTGATAACAATACCATGAAGGTCAAGAGGGAGAAATGGAAGAATGCTACACATGAAGTGGTATAATACCGTTCAAAAGTAGACAGTGTAGGGGCGCCTGGGTGGCTCAGTGGGTTAAGCCGCTGCCTTCGGATCAGATCATGATCTCAGGGTCCTGGGATCGAGCCCCGCATCGGGCTCTCTGCTCAGCAGGAGCCTGCTTCCTCCTCTCTCTCTGCCTGCCTCTCTGCCTGCTTGTGATCTCCGTCTGTCAAATAAATAAATAAAATCTTTAAAAAAAAAAAAAGTAGACAGTGTAGAATACATACCAAAATCTTAAAGAAACTATGAAAATAACAAAAAACAATTATTGTATCTAATACACCAATAAGGAAGATAAAAGGAATCATAAAAAATACTCAAATCTGGAGTGCCTGGGTGGCTCAGTTGGTTAAGCATCCAACTCTTGATTTCAGCTCAGGTCATGATCTCAGGGCCCTGGGATTGAGCCGCACATCAGGCTCTCTCTGCTCGGTGAGGAGCCTGCTTCTCCTTCTCTCTCTGCCTGCCTCTCTGCCTATTTGTGATCTCTCTCTCTCTCTGTGTCAAATAAATAAATAAAATCTTTTTTAAAAAAATCACCCAGTACAAGATGATATTTGCATACATACTAAACAAAAGGCTCATACCTAGGATACTTAAATAACTCCTACAAATCAATAAGAAAAAGACAAATGGGGCGCCTGGGTCATGCAGCCAGTTAGGCAACTGAATCATGATTTTGGCTCAGGTGTGACCTCAAGGTCGTGATATTGAGCATTGCATCAGGCTCCGTGCCCAGTGTAGAGTCTGTTTGAAATTCTCTCTCTCCCTCTGCCCCTTCCCCAACTCATGCTCACTTGCTCACTCTCTCTCAAATAAATAAATAAAATCTTTAAAAAAAAAAAAAAAAGAAAGAAAGAAAGAAAAAGAAAGAAAAAGAAAAGGACAAACAACCCAGTAGAAAAAAAAAAATGAGGCAGAAACTTGAAAAGGCACCTCTAAAAGTTAATATCCAAATGCTAACCTACATAAGAAAAGATATTCCATTGCATAGGTAATAGGTAATCAGAGAATGGAAAATAAAACCACAATGAAAGACCAGAATGGATAAACTTAAGATTGATAACACGAATACTGGCAAAGATGTAGGCCAATGGGAACTCTCTTTATGTCTGATGGGGAAAGAATTTAGAACAACCATTTTGGAAAACAGGTTGGCATTATATACTAATACTGAAGATATTCATGTCCTGTGGCTCATCAATTCCACCAAAATATACATGCAAAAATGTTAAGAAGAATGGTATAGAAATATTATTTGTCATAGGCAAAAATGGAAAATGTCCAACAGTAGAGTAGCTATATATTTATATTATGATGGAATACAATACAGTAATAAAAAATAAACTACAGCTAATCACAAATGGATGACTCCCAAAAAGTAATAGTGTACCAAAGAAGGCAGACAAAATAAAAACACACACTATATGACTTTACTTGAAAATAATTTAGAAAAATAAATAAATAAACTAAAATAAATCTTAGCATCTGGGAACACAAACATTTTCAGATGGTAAAACATAAAGAAAAACAAGGATGTTATTACAATAAAATTTGGGGTAGTAGTTACCTTTGTGGGGAGAAAGGAATTGGTGATTGGGGAGGGAAATGAAGGGGGCTTCCTGGAACCTGGTAGTATTTCCTAATTCCTGGGTAGTAGTTCTACAATTATTTGGTTTATGATGCCTTATTAAGCTGTACATACTTGTCATATGCAGTTTTTATGTATATAACATTACACAATTTTTACAATGCTAAATTAACAACAACAACACCAGACTTCTCTAGGCAGGCTTCTGTGGCTTATGCATGAGTAATGCTTACAATGAGAAGCTATTGTCCAAACACCAATCACACACTGCCAAAACTAGATTCACCAGAGAACTAACTTTAAATTGTTTTTTCACATGTGCTGAGAGTTGTCAGGACCTAGTACAATAAATCAACCCAGGGCAGGAACCTCCGTATTTTCACTAGTCATCATTCACTCCTACAATTCATTCATTAAGCACAATACTATTAAGCATCATCTACTGCCCAGGTGTTGGGCAAGGTGCTGAGGTTGAAGCTCAGCAGTGAACAAGAAGGCATGATCGCTGTCCTCATGGAGCAATCCCAATGTAGTGCAGGGTGACAGGGGTGGGGATGAGGAAGCCTGGGGGTGGGGGAGAGAATAAACAACATTAATAATTGTGTGGAGTGAATGAACATGTTACTGCTTTTTTGTCAAAAAGCTAGGTGAGGATATTACAGGAAAAAGATCACCTGAGAAGCCATCTCTATGGAAGTTATCCCCTCGAATTCTTTAACTAAAGGTTAAACAGACCAGCAAGAAACTATGTTAAAATTCCCTCACTCTGGAGAAATTTGTGGATCCCTACTTTCAGTTTTAGCCATTTTTGGAAGCCTTCTCCATTACCACACTATTGAAACATCAAATAGAAGAAAATAGGTGGACTTGGGTATGAATATCAAGAGGGGCCCCTCAAAGAACTAGATGCTTTGCTCTGTTTTATCTACAGCCTCTGTTTTCATGTTCAGTGTTTATTTTGGATAGCAAATTTGTAGTTGATTTCAATAATTCAACCCATCAAGTAGCTCCCGAGTACCTGTGTGTGCCAGGCTTTTCTCTACGCACAAGATACAAAGGTAAAGGTGTCAAATTGAGACGTAAGTGCCTCAAGGAGTCTACAGGCTTTGGTGACTACTGGAGCTACCATGAGGTCCTCTTGAGGTGGCTGGTGCTAGGTGGGAATGTCCCATCAGATAGTATGTCCAGTCTCAGACCAGATTATGAATTCAAAGGAACTTGGTGGGATAGGGCAGATCAAGCAATGTCCATACACTCATTATCCAGAGCCCCTCGTCTCCCTTCTAGATAGGGAAGTTTCCTCAATAAACCTTTTCACGAAATTAGTTCTTCTACTAATTAAAATAATATTTGGTGAGTGCAGCTATATCAATATTTATCATTCCATGGGCTGCAGGTGCTAATGGCTCCAGCAAGAACTTTTTCCCTCAGAGCCAGAATTCTAGGACAAATGATAGACCATCTTGGGTAGAGCTATGGTTCTTGCTCACGATAACACAGGCAGTAGAAGGCAGAACCTCAGTGAAGGTTTTGCTGACACACACGCTTCCAACACATCCTTTGGTGGATATACATGCACACCTCAGCTTTGCGAGGCAGGCTCCTTCTCCTCTACACCTCCAGCACCAGCATCTTCCCTAGTCCACATGTTAGTGTGATGGCGCCTGCTAGTCCTAAGCATAGCACGAACTTGGCATGAGCCTAATTTATGCAGAGGAGTCCAAGAGGGAGCTAGGGAGTGGGAAGCTTTCCCCACTGGGTGGTGCAGGGAGTTGTGATACAGCGGACAGACTGGGTGGAAGTGTGCCTTGTTGGTGGTTTAGCAATCTCACCCTGAGGAAAAGTACTCAGCAAACTGATGGCATAGCCTAATTTGCAAAAAGCAGAAATAAGTGCAAAAAATGTCGTGATACAATGCACACACTACCTACCTACCTACTACCTACCTTGCTACTGCCAGCCTTTCCTCTCCAGGTATAAAAGCAAATGTCTCCCTGTCTCCTCAGAAACAGAAAGAAAGCACTCCCTTTCCAGGGACCACCCCAGCAGTGTGTGGGAGAGATACAGAGTACAGGAACTGTTGGCTCCTTATTACAACCACCCTTTTCCCTACCCAAATAGGTAGACATCTACCACTCCTTTTTATCCCCAAGTGAGACTACAGCCCTACTGTCCACATGAGACATTTTACTGCTAGAAGAGGGGAGTTCCTACAGTCTTCTCAGTCAAATAAGAAGGTCCCACCTTCTTATCCTCAAGGAGTTTTCAGAGAAATGGGAAATTCCAATTCCTCAGGAGGCCTTCTTTATTTGGAGGGGAAGGGTATAAATATGGGCTTGTATAAAACATGCGCATTATAAAGTGTGTGTGTGTGTGTGTGTGTACACAGTTCTACTGCCAGGAGACAGTAAGTAAAAAATTGGGCACAAGAGATTTTATTTTTTTAATTTTCACTTAATTAGGTTGTGAGGGGCTCTCTTCTTTATTCTCTCTTCTATTTTTTTCTCCACATGAACTAAGGAAGAGAATGTCATTGACAAAGTGTTTGTAAAAAGGCTTCTTTAATATTTCTGCCTCTTTGGAAGCACAGCAAGAGGAGAAAGAAAGTTGGTTTACTTTATATTAAGCCTTTAAAAAAATCTGATATCTTCATATATCCTGAGCAGATGTGAATGGTAATAGTGCCAGCATCCGGGACTAAGATTCCACCAGCTTCCTCTGTTGCAGCCAACCTCCCACCCCCACCCCCATCCTCAACTAAAACAGATCTGAAACTCAGAAAAGCCTAAGCATCCCTGCATTTAAAAATATATTTGCAAGTCATCCAGTGGCTTTATTTCCTTCCTCAAAAAATCCTCTAAATTTGTTTTGTAAAGAGGAAGAGGTAGAAAGAGTATCTTTTCAGTACCCCTGTAGTCTGTAGGCTGATGCCAAAACTGAATATACATGGTCATGACTATTTGAAATTATACTGTTACTCTTATAAGAGGGAAGAGCTCTATTCATTTCCTTCTTTCCCTTCAATATGAAATGAAGATAAACAGTGTGAGTGGCATTGTATTAGTTTGTTTAAACACTAGTCTGTGTTAATATGAAACTTCCCTGACAGGATTTCAAATCCCAGTGTGTACCCTGCTGGTTCTGTCTACCAGAAGCCACAGCTAAAAGCCAAGAGCCGTTAATCAGAAGAAGAAATGGATGTATGGGATCCTGGAAATGGTAGAAGGACTCTGCTTCTCTGCAGAGGAGCTCCTGTCCTCTGCCCCATCTTGGCTCAGGACCCAGCTGAAGACATAGGACACCAAGTACAACACATTCCCTCTCCTCAAGGGTGAGAGCCATGGGAGAACAACAAGGCTCAGGGAGGTACTGTGACATTCTGAATCCCTGGTGATGTAACTGGGTGTCACCACTACCTGTGCATTATAGGAAAAGGGCAGCAAAGTGTATAATATGTGCTTACACTGGTCTACAAGATTAGACAAGCTCCAAGGACTTCCAGTCCATGCCCCACAATACCAAGAGGCATCCACACCCCTGTCAGCTTTGGGCAAGGGCACAACACCACCATCCTGGTCAAAGCCAACTCCAGGCAATCACCCCATAAGCCTGAGCTGCTTTCCTGTCCACCCTTCATATTTTTATAATATTTGAAAGACAAAGTATATGAAATGGTTTTATAAGGTAAACATGTTAGCTTCATTCACAGAATTGATATTTCAGAACAAGGTTAAGTTATTTCAAAGTCTTAGATTCAATTCATGCCATTGGTAACCAAATATGTTTGAGAGTTAGTGGGTATAATGGACCGAAGACTATAAGAAAGATACTGTCAATCCTAAAGAGAGCAGAGAGAGAGAATAATTAGAATATCAACCCAAAATATACTAGAGACATCCTTCTAATGTTTTTATTTTATACCTGGGGTAGGATGCAGGAGAGTTGGTGTTAGCTTTAAGATTTTTGCTTGCAACAAACATATTTCATTTTTGAGCTGAGCTGTGCCAGTTAGTGACATAATGTCCACACAGTAATATGATATGGTAAGCACAAATGCAGTGCACAGACCAGACTGTGGCCTGGGAAAGACAAGCTCTGTCCATATATCAACGGGAATGGCCTGGAACTCAGGGAGTGAGTATTTTGAAGCAATCGCACATGAATTCACCTTCAGGAGATTAGAAGCTGATGTCACCAGGAGAATGAAGTCATCAGAAATGACCTAAACTGATGGGATGTTGCCAGAACAAAGCCGCACTGTGCAGACACTCAGTTTAACTCCTTCTTGGCTTGAGATTTCTCCAAGGTCTTTTTCGGTGAATACGAGGAGCCTTCAATAGAAACAACAAAGCCAACATGACTCCCATTCTCCTTGGCATCAGCTGGTGTTACTTGATGGAAGAGGCTTGAAAATAGAGTCCACTAATTAAATGCTCAAGAGGTAAACCCCCATCTTTTCATCCAAGCATTCTACCCTGTCTCTATGTTTCCCCAGGGGAAAAGTACTAATGGGCTTGTAATAAATGGCAATTGATTTGGAGTGAATGGAATTGTTAGCAATTCCAGAGTGAAACAGTTGGGCCCCTGGAATGGTCATGGAATAACACTACTACAAATACTCCCTTTGAAATGCAACTGGCTGCCTGAATCTGTCTGTGATCCTCAATGGAGTATTCTATGAACCAGTAAGCAGTAAGATACTGGACCATCCTGCCTCCATGGAACTGCCTACCATCCAGGAGCCATCTTCTTCTGCTTGTTACCTTTATTCTTAAGCACCCATCCCACCTGCTTGTTTCACTCCCTTCTAATATCAACCTTTTGCTACTGGAGATATCATATGGCCAGCCATACCTTACTTAAGCCAAATAACAGCAGCATACCTTCAAAAGTTAAGTGCACCCACTTCAAAGCAGTAGTCATATGAACACTGAATCATCAAAACAGGTGAGATAATACCCTGTTGGAGGCTCCTTAGAGGCAGAGAGTTGAACCTGGCCTCATTACTGTGATGAACCAAGCATCTAGAATTTAGAATCCACAATCAAATGGTAGAACATAGACAAAAGCACCTTACAAGCTCAAAACTAATTTTCATTCAAGAATATTTTGACTTGGGGCACCTGGGTGGCTCTGTGGGTTAAGCCTCTGCCTTTGGATCGGGTCCTGATCTCGGGGTCCTGGGGTCAGGCCTGCATCGGGATCTCTGCTCAGTGAAGCCTGCTTCCCCCTCTGTCTCTCTGCCAGCCTCTCTGCCTATTTGTGATCTCTGTCAAATAAATAAATAAAATCTTCAAAAAAAAAAAAAAAAGACTATTTTGCCATCATGATGGTCCTATACAAAGCAGCTATAAAAGAGAAACATCAAAAGGTATAACCTTAATGAATAGGCGAAGTGGGAGGCTAGCTGCCTATATGGAGTGGTGGAAGTTATTCACAGACAGTTTCCTGCCCCTATACCTCTCACTCTTAATGCCTATCACATACCTAAAATCCATTCTCAAACCATTTGCCTTAAGTCAGTGCTTTTTCACATTTTTCTCATTACAACCCAGGCAAAGAATGTATTTTACAGCAATTTTCAGTACTGTCTCATACACACACAACTGAAACAAAAGTTGTGCTTATGGAACAATTCCTTTCTGTTACCCAAGATGTGCTTGGATTATTTCTACTCTGTTTCATTCTATTTCATTTTTCAGTGCTGCTCCCACCCACTAATTTAATTTAACAACCACTAATGGGTCAAGATTCACAATTTGAAAAACACTGAGATTTAAGCCCATTTAGAAACAGAACACATAAAATACAAATTAGGGTATTCAAGGTAGGGAAATAAGATTAGAGGGGAAATCCCACAATGCTTTAAGGCAAAGTCACAGGAGACCTTTCAGTTTTCTGACTACATAACTCCTCCTCTACCGAGACATTCTGAAACTCATCCACAATCACAGAAAGCTAATATACCCTCCTGGAAAGAATGTAACAGAAATCATCATGCTTGTTGGGGTTTTATTTTTGTATTTGTTTTTTTGTCATGCATTATTTAACTAAGGCCAGTTCAAACCACTGCAACAAAGATCAAAGGGACAATGCCCCCAAAATGGACTGACACCGTTATGAAGCTGGGACTCAAGTGGGCTAGTTTTCTGGATATAAGCTAAACTGCACTGATTTGAGTATATTTTTGCATCTACTTGCATTGCAAATGAAAAAGTTAGCTTCACTTTCTCACACTAAAGTATCTGACAAATCATCAGAGCCATCGACTTTGGAAGCTAGGATTGGTTTTCAGGGCCACTGAAACATCAGAAGATTTAAGCTGACTCTATCTTGGAGTATTAGATGAGCTACCATGACCAAACATTACGTCAATTTTTAAAATACAATAAATACTTCTGGAGCCCTTACTGGGCTAGGCATTATAATAAATTTGTAGAGCCTTTTATTTGGTTGGCTAGTCCAGGTGTTTGATTGAACTAATATAGTTCAGAGATGTGGTTATGCTTATTATAATAATCCTGAGCCCCAACAGTCTTCAAGATCCTGACACAATTTGCAGGTTTTTAAAATACTGTTCAACATTATTGTACTGCAACAAAATGTTACTATCGATCATTCAAATGTACTTTACTAAAGTATCAATAACTTTCAAACATTCAAATTAACATCTGAATAAATGCATCTTCCACTGGGAAAGACAATTCACATACCTTAAAAGGGGGGTCCAAAGTGGTCAGTTTCATTCTCTGTTTCCATTGAGACTAATTTCCTGTACACTTGACTTTAGATTTAAAATGAGTGAGAAATAATCTACTTTTCTAACTTAAAACTCATGTTCATTTCCTTTTTTGAAGTATTGCACTAGCCAGTAAGAGAGGCTCATCCTTAATATTTGTAATATCCAAGCAAAAACACATATGGAGACCAGGTTTGGGTGACTCTTTCTTTGCCCACCTGAGGAACACTGATTAAATGCATGTGGGTACTCCAGACAGCATATGCAGGTTCTGCACCCCCTCCTTCCATCTCTAAAGATAGCCACTGATCAGATCTAAATGGGTCCACACCAGGGTAGACACAGGACCAGGGATGCCTAGATGCTGGTCTCAGAACATAGTCTAGAAGTGGGCTTTCAGGGGAGCTATGGGAGATTGGTCAGAATTGGTCCAGAACAAGCATGAGGTCCAAGGAAGGAGCCCCAGCTCCCCAAAACCCCTAGTGAGGGAGAGGGGGAGAGGCACAAGTCCTGGACTAGTATAAATATATTCAGATTAATGCATTCAGTGTGACACATGTTACATGCACAGCCCACTAATGGAACCTCATTATTACATCCTTAGAACAAATATGAATGCATGCCCAGCCCTAATTTAGAACCCAAGTTCTAGTATATTCATTCTTAGAAAACAAATAAAATAAATAAAACCAGATTTCATTATTTTTACTCAAGTAGCATTTTTATTTGTTTTTATAAAAAGCCAATTTCTGATACATTCATTTTTTGCTGCTTTTTTTAAATGGGTCTGCTTTGAGCAAGTTCATCAAGATATTACATCTTGCTGTCAATGTATCCTGCCCATTTGTGGAGATCATGGAAAGGAGAATAACTGGGAAATGCACAGAAAGCAAAATTTTTTTAGCAGTTCTATACATCAGAGGAAGGATAAAGTAGGGACTATTAAACCCAGGTCTCCTGACATCAGCCAGTATATCATAATAGCTTGTCTGTTAGAGTGTCAAGTAACCCATAGGAAAGAAAACATTTCTCAAACACCTGTAAGTCCATTCAAGAGGGCAGATATGGCATCCTCTCCCACCTGGGACCACTGCAAAGCTAAAATCAACAATTAAGAACAGCTGCAGCCTTGCAACCAGCTGCCCTTGTTAACCTCCTTGGAAGGAGGGAGGCAGAGTTCTAGGAGGGGTAATCAGAAAGACTGAAATTCCTCTTTCTCTGCATTACTTTTTTCTCTTTTGAAATGTGTTGGAACTTCCCCTGCATGCTGAAGATGTTTTTTGTTTGTTTGTTTGCTTGCCTACTAAACTTCCTGCAATATTTTCAAGACTTGTAGACTACGGGGACATCTAATCTTCCATTTCACATAGTTAGGGCTTACAGCTTCAAATAGCTGCAAGAATTCATTCCAATATTGTTTTTCTTTTTCAATATTTCCTTAGCAATTTGGGGTCTCTTCTGGTTCCATACAAATTTTAGGATTGTTTGTTCCAGCTCTTTGAAAAATGCCAGTGGGATTTTGATCGTATGGCATTGAAAGTATAGATTGCCCTAGTCAGTATAGACATTTTAACAACGTTTATTCTTCCAATCAATGAGCATGGAATGCTCTTCCATCTTTTTTTTTTTTTTTTTTTTTTTTTTAAAGATTTTATTTATTTATTTGACAGAGAGAAATCACAAGTGGGCAGAGAGGCAGAGAGAGAGAGAGAGGAGGAAGCAGGCTCCCTGCTGAGCAGAGAGAGCCCGATGCGGGACTTGATCCCAGGACCCCGAGATCATGACCTGAGCCGAAGGCAGCGGCTTAACCCACTGAGCCACCCAGGCGCCCCCTCTTCCATCTTTTTGTGTCTTCTTCAATTTCTTTCATGAGTGTTCTGTAGTTCCTCAAGTACAGATCCTTTACCTCTTTGGTTAGTTTTATTCCCAGGTATCTTATGGTTCTTGGTGCTATAGTAAATGGAATCAATTCTCTAATTTCCCTTTCTATATTTTCATTGTTAGTGTAGAAGAAAGCAACTGATTTCTGTACATTGATTTTGTATCCTGCCACATTACTGAATTGCTGTATGAGTTCTAGTAGTTTGGGGGTGGAGTCTTTTGGGTTTTCCATATAAAGTATCATGCCATTTGCGAAGAGAGAGAGTTTGACTTCTTCATTGCCAATTCAAATACCTTTTATTTCTTTTTGTTGTCTGATTGCTGTTGCTAGGACTTCTAGTACTATGTTGAACAACAGTGGTGAGAGTGGGCAACCCTGTCATGTTTCTGATCTCAAAGGAAAGGCTGTCAGCTTTTCCCCATTGATGATGATACATTGCCTGATTTCAAGCTTTACTACAAAGCTGTGATCACCAAGACAGCATGGTATTGGCACAAAAACAGACACATAGACCAGGGGAACAGAGTAGAGAGCCCAGATATGGACCCTCAACTCTATGGTCAAATAATCTTCAACAAAGCAAGGAAAAAAATATACAGTGGAAAAAAGTCTCTTCAATAAATGATGCTGGGAAAATTGGACAGCTATGTATAGAAGAATGAAACTCGACCATTCTCCTACACCACACACAAAGCTAAACTGGAAATGGATAAAAGATCTCAACGTGAGGCAGGAATCTATCAAAATACGAGAGAACATTGGCAGTAACCTCTTTGACATCGGCCCCAATAATTTCTTTCAAGACATGTCCCCAAAGGCAAAGGAAACAAAAGCGAAAATGAACTTTTGGGACTTCATCAAGATCAAAAGTTTCTGCACAGCAAAGGAAACAGTCAAAAAAACAAAAAGGCAACCCATGGAATGGGAGAAGATATTTGCGAATGACACTACAGACAAAGGCCTGATATCCAAGATCTATAAAGAACTTGTCAAATTCAACACAAACAAAAGAGATAATCATGTCAAAAAATGGCAGAAGACATGGACAGACACTTCTCCAATAAAGACATACAAATGGCTTACAGACACATGAAAAAATGTTCATCATCATTAGCCACCAAGAAGATTCAAATCAAAACTACATTGAGATACCACCTTACACCAGTTAGAATGGCCAAAATTAACAGAAGAGTAAACGACAAGTGTTGGAGAGGATGTGAAGAAAGGGGAACCCTCTTACACTGTTGGTGGTAATGCAAGTTGGTGCAGCCACTTTGGAAAACAGTGTGGAGATTCCTTAAAACATTAAAAATAGAGCTACCCTATGACCCTGCAATTGCGCTAGTGGGTATTTACCCCAAAGATACAGATGTAGTGGAAATATGGGCCATCTGTACCCCCATGTTCATAGCAGCAATGGCCACAGTCACCACACTGTGGAAAGAACCAAGATGCCCTTCAACAGATGAATAATAAAGAAGATGTGATCCATATATACAATGGAGTATTATGCCTCCATCAGAAAGGATGAATATCCAACTTTTGTATCAACATGGATGGGACTGGAAGAGATTACACTGAGTGAAATAAGTCAAGTAGAGAGTCAATTATCATATGGTTTTACTTACTTGTGAGCATAAGGAATAACATGGAGGACACTGGGAGATGGGGAGGAGAAGTGAGTTGGGGGTAATTGGAGGGGAAGACAAACCATGAGAGATGGTGGACTCTGAGAAACAAACTGAGGGTTTTGGAGGGGAGGTGGATTTGGGTGAGCCTGGTGGTGAGTATTAAGGAGGGCACATATTGCATGGAGCACTGGCTGAGATGCATAAATTATGAATTTTGGAACACTGAAAAAAAATTTAATTTAATTTAATTTTTAAAAAAGGATTGATTCCAATAGGCAAGGAAATTTTGTTCCTTTTGAATAAATTTATTTGGGAAGAGATCACTAATATGTGCCACTTAGTCACAGGCTATGGGACCTCTCAAGAGCTAGGCGGAAAACAGAAGAGACCAGCAGCCATTGGTAAAATCACATGTGCAAATTGTCTCAAAGGATTTGATGAGCTCACACATCAGAAAGGAAAGAAGAGCCACAGCCAGGTAAAGGGAAGACTAAAATGATGAATAATGGTTGGTGGGTATCTCAGAGAGTGAATGCAAGGAGGAAAAGAATTTCAGAGTTGTTCTAAGATTAATGCAATAAAAGAATTGTCTCCAAAAAGGAAATTCATATGAGAAAACTTCAGATACTGTTGACTTTTATTTATTTATTTATTTTGAGGACTATCTCCCTAAGGGTAATAGCAGAAAAGCCATGAGCTAAATCATTTACAATAAAAAAGAAAGAATCAGAAAATAGATTACTTAGAATATCCTCCTTCACTCCCAGCCTTTTAAGCATTAAAATGGTGAGCTAAGTGAAATTATCTCATGAGCTTTCTCATCTCTAAATCTTGTTTCTGACTGCATTTCTCCCATCCCCTTTTGCCTATGGCCCTGTTGCTAATGGAGGTGTTCAACACATAAAACTACGGTTTACTCAATTTTCTTTCAGCTACTCCATTTCACTTTTAAATAAATTAGGTCACCTTATCAGCACAAATTGTGATTTAGAGAGAAGACAGAAGAATAAATCAGGTTTGAAGGCCCTTTTGCTGTGGATGTTTCATGCCTGTTTGAGTGACATTTTAATGACATTAGCTTTCATGCTTTCTTGTGCTTGTCCACTCTAGGACTTAATAGTGTGAAAAATAAAAATAAAACCACTAGCAAAAAGTCAATTCTCAAATATCTGATATCTTGCTTATATGCTTAGATCACCTGTTTTTAGAACAAGAACATGATCATCTGTGAATCTGTCAACGAGTCGCAGGTCAGAGATCCTGTCCTATATTTGTTTTGCTATGTCACTACACACCAAATGTCTAATGCAGATGTTTTTGGACCTGAGAAGTCAACTTACTTGAAAAGTTTTTGTTTAAATTTTTAAGAAAGTTATTAATGGCACCTAATCAAAAGGATGCAACAGAACTTAAATGAAAATAATTCATAAACCACACAGTTCTAGTGTTATATACATCTAGGAACATCCATGATATGTTATTCCTTCTCTTTTGGTTTACTATTATTTCACTCCCTTCTTAAAGTTATCCATGCCAACAGAGGTCAACAAACTTGGATTTCTATATTTTGCAAAAGGAGCATCTAGTATCCTCTTTAATTTCTAGCAAAAGCTAATAAAGGTTTTGAGGTTGCCAAGAAGCTATACCTTTCAGATCTTCAACTGCAGGAATATAATTGACCAAGGGCTCTAGTTACTGTACTCTGATATCCACCACCACATCTGTACCAAGATCACACTTGCCACAGGCTACTCCCAGCCACTGATTAGGTGTGGTAAGCAGTCTTGTTCCCAGGAAACAGAGGATTCCCCAGAGAGACAACACTGGGTCAAGAATGCCCCAGTGGACTTCCTGAACATTTCTTAAGCCACACAATAGTCAAGGACACTTCTACTCAACAGAGTCTCCTCTTTCACATGTTAGACTTGCATGATAGTCCAATGACCTTGCCCAACTCCCTCACCATTTTTCTCTCACATGGGCATTTCCCCCTAATAAAATCCTTACACATTTAATCTCCTCTTAGTGTTTACTTCCCAGAGAAACCAGACTAACATAGCTTGCTTTTTCATTCTTGGTCCTTTTCAAAAAGGTAGGAAGGCTGTGTCTTAGTATACAAATATAGGCTCCTTACTTCCTATTAGACTGGGTCACAGTCTAGAGGGAATAGATAAAACCAGCATAGTAGATGATTCACATTTTCCTTCTTTCAGGGATAGATTACCCTGTATACTAGTCCTTGCTCCTAGGTTCACTAATTTCAAATAACCTTGAAAGGTGAGGTGGGAGCAGTGAATTATGGTTGATAAGGGATACTAAAAATCATCCTACTAAAAATATAAGTAAGATAGTCCAATATCTCAAAGGTTTGGTTTTATGAAGTTGATCTGACAATGTGAATAAAGGTTGATTTCTTCAAGTATTTTTATAATCTTTTGTTCCAACACTAATAATTTTCTGTTATCAGTAGATGAATTGGGCTGGAATGCCATGGAAACTTTTCTGGGTCCATCCCAGCTCCATCAAACCAAAAGTGGCAGTGTGGCAGGAAATCTTCTTGGCCTATTAACTATCAGTGGAAACCACCACGAACAACTCTATAGTCTCACCAGAGGAGTTTCTGGGACCATCGTTCCTATTCAGCCCAAACCTAGCCAGCAAGAGAATAATAGCAATCATCAGTTCTACTGAACCGCACCAATGCAATTCCAGCTGTAATAGCAAAAGCCCTGGAATTCTCACTTCATAAGCAGGGAGGATATCGCTTCATCTCTTCTTCCCTTATCCCCATTAGTTTTGGAAGAATTAGCAACTTAGAACTTGCTAGTTACCTATGCAATGTTCATTCTTCTTTTTTCATCCTAAGAAAATCTTAATTTTGTTCAGAATGTGATATGTCCAGCTAAAAATACTACATTTTCCAGTTATTCTTGTAGCTAGGATTGGTCATGTAACATAGTCTAGCCAATGAAATGTAATAAGTCATTGGCTGGAATTTCCAGGAAACCTCTTTAAAAGAGATTTATCTAAAGGATTTTGCAGGTGGAAAAGGATAAACTGATTCTAAAACATATATGGATTATACAATTCCACACCTAACATTATACTCAATAGTGAAATGTTGAAAGCTTTTCCTCTAAGATCAGAAACAAGACAATGGTTCCCCCTCTCCCCATTTTTATTAAACATAGTACTGGAAATCCAAGCCAGAGCAATTAGGCAAGACAGAAAAAATGAAAGGCATCCAAATCAGAAAGGAAGAAATAAAATTATCATTATTCGCAAATGATATGATCTAATACAGAGAAAATCCTAAAGACCCAATCAAAACATTGTTGGAACTAATCAACATATTCAGTGAAGTTGCAGGACATAAAATCAATACACAGAAATCAGCTGCATTTCTATACACTAACAATGAAATATGTGAAAAAAAAAGAAAGAAAATTATCCCATGCACAATAGCATTAAAAACAATAAAACATTTAGAAAAAAATTTAACCAAGGTATTGAAAGATTGTACAATGAATGTGACAACATTTGGATTAAAGAAATTGAGGAAGACACTAACAAATGAAAAGATATTCTGAGTTCATGGATATAAAGAATTAATTGTTAATAAGTCCATTATTCCCAAAGTCATCTATAGACTCAATGAATTCCTTATCAGAATTCTAATAGAGCTTTTCACAGAAAGAAATTTAGAAAATCCTAGCCAAAGCAATCCTGAGACAGAAATAACACATGTCCTAAATCGAAACTATATTACAAAGCTATAGTAATCAAAACAGTATAATCAAAACTCACATAAAAAAACAGAAACACAGACCTATAGAATAGAATAAAAAGCTCAGAAATAAACCCCCATGTATACAGTCAACTAACATTTGATAGGGAAGCCAAGAACAACTGATGGAAGAAAAGATAATCTCAACAAATGGTGCTGGGAAAGCTGACAAGCACATGCAGAAAAATGATATTGAACCCCTATCAGGAACCCTCACAAAAATTAACTCAAAATAAATTAAAGACTTAAACAAAAGACCTGATATCATAAAACTTCTAGAAGAAAACATGAGGAAGAAGCTCCTTGACATAGTTTTAGTAATGATTTTTTGGATATGACACGAGATAAAAGAAAATAAGCAAGTGGGACCACATCAAACTAAAAAGCTCTGCACAGCAAGAGAAACAAATCAATGAAATGAAAAGGCAACCTACAGAAGGGATAAAATATTTGCCAACCATATATTAAATACAGGATTAATATCTAAATTATATCTAGAACTCACATAACTCAACGACAATAAAAACAACTGATTAAAAAATAGGCAGTCAAAGCGGGCCAGGGCAGGATGGAGGCCGGGAGGCCAGGGCAGCAGGCATACAGCTTGGTGGGAGGCAAGCACCCAGGGATACTGATAGGCCCTGGTGGCCAGGGTGCAAACTCAAGGCAGGCATGCCCAGCCCCTGCCCACCCACCCACCCCCACCCCCCGCTACCCATGCTCCTGGTGAAAAACCAGCTCTGAGGCCCCCCTGCGCTGCTATACATGTCAGCTTCTGGGGCATCAGCTGCTAGGGACACAAGGGTAGCTCAGGGCCCAGTGTGATTTTAAAAAAAGTCAGAGTAACTAGCATATTTTTCCAAAGAAGACATCTAAATGACCAATAAGCACAAGATATTCAATGTTTTTAAGCATCAAAGAAATGCAAATCAAAACCACAATGAGATATCACCTCACTATCATCAAAAAGACAAGAGATAAGTATTGTTGAGGATGTGGAGAAATGGGACCCCAGGCACCCAGGTCGTGGGAATGTAAATTCACTCAGCCACTAAGAAAAACAGTATGGAGGTTCCTCAAGAAATTAAAAGTAGAACTGCCATATGACCCAGCAATCCCACCTCTGGGTATATATCCAAAAGAAATGAAACAAAACAAAACAAACAAACAAAAAAAGATATCTACACTCCCATGTCTATTGCAGCATAGTTGACAATAGCCAAGATACAGATTCAACCTAAGTGTCCATGGATGGATGGATAAAAAAGATTCCAATTCTTCCATGATATATTATGCAACCATGAGGGAAAAAAATATCCTGCCATTTATGCCAGCACGAATGAATTGTGAGGGCATTTTGCTAAGTGAGATATCAGACAAAGACAAATACTGTATGATACCACTTGTGTGCAGAATCTTAAAAAGCCGGATTCATAAAAAGAGACAGTAGAATGGTGGTTACTGGGGCAGGTGGCAGGGAGGTACGGTAGGAAGGGCATGGAATGGGAAGATGCTATTTAAGGGTACAAGCTTACAACTGCTGAATAAGGAAGTCCTGACAACTCAATGTACAGCATAATGATTATAGTCAATAATACTGTATTATAAATATCTAAGTTGCTAAGAGACTAGATCATAATTATTCTCACCATAAAGAAAACAGTTATAATTATGTGACATGATAAAGATGTTAGCTAACACTATGGTGGTAATCACATTGCAATATATAAATGTATTAAATCACCATGTGTACCTTAAACTTATACATTCTTATATGTCAATTATACCTCTATAAGAATAAAATTAAAAATAAAATAAATAAAATAAAATAAAAGGTATATGACAATGCAAAGGATTAAGGAGAGCAAGGCAATCTTGGAAAGGAAGAAAAACTACAAGGCTTAAACCACTAGCTATCAAGACCCATTTTACTAAATAAGACAGTGTGGTATTGACTAAAGGATACACAAATAGACCAATGAAAATGAAGAGAACCCAAAGTTGGATCCACACAAATATAAATGCCTGATTTATAACAATGATAACAACATTGGATGTTTTTTCAATAAACAATGTTGGGTCTACAAAGAAAATATAAATCATAACCACTACCTCACACCATAAATAAAAATTAATTCCAGATATATTTGTACACCCAAATATAAAAGGTAAAACAAAAGCTTTTAGAAAAAAAATAGATTAAACTCTTTGAAATGGGCAGAGTCTTTTAAGTAGGCTCCCAAAGTGCTAACTATAAAGAAAAAAATGATAAATTAACATTAAAATTAAGAAATTCAGTTCATCAAAAGACACCATTACCATATGACGAATACCATGATTTCACTCAACTGTGGAATTTAAAAAACAAAACAAAGAAAAAAAAAAGACAGACAAACAAACAAGGTTGCGGAAGGGAGGTGGGTGGGGGAATAAGAGAAATAGGCAAAGGGGATTAAGCATACCCTTAGGGTGATGAGCGCTAAGTAAGGCACAGAGTTGTGGAATCATTATGTGTATACCTAGATTAGTTACACTGGAATTTTAAAAATATTAAAAAAAGAAAAAAACACCAGGAAGAGAATAAACAGGTAACTAACAAAGTGGGAAACATGTTTACAGCACATATATACAACAAAAGACTTGTTATGGATAGAATTCAAATGTTGAAGCTCTAACTCCTAGTACCTCAGAATGTGAATATATCTAAAAATAGGCCCTCTTAAAAGAGGTAATTAAATTAAAATGAGGTCATTAGGATGGGGCCCTAATCCAAACTCACCGGTATCTGTGTCCGAAGAGATTGGGACACAGAGTCAGCCGGGGCACCTCCCAGAGAGGAACAACCATCCAAAGAGGCAGAAGAGGGCAGCCATGGTCAAGCCAAGAACAGGGCCTCAGGAGAAACTAATCCTGCTGACACCTTGATCTTGAACTCTAGACTCCAGAACTATGAGAAAATAAATTTCTGTTGTTTAAGCCACCTAACCTGTGGCATTTTGTAGCAATAGCCCCAGAAAACTAACATAAGATTCATGTTCAGAAGATACAGAAAGCTCTAACAAAACTATGAAAATGATAGACAACATAATAATAGAACAAAAAATATGAACAAGTACTTCACAAAAATAGGATATCCAAATAATCTATAAACAAATACATATGAAAAGTTGCTCAACTTTGGTTGATAGACTAGTTATCAGGAAAATTTTTAAAAAACAATATAACACCCACCAGAAGGGCTAAAATGAAAGAATCAGATAAAACCAATATTGACAAGGATGTAGAGCAAACAAAAAATACACTGCTAATGGAATACTAAATCAGTACCAATACTCTGGGAAACTGTTTGGCAATATCATAGCTAAATATATGCATAATCTGTAATTCAAAGATTCTTCATCTAGGGATATATCCATAGAAATGTGAACATATGTTCACCAGAAGACTTGTACTAGAATAGTCATTGAAGTACTATTTATATAATAGCTAAAACCTGTAAGCTATCTGAATGGAATAGCTTGCATCTAATACTGGAATGGATTTTAAAAAATGTATATTCACACATTGGACTAATATAGCTATGAGAATAAATATTCTAAAATTACATGCAATGATATGGGCAAATCCCACAAACATTATATTAGGCAAAGGAAGCCAGACACAAAAGAGTACATGCTGTACATTTCCATAAAGTTCAAAATCAGGCACAATTAATCAGTGCTGTTCCTTTGGGTATGTAAAAGGGACCTCTGGGGCTATAAGGAAGATTCCAAGGCATGTTGGACTGGAATTGGGACTGCTCCGATTCTTGTTCTAAGTGCCAGTCCCATTAGTGTGCTCACTTTATAAAAATTCATCAAGCTGTACACTTGTAATTTGTGAACTTTTCTGTATATATGTTATATATCACTATAAAATTTTTATGAAAATGAGGAAGCCAACTCATTTGGCTTGCACTTTTTCCTTCACCTTTCCCCCTCTTCCTGCCTGGAACACAGATGTGATGTCTGAAGTGGAACCATAAGGTGACAGGCATGAGAACAAAAACCACATGCTAAAAACTGCTGGGCAGAAAACAAAGGTAGCCCAGGGGGTCTGTGAGTGCGCTGTGGAGCTCTGTATTACCTACTTCCAGCCTTCTTGTGTCACACGAAAAGTTAAAATCCTAACTTGTTTAAGTCCCTGTCTAGTCAGGTTTTCTGTTATGCACAGCAAAATGCAATACTAATGGATAAACCAATTCCTCAGTAGCTTCTAAAATTTGAGGTAGATGAAGAAGAAAGTACGCATTGCACATGGTGGCTAAGGATAAAGATGGCGGACAGGGATGATCTGTATCAAGGCTGAGCCTGTCTCAATTCCTCCTCATTGGCATTTTTGTACATAAATATCCCTCTGAGTTAGGCGTCAGGCAAAGGAATTACATTTCACAGGAATGATGATACTTTTGGAAGCTTTTAACATAGGCCTGAAATAAGCAAAGAATTCAGACATTATATGATACTGGAAAAGTATACAAGTTCTGCAGCGAAAATAAGAAATGTTAATCTTCTCACCAGCAATGGGGTATATAACTCAAATGCTGTAATAAAAATCCAAATTAACAAAGGCTTATAAATGGTAGCCCCTCAGTATTAGGGACCCAAACTTTGACTATATTGCTTCTCCACCATCCCCAGGATGTTGCCCTCCTCTGCATGGTCCAACAGGGCTCCCACTGCTATTCTGCATTCCAGGCAGCAGGGTGGAGGGAAAGAAAGAAACATCTCTCTATTTAAAGGCACAACCAGGAGTTGTCCATGTCACTTCTGATCACATCTACTTAGCCAGAACTTGGTCAAGAACATTAGCAAGGCACATTAGGAAATGTAGTCATTAGGAAAGGCAGCCATGATCTCACTTAAAAAATCGATTACTATGGAAGATGAGGAAAAGTGGATACAGGAGTGGCAAGGCCTAGCAATCCTGCTGCTATAAAAGATAAGTAACTTTCTATATCCATCACATCTACTGAGAATCTGCATTCTAGTAAGAATAATAAGCAAATTTCTTATTTCATCAAAATGAGTTTCTTAAAAAGAACTATGAGTGGAAGAACAACTTAAGGTTTGTTTGTGGGTTTTTGTTGTTGTTGTTGTTGTTGTTTTTACTTAAACTAATTCTTTCCTCATTGTATTCTTCTATTCTCAAAGAATTCTGCTCAAAGTTCAACTTTCCTGTTGAGCTGTCAGATGAACTACACCTGGCTCCAAACGTTTCCCCAGTTTCACCCACGGCACATATCTGTCTGTGTGTAGCACTAAGTGATTATGCATATGTGTATTCATTCTTTACTAAGCTTAGATGTATTTTTCTATGATGAAGTGGAAATAATATGGCTTTTAAAATCTGGCAGACATTGATCCAAATCCCAACTCTGTGAATAAGAGGCCACATGACCTTGCTCACACCTGCTACACAATTCCCCCATACTCTGATCCTTTTGGTTTCAAAAGAGGGGTCTGCTCTGGTTCAACCCATTCTTGACCCCATTCCTCCCCACTAGCTCTAACAGTTTACCTCCCTTGTGCCTTTATTCTCTTTTCTCCATTAACTTCTTTCTCTCATCATACAAATAAGCTCAGAGCTAATTTTTTCAAAACTCTCTCTCATCCTTATGTCCTATGCTAGCTAGATAGCTTTCCTCTCTTCATCACCTTACTATACAGCCTCTTAAAAGAGTGTGCCCCCTTCCTGGACTGCCAGTCACCCTCTGCTCTCTGGTTTCATTCCTATTACAAAATGAATCTGTTCTTACAAAAAGTCCTGACCACTTCTAAAAGCAAATCCAATAGCAAATTTCCTGCAGTCTCTACCAGTTGACTTTCTCAGAACCACATAAAACATACATGTTATAAATCACCATATATATATAATATATATAATCATCTTTGACTGCCTTCTTTGCTCATTCTCCACATTCCCCATGGATGCTCATCCATGTGTCTGGCCTCCATAAATTCCAGATCAGTCTCTCTAGCCCGGAATCTACTGAGTTTTAGACTATCCCAGTTTTCTTGGGGCTGAAAGATGTCTTGAGACTCAGATTTTCAGTTTTAAGACTGGGAAAGTCTCAGGCCAACCAGATTAAGTTGGTCACCCTAAAAACCTTAAACTTTAAGCAAACAAACTGTAAGTACCCACTAGACTTTTTTATTTGAATATCCTATAGGCACCACAAAATTAACATGTCCATCCCTAAAATCATTGTCACATCCCACCCTAAACCTCCTCACCTTCTTTTATACACTATTAGGTGAATGATGCCTGAGCACTGTCAGCCCTCTCAGCCATTATGTCCACTAGTCACTAGTGCACTGGGCTGCCTCTGCCTTCCTTGCCTGTTAACCTATCATTATCATATCCTGTCCTCCCTATCCTCAGCCTTGTCTCTCCAATCTACATAGCCATCTGAGTGATTTTTCTAGAACCAAAATCCGAAGTTCAAACTCCTGTCACTGGACTCATAAGTTCCAAAAGATCTAACCCCCGCCTGTTCTCCAAAAATCATCTTTCTGATCCCTGCTACCATTCCTTAACACCAGATACTGAACTCTTGAGAAAGAAAATGTTATTTCAATATCCATTTACTTGCTCATGCTCTCCTTTCTAATTGAAACATTCCCTCTTGCTACCTGACGAGCTCTTACTAACCCTTCAAGGCTTGGTTTAATTTTCGTCTTCCCTGAGAAGGCTTCACAATATCTAGAATATGCACCTCTATCATACCTCTTACACATGGAAATGCAATTGTGGATGTATTCACATCTGTTTTCCTTGCCAGACTGCATATAAAATTCTTGAGAACAGGAACCTTGTATATCAATTTTGTATTCAAAGACAATATTTGGAACACTCAGGACTCAAATATATTTTTAGTTGACTGACAACCTCTCTGGGTCCTGTTCCCCAACTGTACGAACTCAGGTGTCACACCTATCTTAAAGAGTATATTGTGGGGATTAACAAATAGGAAGATATCTGTCACTCTGCCTGGAATTCAGTAGACCCTCATGTTTCTCTTCCCCTTTACTATTAAATTAAGTTCTGTAATTTCTGCATGATTTATATGTTCTCAATAGATGCCTAATAAATACTTCTGACTAACTGACCCCATGATTTGGAGCAGGGAGCCAGGAAAAATTCTCCATTCCTCCTTGAGTGAAATCAAGATGTTGACTTAGGGATTAATCAATATTTATATCAGTATTGATTCCCAGAAACAAACAGTCATCTCTACAGAGAGTTACCAAGTATCTGTGCTGTTCACAGTCATAGAAAAATTTTGCTTTAAAATAATTCTCAAAACAAACTGAGGGTTGCTGGGGGGAGGGGGTTTGGGAGAAGAGGGTGGGATTATGGACATTGGGGAGGGTATGTGCTTTGGTGAGTGCTGTGAAGTGTGTAAACCTGGTGATTCACAGACCTGTACCCCTGGGGATAAAAATATATGTTTATAAAAAATAAAAATTTAAAAAGAGAAAAAAAAAATAAAAGTTTGTTTAACAAAAAAGTTCAATATGAAAAAAAAAAGAAACTGTAAAATAATTCTCATATGTGCACTATATACATTGCACTATATACATGTACATCAACACTTGAAATGCTCAATAAAGATAGCTGAGAATAAGTATTTGAAAGGAAAGAATAATACAACTTCCCATCCACCAGACTGACAAAAAAATAATAAATTTTTATTTATTTATTTTAGAGAGAGAGTGAGCATGGGTGGGAGGGGAAGAGGAAGAAGAGGAAGAGGAAGAAGAGGAAGAGGAGGAAGAGGAAAAGGAAGAAGAGGAAGAAGAGACTCTTCCCACTTGAGTGTGGAGCCTGAAGCAGGGTTCCATCCTAAGACCCTGAGATTATGACCTACGCTGAGACCAAGAGTCAGACCCTCAACCGACTGAGCCACCTGGAAGCCCCAACTGACAAAAATTTTAAATGGCATTGCAAAGGTGTGGCACAATGGGGTTTCCATACACAGCTGGTGGGAACACAACCTGGATATAGCAAACTTTAGAAAACCATTGGCCATTACCTCGTAAAATGAAACCTGCACATAGCCTGTGCCCAAGTAATTACACTCGTATGTAAATACTCTAGAGAAACTTTTGTATTGGTGTACCAGGAAATATGTACAGAAAGTTCATAAAATCACCGTTTATAGGGGAAGGGAAAGGAAGGGAAGGAGAGGGTAGGCAAGGGAAGGGAGAGGAGAGTAAAGGGAGGAGACCCAATGCCTGTAAATGGAAATGGGATACTTTATGATAATGAATATAAGTCAACTACAGCTACACAATTCAATATAAATGAATCTCAAAACTTAAAGTTTCTAAGAAAAAAAATTCATGAATTTCACTTATATAAATTTCAAAAATCACACCAAAACTAAATAACATACTGTTTAGAGATCTATATGTATGGTAAAACTACAAAGAAAAGCAAAGGAATAATTTTCACACATTTTCAGTTCAAGATAGAGGAAGAAAGGTACGACAAGGAGGGGGACTGAAGAGTTTCAAAGTTTTAGGTAATGTTCAGTTTCTTAGTTTCCATGATCAATAAATATTCTAAATGTCCTATTTTTGTGTCATTAACATATTATTTTTCCTTAAACTGGACATGTAAGTTTATACTCTTTTGTATGTAAGATGTCCTTTAAATTTTAAGAAGTGTTCTTTTAAACAGAGGTTAAGTAACTTTTTCAAGGTCACACTAAAAAGTAACAGAACCACAGACTCCAAGTCTGTCTGACCATAAAGTTCATGGTGTTTTACCACCTCACACACATATCAGCTTCCCAATAACTGCATTCACATAAAAGTTTCACATTCTTAGCCCAAGTGTCCACTGATGGATGACTGGATAAACAAAATATGGCATAAACACATGATGGAATATTATTCAGCCTTAAAAAGAAGGAAATTCTGTCACATAGATGAACCTTGAGGACACTGATATCATTATATCAGTGAATTCTCAGTGACTAACTTCAGTCACAAAAGAACAAATACAATATGATCCCATTTAAATGAGGTACTCAGAGTACTCAAGCCCATAAAGACAGAAAGTAGAATGGTGGTTTCCAGGGGGTCTAAGGAAGGGGAAATAAATAATTTTAAATATCAATATTCTTTAACAGTACAGAGTTTCAGTTTTGCACAATGAAAAAGCTTTTGAGATGGGTGGTGGTAATGAGAATACAACAATGGGGAATGAACTTAATGTCACCAAACCATATACTTAAAAATGACTAAAATGATAAATTTCCTGTTATACTTATTTTGCCACCATTTTCCAAAAGTTACACATCCTTACCTGAAAAACAATCAAGGTGAGTGGAATTTCCGGGCACAGGAAAAAAAGCGACTTTCTAGATTTCCAGGCATGGCCCACTAATTCACAGCTAATCTGCTCTCCTAGCTGCACATATCTCCCCAGTTTCCAGGAGGCCATGGCCTCCTGGAAGTTGGTCTGTCAACCAAGGCAAATGCCATTTCTGGTTTGCCCCTGGCCTTATCCCTATGGTGATGGAATGGAATGTAGGGGAGCTTGCCAGATGGCAGATGAGTAAAAGGGCAAGATCTGAGGTTGAGAGAAACAAGACATAAAGGGGTAGCAGGTGCTGCTGAAGCAGGGTTGATGCTCAGCGGTCTGTGGGCCTCGACACTTCAGCCCATCCGTCTCCAACCACATGGTGAGAGGCACAGAGCAGAAAAGGATGAGGCATCAGAAGAGGAAATGAGAAACAGAAATCAGCTCCTAGAGCGCCAAAGCAAAGAAGCCAGAATTCGCCACAAAACTGCATTTTAAGCCTGAACACATCTCCAAAAACATGATTTAACTCGTGATTTAACTCATAATTTAGCAACATATCCTTACCAGCAACACAGAGCAACACACACACATACCTACACAGACACATCCCCAAACATAACGTTGAAAAAGATAATTTAATCATCTGGAAAATTTGCCTGCACAAGAGCAACGAGCCAGATTTTAGATGATTAACTTAATTCTCTGTGTCTGACTTTCTGGCATCACGCTGACCCCCAGCTTCAGCATTCCGCTGGTCCAAAAGAGGACCCACAGCAGGCTGACACTCTACCCATTGCATTAAACCTACTCCCACAGTTATCTGAAGAATGATCAAGGCCAGTAGAGAATACATACGCAAGATTAATATTTAGAGGTAAATGCCACTGAGACAGCAGTGTTCTTAAGCATTCATGAAGAATTTTGTGTGTGAAAACGCTTAGGGTTCAATTTTCAGTTAATCCTGCCTGCAGTCCTTGGAGGAAAGAAGCTGCCTGTGAGAAGAAACTGAGAACAGGAAGGTGATGGGACTGGTCAGGATCATATACAAAAGGTTATTTGCAAAACTAGAATTAAACCACCCCATGCCTCCACTCAGGGCTGGTTTTTGTTGGTTGAGCCAAGGTTCCTCTCTGAGTACATCACAGAAGCCTAGTGTGGTTCCAACTCCTCACTTGCCCCACACAAGGTGGAATCAGACCCAGCTCACGTTTCAGAGGGGTTTTTGGAGGTCTCTCTTATTCCTGGCTAACCTCCAGTCTGAAGTTCCCCCAAGTGACCAGCCCCTGTAAGCCTCATTCAAAGGGAGACATTAATCTACTTTGATGTGTCTAGACTGTGCCTGATGCCTATTTCTACTTCAGCACAGACCAAAACACCAGATTTCGCCTCAGGGGGAAAAAAAAATCAGCCTTACCAGAGTCCCCTGACATACTTTCAAGCCTTTTATCTACCCCCAGTCTCACCTCATTCCCGCCCTTGACACACACCATATACTTCAGACTCCAGGGCTAGTGCAAGATAGTGTACACTTAGGCTTCTCAGGTGACACACCAAGGGCTGTGTTGAACCAAAACTGGCCTCCGTGTGTGTGTGTGTGTGTGTGTGTGTGTGTGTGTGTGTGTGTGTGTGTGTGAAATGAAAGAGTTGGTGTAGTCATTAGTTCTGCTATTTCTTTCTTTTCATCACATTGGCCTCTGTGGGGTAGTTCTCATTTGAAGGAGTGCTTGGAAACGGCCCCAAGTCAAATCTTCTTCCCCACAAGTCATACCATACATCTTCCTGCCTAGACCATATCTTCACTGACTCTCTGATTTGCAGAAAACTGAATCTCAAAGAACAATAGAAAGTCATGGTGGTGAAAAACTGCAGAGGAGGCTAAGCTTCTCTAAAATGTTTGCCAGACCCGTGTAGATCACCAGTGAATCATTTCTTCAAACTCATAACACAGAATACTAGGCATTCTCAATATCCAGTTTGCATCTGCTCTCCTGGAAAGGTCTTTAAATTTTTGTAACTGCTTTAAAGTATGAAATAGCAAGAAAAGATGGAATGGAATCCCATGTGCCTCTCTGGGTGCTCTCTGCCAACGGCTCCATTGTGTATCTGGGATGCTGGTTTCTCGGGACTATGTTTTTCATCACGCTTCTCAGACAGCCCTGTGTATTCCCAGTTAATTGCTTACCAATGTGGCTACTCTCTGCTGTATAAAGCTGAACACCATCTCTGGAAAGCTGAGGACCACCTTCTTCCCATTACCACACACCAGCTACAGAGATGTAGCTCACAGATGAAACTGCGTATCTGGGTGATTCTCCTGGCCAGGATGGCACTGGACACCTTTTTAATAATAACATCTGCCCAAAGCCTGCTTCATTAAAAGCACTTTCTTCTTAATCAAGGACCACAAGTCTCGGGTTTGCAAAAATATTACTTTGTTTTTCTATCTCAAACTCTAGAATCTAGTTAATTCTAGAGAAACTCAATACTTTGGGGGTTTCTCAATCATTGCTACTTTTGTTAAGTCAGCTCCAGATTTTCTTCTGCCCTTTTCTCCTTCTCCCCTGAGCTGACCTGAGTCCCAGAGGGTTTATAGAATGTCTTAGTGTCAGCATTGGCAATAGGGATATTTCTGGTCTGAGAATGTCCTCTCTCTTTCCCCAGAATATCTGAGTTGTTTTGTCCCACCTGAGTCCCACATGTGGCCATTTTTCAGGCTAGCACTATTGGGGAATCTTTATACTCACTTTGTCTTTGACTTTGGAGCCACTACCACCTTCTGTGGCAAAGACCCCTTGGTAGAACCCTAATGCCTATACAGTTTCACTGGCTTTCCTATTTACTGCTGCTAATTAGTCTTATCCTTTTTTCCCCTCAGGCAACTTTCACACCTTCCATGGGACATAGGAAAACAGCTATTATGGGGGCAAGAGAGGACCAGATGGGTCTCTTCTCTGCCTGGCACCCAATGAAGCCATCTTAAATCATGGCTTCCAGTCCTGGCAACATAGGGAAGCTGTAGGAAGCAGACTCCTTCCAGCGACTGAGAACAATGAGGTACACATCCTCTCTATTCTTGAACACAAACTTTCCTGTAGATTCTGTTACCATGTGCCTTGTGAACAACTGTAGCTAACTTAAGCAAAAAAAGGAATTTATTGAACCAATACTGGGCAGTTCACAGAATCTCTGGGAAAGCTAGGAAATCAGCTGAAAAATCAAGAGGCTGGACAGCAAAAACTAAACACTGAATAGTTCGGATCTTGCCACCAATGTGCCTGCCTTTGTTACCACTGTCTGCATCACCACCTTCATACACTATCTTTGGCAGAACCCATGCCCAGGTCACAGGTCCACCAGCTGGCTTCCAGGTTAGAGAAAGATGGAACATCCAGCCCCCACATTTTTCCAGGGGGGCAGGCAGGAATCCACCTTCCACCAAGGCTCATGTGACAGAGGGATCCCCCAAACAGGAAAGGCCTCAGAACCCTTCACAGATAAAAAGAGGTAAATATCCACTGCAAGGCCTTAAATAAGGATTAAGAACTTTATTTCCTTTATTTCTGGCTCCATTTTCAGCTCCCTCTTACATAGCTGCCTGAACAAAAGAGGGTCCCAAGGTGAAAGGGAGTATGAAGGAAAATAGCATATAAATTAACACCTCATGATACATTATCTCCCAAATTGTATCTCCCTCATTTCCTATAATTCCATAGACTGAGACATTTTTATGCCCACTTTGTATGTGAGAATGTCTAGATTAAGAAGGGTTCCATGATCTTGGGCAATGTATTCATCTTCTATATGCCTCCCTTTTCTCATCTATGAATTAGGATAAGCCTACCTCATAGGGCTGTTATAAGAAGGTTCTAGTCTATAGCTTTGAAAGAGATAAAAACATTAAAGTCATGACTTCACTCTAAGATCTGGAAAGAGGAAACAGAAGAAATGAAACTCTCAATGGAGCTTCCCAATGGGGAAATAGACAAGAGATGGATTTTGAAGAACACAGACAGGACTCGGGGCTAGCAGGAATAGATGAGAAGAAAACCCTGTTGAGTCTGGCTGGGAGCTTGGCAATGCTTCCTAGGTAAGCCCCAGGACTACAGGCTGTTCCCAGCTTCCTAACTGACCTGGGGGGGGGGGTCCAAAAATGGAGTGTCCGGGAGGCTCTCCCACTTGCTCCTGTAGTACTTATTGCATATCTGTAACCTCACTGCCCAGCAGGTCCTCAGGAATGTTTATTTTACCAACGAAGGCAGCAATTAATTCCAGCAGAGGGGAAGGGAAGCTGGGTAAAGTTCCACAGAGGTTTCAGCCTACGAGCAGGAATTTTTTTTCCAGATGGGAAAGCAAGAGGCAATGTACTACAAACAGAAAAACCAAAGAGAGAGAGGACAAGGTTGGTATGAGAAAAGACAGATAATCTCAGAAGGGCAGGGTGGGGGAGACACCTAGTAACCTAGACAGAGAACACAGTTTGGATGAGGAAAGTTTGAGGGGCTCATAGAGACCCAAGAAACATCCCCCAAAGAGAGGGGCTGAAGGCAGAAATCTGGATGACCCACAGAAAGCATGCAGAGCAGGAAGGGATGAGAACGAATATTGTGGCCCAAGGACAGCAACATTTCAGAAGCAGGGAAGATAAAGCATCAGAGACTCAGGACACAGAGAGAGGTAACACAGATGGAGCTGTTGTGGGAACGTCAGGGGAAGAGTTTCCGAAAGTCAGCAGGCACAGGCAGCCAAGCCATCCTTTCAGATTTAGCGCGAAGGGCATGGCGAGTGGCTGTAATTTAAAATCACAGAGCCAGCTCTGGGACAGTGGCTCTTCCCTGGGTCTTCAGGGTCCCACTTAGCCCCTGGCAGCTTTCATAGAAACTGTGCAAATCCACTTTGGTACCAATGAAGGGGTTTGTGTTCTGAGAGTATGACAAAAGATGTGAAGTTCTCAGAGCTGTAGTCTTTTGGAGAAAAGAGAAAAGAAAAAAAAAGTGTGACCTTTTCTAATGTGTGATAAAGGAAATGCACGAGAATGTTCCCAGTGTTGGCCTGAGGTGATGGGTAGTTATTTTCCCATCAGTAAGCCCTGTGAAACAATCCGGGACTGTCCCTCCTTGAGGAGCAGAGGCTGCTGGCAGTGGTCGCCATCTGGGAGAGCAGGTGTGGTTGAAAAGCGATACTGACAGGCCTTGCCATGCACACACGTGCTGAGGCTGGGTGTTTATTTAAACACTGCAGCTGCTGCTCCCAGATCCTGGAGCTGTTTGTGCCTCGCTATTAGAATCCTAGGACTTTTTTTTAACGCCTTAGTTCCACAAGACCTATCCCAATTCTGCTTGCTACATAATGTGTATTTGTGTTTCACCAAAGTGCTTAGATTTTGCAAATATTTTGCACGGCTGCAGAGATTGTGTGGGTCTGTCTCAATCACGTCTCAGAAACTTACGCAGAGGTCTCACCTAAGGTTACAATTTTGGATAGCTTTATAGATCCATCCCAAATTCAGTCTCAAGAGTTGACAGATTTATCCTGTCTGCCACCTGAAATTACTAAACACAAATCCTTTGAATTGGAGCCCTGTCCTCTGAGACAAAGAAATGACTTGGGCTTCGCCTAAGAAACAAGAGAACTATCTAAAAACCTTACCACCAGAATCACCTACATGAACAATGAAAATATGAAAAAAGCAAAACTGCTCATGCAATAACATAAAACTTTTTAGAAATTTTTTTTTTAATTTTTTTTTTTATTTATTTGTCAGAGAGAGAGTGAGTGAGAGCGAGCACAGGCAGACAGAGTGGAAGGAAGAGTCAGAGGGAGAAGCAGGCTCCCTGTGGAGCAAGGAGCCCGATGTGGGACTCGATCCCAGGACGCTGGGATCATGACCTGAGCCGAAGGCAGCTGCTTAACCAACTGAGCCACCCAGGCGTCCCAAAACTTTTTAGAAATTACAGCATTCTAGATTCCAATACGAAACTAAACAATCCTCCTTAATCCACAGTCAACAGCCAACATCTGTGCCCATTCCCCTCCAGTGCTTCAGGCTATGGAGGGGGCTTACATCCTGCACTACGCTGAGACCATTTTGTTTTCAGTATTGCTTGCAGGAAACTGCTTTTATTGACTTCTTTCCACCTACACATTTGCCTCTGCCTGCTCCTGCTGGTCCAGTTTGCCTGTGGGTCCAGGTGACTGTTATTTGTTGCCTGAGGGAACAAGAGTGAACCTTTCCTAACAGAAGCCACTGGAATCTGTGCCAGGGGGACCCGGGATCAGTTTCCATGAAGTGAAAGTCCCACTTCTTCCAACACCACCACCACTCATTGCCAGCTCAGCACCTACCATGTGTCCTTTTTAGTCTTTTAATCAAATCCCAAAGAGGGTCCTTTGTATCTTACCTTATCTCACCCCTGGGCCAGGTCTTGTCTGTTCTTAAAAACTGGGCTTTCATACAAATCTTTCTTCACATGGACAAGTGAAGAGAAATAAAACTGGGTATATGAGAATATTATAAAGCACAAACAGAGTTGAGAAGAAAGGCCAGACAATCTGTGAGACTCCCTACCCTCTAAAGCAGATATCATTTAAAAAAAGAAATATCACAACATGCTCATGTTACTAATAAAAATTCAAGAGTGTATGATCTCTGTGAATAAAACGATAAACCAGGGGCACCTGGGTGGCTCAGTGGGTTAAAGCCTCTGCCTTCGGCTCAGGTCATGATCTCAGGGTCTTGGGATCAGGCCCGGCATCGGGCTCTCTGCTCGGCAGGGAGCCTGCTTCCCTCTCTCTCTGCCTGCCTCTCTGCCTACTTGTGATCTCTATCTCTGTCAAATAAATAAATAAAATCTTAAAAAAAAAAAAAAAAAAAGATAAACCACAGTAAAAAAGAGAACTCTTTGAAAAAAATTCATCTTTCATGCAAAGTAAAGTGTAAATAAGAGCTAGTTTTAAGGCAGAAAGTGAGTAAACAAAATAGTAGTAAATAAAAACTAATGAAGTAAAGGGCAAACCTGAATAACACCCCCTGCATAAAAAGGAAGAGAGGATAAGATAGTGTAAGAGTGTAACCAAAAAATAATACGCATTTCTGAAACAGACCATAAAACATACATACTAGAAGAAACTATACTGTGTTGTTGTTGTTGCTGTTTTTTTAAACCCAAGCTTGAATGTACAGAATCCTTACAATAATCCAGTCAATCGTTTTGAAAAGAAGCTTATACCTAGCCTTATACCTAGCATGTCTTAGTGAATTTTTTAAATTCCAAAAACAAAGAAAGAATTCTAGACACATTCAAGCAAAAACTACAAGTTACCTACAATTTCAGCTTGGGTTTGCCTAAAGACAAAGCCTGAGCCAAAGGTTTACATACTATTACTTTGGTGAGTAGGGAGCATAATCCCAGGGAAGAAGAAGTTGGGGAAAAAGAGGAGACCAAAAAGAATAAATATACAAGGTCCCCTTGGTATCAAGTCAGCACAACTAATTTCTCGAAACCTCACTGGACTAGCGTGTCTGAGTGGCTCAGTCAGTTGAACATCCAAGTGGTGATTTCAGCTTAGGTCTTCATCTCATGCCTAGTGAGACTGAGCCTCCTGTTGGGCTCTGTACCCAATGGGAGTCTCTCTCCCCCTCTCCTCCTGCCCCCATTCTCTCTCCCTTTCTCTAAAATAAATAAATAAAATCTTAAAAAAAAAAAAAACTCACAAGGCCATCTTCTAAGAAGTCCTTTGACCTTTTTCAACTCAGACCAATCTGTCCACAAGACAAGAGGAAAAGATTTTATCCATTGCTTTTCAACTCCCATTGGCCAAAGATTTGCGCACACACACACACACACACACCCCAGCGCAGGAGTGTTAACTTCCACACACTTCTAGATTGCACATACATAATGCCCAGCAAGTCCCCAGAGGTCTGAGCCTCCGCATTATCAGAGAAGCTCCAGCGCAGAAGGTGAGGAATGTGAATGTGCGGCTTGACGTGAGGCAACGGGCTGGCAGCTGTGAATCAGTTGGGCAGACAAAACTGCTCATCACAGCAACAGGGCAGAACAAGTGCCTGGATTCCAGAAACTCTGTTGAGTTCAAAAAACTCTGAAGCACCAGTTCCACTGACAAAAGTCCTGAAGTCAACTTCGGACTTCTCCACAACACTAATTTTAATTAAGCATAGCAAACCATGCCAACTTCATATCAGGCACCACACGCTAACTGCCAAAAGGCAATGAAGCAGTATCTCCAAAGCTGAGAGAGAAAAAAGTCTAATGCAAGAATTCATACACAGCTATCACCTTCTTGTAGAAAGACAACAGAAAGATATCCTCAGATGGAGGGGAGGGGCTCAAAAAATGTCCTACTCTCTTTCTGAATAAAGTACCTGCAGCAAATCCCCTGAAAACAGAAATGAAGGGCAATGAAGAACCTAAGAAAGAAGAAGTTGTAGCCAGAAAAGATTATTGGAAGCATGAAAACCACTTAAATTATGGATCTAGGTCTAACCGATGACTCAATCTGATTGGAAACTTTAACGGAAAATAAGAAAAATACTTTATAAGGAGATACACATTGTCTACTTTTTTAAATTAAATGGTGAGGTTTATAACCACACATTAAACATTTAAAGTCCCAAATAATTCACTGTTCAAAATTGGGGATTCATAAATGATGATTTCGTTCTTGATTTTGATATTTCAAAAAAAAAAGATGGGCTTCATAAGGTTGAGTTTTATGTCTTTAAGGTATGTGTTAGTGGAATAAAAAACAGAAAGCTGACATTCAAAGAGGAAAAATGTGAAGCAAATAGTATATGTAGCATAAATTAAAATAAAAAAGAAATATAGGAATATTATACATCAAGATGTACAAAAGAAAAATTAGGTAAAAGTTTATGGGAATAGAGGCGCCCCACATGGCTCACTCAGTTAAGCGTCTGCCTTTGGCTCAGGTCATGATCCCACGGTCCTAGTGGGTCCAGCCCCACACTGGGTTCTCTTCTTTGTGGGGAGCCTACATCTTCCTCTCCCTCTCCCTCTGCCTGCCTCTCTCTTTCTCTCAGTGTCAAATAAATAAATAAAATCTTTAAAAAAGAAAAAAGTCTATAGGAATAAATGGATCAAATGCCTCTACTGGAAAAAAAAAAAGACTTTCAGAATGGATAAATAATAATAAGCTACCTAGGAGAGATTCTGTATATATTATTTTTAAGACTGGCAAAAATATATCCCACAAATGTAACATGCAATTCAAAATAAATTACATTAAATATTTTTAAAGGTTTTATTTATTTATTTGACAGACAGAGATCACAAGCAGACAGAGAGGCAGGCAGAGGGGGGTAGGGGAAGCAGGCTCCCTGCTAAGCAGAGAGCCTGACGCAGGGCTCGATCCCAGGACCCAGGACCCAGCACCCAAGCCGAAGGCAGAGGCTTTAACCCAGGAGCCACACAGGTGCCCCAAAAATTACATTAAATTTTAAATGAAGCCAAATTTTAAAAATTGATAAGTGGTACTATCCATAATAAATATTTTACAACAGAATGCTTTTAGACATCTCAGAACAAAGCACCAATATATAAAGCTGATTCCAAGTTCAGAGATACCAGTACCAGTCACTATCTGACCCCAGCACACCTCACAATAACCCTGAGATTTGACATCACTGATGGTCTTACTTTGTAGATAAGGAAACTGAGGCTAGGAAAGTTAAGTGCTTGCCCAGGAGGTTCATATAAATAATAAGTTTAAGAGTCCAGAACCTGCTGCCAGGAATCCCACTTACCATACCTCCAAATTCACGTCATCCACTGAAAGCTTTTATTTCTGTTTGTCCAATCAGGTGCAGTGGTCTTTAAGATACAATGGGTCACAAACATAGCAGCTCTCTCCTTGCGGTCCCATGGCTGGTTTACATGCCCACCCACTTGAGATTAGGTGTGGATCTGCACCCATAGAGCTTTCAGATAGTCTCTACCCACAGTGATGTTCCACATTATGAGTATGATAATGGCACAGATCAAGACCCCACCCATCCCCCCATCACTTCAGTGGACTTGTAGGAGATGAAATTAACCTTTATTGTTTAAACCACTAAATTTGAGGAGTGGTTCCTTACTACAGCATGGCCTACATCTATCCTGACTGATTCATCATTAATACATTTTTTTTTCTCCAGGATAGAGTCAAAAACAAATCCTAACAGTATTCCATAGGAAGCAGTTTCATTGGCCTAAAGCCATTAATCAGTAATTTTGAGCTTCAATCATCTAGCCAATTACTAATCTACCTAATTGTACTATCACATGGAACACATGGCTATCAAGCGAGACCTTATCAAAGTCTTACTGATATCCAAAGATACTGTGTCTATTACATTTCTTTTATTTACTACATGAGTTAATAATTCCCAAAACAGGTGAGGTTAGTGGATCCGTGCAAGTATACAATGAACTTTCTGGTGAAGCCCGCCTAAAGGAGGACATAGTTATTGGCTGTATCAAATTTAATCAGCATAGTAACAGGACTCTCATTGGCTCTCCCCATTGCTTGACCCCTTATTGGTCACCCTGCTGTATATAAGCTAAGGAAGTTGATTAAATAAACGGAAATGAAGCGTTAACACCATACCAGGCTCATTGTCGTCCTTGCAGGCCAAGGGCGACACTTTCCTAAATAGTCACAGGTGGGTTTTTTGGTTTGTTTTTAAAGAAAATCTGAGAAAGAAGAGGGTATGGAAAAAAAGAAGAAAGGAGAGGTAGGTAACATTTGATCCAAATCTTAAAAGAGAAATACAATTTTTATATGCAGAAACTGAGAGGAAGGGACATTTCAGGTCGAATGACGGAATGAACAAAACAGAAAAAATGAAAGTGCGTAGCTTTGAGTTAACCTTCACTTTCCTTCTATTTTAGACTATGAAACAAAGCAGGAGACAGTGATTCCATAATGTGTAAATGTTGTTAAAGTGTACAAAGAGTTCTAGAACAAAAAGCCAGAGGACAGAGAAAAATTTCATCTTTAAGTCGTCAGCAACTTGTAATAAGTGATATAAGCTTTGTCTTTAAATTCACCTATTAAAAAAATAATAAATAAAAAAATAAAAAAAATAAATTCACCTATAGATGAATTTTAAGTACATAAAGAATCAGATAATAACCTAAGCCTTCCCTAAGATTGCTTTTAAAAGACACTAATAAATTTTCAAGAACATTTAATTTAAAACTTCTTCCTAAGATTATAGGCAGATAAATAAAAACCCTTTAAAAGTTTTCCACTTGAGGAATGAGTTCTCTCTACTAAGCTCTTTCCCTAAAGTGAGTTCATTTCCCATGCACTTGGTGACTACATTCAGAGATTTCATGACACAAATAATAGAAAACATCTGTGGATTAACTACGGGCTCTCCTTGGCTGAGCAGGAGAAGTCATACCTCGTCTTCATGGTGTCATCCCAGAGGTCAAAGTTCTTCTGTCAAGCAAACAAAGCAGGAAATTTCCAAATAATCTAAGAAAACATTCACCATTTCAGACAGTTTTTTCCATTATTTACGATGCAGCCCATGATAAGATGGAAATTTTCTGAGGTTAGCATGATAAGTTTCATGTAAGCAAGGCACAGCTAATGGCTTGAGGAGTGGAATTCTGGTGCTTCCTGAAGAGGTCATTTTAGCACAATCTTCCCCTGACAAAGCTAAGCTACTTATAGATTCCTTAGATAAGATTACAAAGCAGACAGCAGGATGTAGCCCCAATTCTAATGCCTCAAGACAAAATGACAGAAAATAGCAAACTAAATACAAAAAAGCAAGGAACTCCTGAAAAGCAAGACAATTCTTTTTTTTAACCTTCAGTTTTTCTGCTCCCCGCTATAGACTAAAATGACAGTAAATTCAACTGTTTGAGTCAGTAATTAGCCACAGTGAATGAACCAAAGTGAATGAACCAAAACCCCAATTTTACCTAAGTTGCCAATGAATTTGAGCCACGGTTTCTGAGTCGCACTTAGTTTACTACATGAGTGTCATTTCTGAGCATGTCTTCTATTCCGGTTTTTCATCGCAAGACAACAGGATGTAATGACAGTGCCAGGACAGATAGGAAAATTAAAGGCAAGTTTTGTGCTTCTGCTGTCAATTCCCCTTGAATGAACTGTGTCACCTCTAGACATCAGGAACCTCCTCTGATAAGCTCGCCCTGCAGCAGGTTGGGGCACAACCTTACATTTCTTAGAGTCCTCTCTAGCACAAATTTTATAAAAAGAGGAAGTAAAAATCCTAGAAAAGTACAAGTTCCTATTTTCACAAGATTTCTCAAGCTACTTTGCAGTTTCAAAACACCAAGCTGTTACCTAAAACTATGAGAACAGAGAATTTTTAAAGCTGTAAGAGAATAAAAATTACCTAGTCTAGAAAGTTCTTACAATGATAAAGAAGTAGAAGTCATCAGAGGAGAAGTGACTGGTAAAGATCAATTAGCTGTTGGGGACCCCTAGTTCCTGATCTGGGACTTTTTTCTTCTATGCTGTGCTGCCTTCTTTGTCTATATTTAAAGTTGATGAAAGTCTAAAGGTGAAGGGACAAATTCTTTCATCTAAATAGTTCTTCAATCTGTTTCTTTCTAGCCTATATCATACTACTTTCCACATTGCTGAAACATTGTCGAGAAAAGTAACATTTTCTTTCCTAACGGATTGCCCCAATTCAAATCTCATCATCTCCAGGCCTGTTCTCTGCTATTTAAATTAGAATAATTTACCTAAATTTCCCAAGGGTTGATTTCAAATATTCTTTTTTTTTTTTAAGATTTTATTTATTTATTTGACAGACAGAGATCACAAGCAGGCAGAGAGGCAGGCAGAGAGAGAGAGAGAGAGGAAGCAGGCTCCCTGCGGAACAGAGAGCCTGATGTGGGACTCGATCCCAGAACCCTGGGATCATGACCTGAGCCGAAGGCAGAGGCTTTAACCCACTGAGCCACCCAGGTCCCCATCAAATATTCTATAATGTAAGTTTAAAGTTCTCTGCATGGCCTGAAAGACTGTTTATGATCTGACTGTGTGTAATTCTCCCCAATGAGCACGTGTTGCTCCAGGGGAAGGCATTCCTTGTAAATCATGGTTTTTGTTTCTTACCTCTCACATGCTGGTTCCCTTTCCTGGAATATCTTTCTCCCTTTTATTGACTGAGTAAGACTTCCTTCTCTTTCAAAACCTGGTTTAAAGAATACTTGCCCCGGGACGCCTGGGTGGCTCAGTTGGTTAAGCAGCTACCTTCAGCTCAGGTCATGATCCCGGTGTCCTGGGATCGAGTCCCGCATCCCGCTCCTTGCCCGGCGGGGAGCCTGCTCCTCCCTCTGCCTCTGCCTGCCATTCTGACTGCCTGTGCTCGCTCTCTCCCCCTCTCTCCCTCTGATAAATAAATAAAATCTTTAAAAAAAATAAAAAAATAAAGAATACTTGCCCCAATGGCCAATGGCCAATGTCTGTTGAAATCAAACTATTAGGCAAACATGAAATACCCACACAGCACATCCAGAAATGCCAAATTAGGCCCTGTACTAGTTTGCTAACATATCCTGTGAGCACCACAATAAAAACTCATCCAGATCTAAGCCACATAGACAAAATGTTATCTGACTAATAAAATAGGGAAAGACTTTCTGAGCAAAAAAGTAATAGAAATCAAGGAGGAAAAATATATACATAAAAATAAGAAACTTCTGTTGTTTGTGAAAAGATTTGGAAATTGTGCATAGGACAAAAGATTGGTATCCTTAAAAAATAAAAAATTCTTTCCAAACAATAAGAAAAGCACTAAAAACTACAATAAATAAATGAGCAAAAAAAAATACACTGAGATACATTAAAGAAGGCAGATTAAGATTAAAAATCTTAATCCCATTAATAGATAAATATAGCAAATTAAAAGATAATATTATTAAACTATTTAATTAACAAGGACTGCATTCAGTGATGATAAGAGTAATCAGTAAAATAATCACTCTCATACTTTGCTTATGGGAACTAGATTTATATTTTCTACATGGAAAGGAATTTTGCAGTACATATCACAAGCCTTAAAATTTCATTTATCCCTTTGACTATATTTTTCCTTCTCAAAATCTAGCCTAAGAAAATTGTCATAAATTGTAGAAACTTTTACTTTACAATGTTATTTATGCAGCAAAACAGGATATATCATTACTGTTCAATAAAGGAATAATTAAATAAATTATAATACAAATACAGAATATAATATAGTAAATAAAGTTTCCATTTAATATTACCTTAACAACAAGATAAATGCTTATAATACAATGAAAAATTTAAAAACAAAATGAAAATTGCTTTTGCAGTATGATCTAAATTATATTTTTAAATATAGTATGCTTAGAAAAAGACTGGAAAGATCTATATGAAAACATTTACATTGATTATATCTGGGGAATTTTAAAATTTTTCCCTTAAACTTTTTATAATTTTACAAATTCTCTGTGATAACTTCACATTGCTTTTATATGTTGGCTAAGGAAACAAAACAAATTTTATACATATATATAAAATTTGTGTGTATTACCATCTATGTACAAAGATGTATATATTTTATTTCATATATGTATATGTTTAAAAATTGGCTCAATCCATTAACAAACTATATTATTAATCTTTTTCTTAGTAGGATATTCCTTTTAATACCTAATGAAAATACCTAAGGCTCACAAGACATGGGGTATAGCAGCACCACCACTGGTGAATTCAAACAAAAAAAAAGTCTTCTCTAAGGGCACCAGAAACCTGCTCTTCAGTTACAATTTTGTAACGTTGCATGCAGTTTTGTGATTAACATCCTCCACCAGACTAAGAATTTCAGGAGAGCAAGGGTTACCTACATGTTGGATAACTAGAGTGTGATCCAGGGTACAGCATGCCTGGACACCTAGGAAGTGCTCAGTCAACTTTAACTCATTATAAGGAAGAAGGAGGGGGGAAAACAAGAAAATCTGAGGTCATGGGAGACTCTCAGACAATGAGACATTTGCCAGTATTACTGTTAGGCGTCTCATATCCTATCTCCCTGTCCCCCTACAGCCATCCCTAGAAGGAGACCCTATGAAAGATGGAATCCAACTTTTCTCTTTTCAAATTCATTCCCACTTAAAGTCCTTTTCACCAAAAGACTCCTTCTAGATATTTTACCTAATTAGAACCACCAAAACTTAGGTCTTAATTAATACTTGGCTGGACACAACCCACAGGTGTCTGAATCCATAAAAAGTCTTACTGTCCAGAACAAAACTCCAGTTGGCAAAACAAGGAGTCAGGTAAGATCCTTGCGGCCTTCCCAGCATCTCTTGTGCTGTTTCTCACAGCCAGCAAGACCTGCTCTGATCGTCTTACATGAGAGAGAGACTGTCAGAGACTAAAATAAAGAGACTTCACAGTGCTGACTAGTCAGCCTCCCACCCTCAATCTAGCCTCCTGCCCAGGCTTTCACACTGCTGAAAGAGTACAGGCGGGGACCCAGTGAATACAGTCACTCATGACTATAAGAGCATAGAGGATTGGACCATGTATTGGCAATAAGAAAGAAGAATGCTTTAGAAGGCTTGCCAGGGCTTCTCAATTCAACAATTCATCCAGGGCAAGCAATTAAGCCAAAAGGATATTAAGGAAAAATGATGTTGTTTACTGTCTATAAGACTTATCAGAGAAGAATAGATTGGTAAACATTTTTTAAAGTAAAACACCATTGCAAAATAGTCTTTGCAACTAAAAGGAGTGCTGACTTAACCATTAAACAAATCTGGTTTTCAATCTGGTTCAGGCATTAGATAGCAACGTGACCTTGACCAAGTCTCTGTCATCTCTCCAATAGAGAATGATGGCAGCCACCTCAAAGGACAGTTGTTAGGATTAATCAAGGATGCCTCCTACAGTTCCTGATACAGCAGATGATAAATGGTCCATATCCAGATCTGAGTAAAAATAACATCATTTAACCCAACATTTATCAATAGATACTCCCCTCAGTGCCTTGAATTTAGATAATACCTTTTTCTTGAATGTGAATTTCCAGGGGATCTTCTTGCTTGCACCAGCATTTTCTTATTTCATCTTGGCTGAGAAATAGCAAAGACACTTACAATTGTCCCCATTTTGAAGTTAGGGAATCAAAGCTCACAGAAATTAAATGAATTGTGCACACCCATTACCCTGGCTAGAAATAAAGTGAAAATACCAGAGTTCTGAGTATTCTAATTTCTTTACCCTTTTTAAAGTTTTTGTTTTCATTTCAGTTGGTTAACATACAGTGTTATAATTTTTTCAGGTGTTAGGATATAGTAATTTAACAATTCTATTCATCACCCACTATTCATCGTGACAAATGCACTCCTTAATCCCCATCACCTATTTCTCACATCCCTCCGCCCCCTCCCCTCTGGTAACCATCAGTTTGTTCTCTATAGCTAAGAGTCTCTTTCTTGGGAGTGCCTGTGTAGTTCAGTCCTCAAGCTGCTGCCTTAGGCTCAGGTCATGATCCCAGGGTTCTGGGATTGAGCCCTGCATCGGGCTGCCCTCTTGGCGGGAAGCCTGCTTCTCCCTCTCCCACTTCTCCTGCTTGCGCTCCCTCTCTCACTGTGTCTCTCTCTGTCAAATAAATAAATAAAATCTAAAAGAAAAAAAAAAAAGAAGCTGTCTCTTAGTTTCTCTCTCTCTTTTTTTTTTCCTTTGTTCATTGGCTTTGTTTCTCAAATTCCACACATGAGTAAAATCATACGGGATTTTTCTGCTGCTGACTGATTAGTTTTGCTTAGCATTATACTCTCTGGCTCTGACCATGTTGTTGCAAATGGCAAGATTTCATTTTTTATGGCTGAATAATATTCCCGTGTGTGTGTGTGTGTGTGTGTGTGTGTGTGTGTGTGTGTGACATCTTTATCCATTCAGCAGTCAAAGGACACTTGGGCTGCTGCTTCCATATCTTGGCTACTGTACATAATGTTGCTATAAACATAGGGGTGCATGTAGCCCTTTGAATTAGAGATCTTGTATTCTTTGGATAAATACCCAGTAGAGCAATTGCTGGATCATAAGGTAGTTTTATGCTTAACTTTTTGAGGAACCTCCATACTATTCTCCACAGTGGCTGCGCTAGTTTGCAATCCCAGCAGCAATGCGTGAATATTCCCTTTTCTCCACATCCTCACAACATCTGTTGTTTCTTGTGTTGTTGACTTTAGCCATTATGACTGGTGTGAAGTGATATCTCATTGTATTTTTGATTTGCATTTTCCTGATGGTAAGTGATGTTGAGTCTCTTTCCATGTGTCTGTTGACCATTTGGGTATCTTCAGAGAAATGTCTGTTCATGTCTTCTGGTCATTTTTAATTAGATTATTTATTTTGGGGTGTTGAGTTTTATAAATTCCTTATATATTTATCAGATATGTCATTCACAAATACCTTCACTCATCCAGTAGGTTGCCTTTTAGTTTTTTTATTGTTTCCTTCATTGTGCAGAAGCTTTTCATTTGATGCAGTCCCCATAGTTTATTTTTGCTTTTGTTTCCCTTGCCTCAGAAGACAGATCTAGAAAAAATTCACTGTCGCTGATATCAAAGAAGTTGCTGCCTGTGTTCTTATCTAGGATTTTTATGGCTTCAGGTCTCACATTTAGTTTCTTACTCCATTTTGAATTTATTTTTGTTTATGGTGTAAGAAGGCATCCAGTTTCATTCTTTTGCATGTAGCTGGCCAGATTTTCCAACACCATTTGCTGAAAAGACCATTCTTTTTCCAGTGGGTATTCTTTCCTGTTTTGTCAAAGATTAGTTGACCATAGTTGCAGGTTTATTTCTGGGATTCCTATTTGTGCCTATTTCTGGGATTCCTATATGTGCCTATTTTTGTGCCAGTATTATACTATTTTGATTACTATGGCTTTGTAATATAATTCGAAGTCCAGATTTGTGATGCCTCCAGCTTTGCTTTTCCTTTCCAAGATTGCTTTGGCTATTCGAAGTCTTTTATGGTTTCAAACAAATTTTAGGGTTGTTTGTTCTAGTTCTGTGAGAAATGCTATTGGTATTTTGATAAGGATTGCATTAAATGTGTACATTGCTTAGGTCAGAACAGACATTTTAACAGTATATATTCTTCCAACCCATAAGCATGGAACATCTTTCCATTTCTTTGTGTCATTTTCAACTTCTTTCATTGGTGTTTTATAGTTTTCAGACTACAGGTCTTTCACCACTTTGGTCAGGTTTATTCCTAACTATCTTATTACTTGGGGTACTATTATAAATGGGACTGTTTTCTTAATATTTTTTTCTGCTGGTTCATTACTGATGTATAGAAATGTAATAGATTTCTGTACACTGATTTTTGTATCTTGTGACTTATACTGAAGTTGTTTATCAATTCTAGCAGGTTTTTTGGTGGTCTTTAGGGTTTCCCACACAGAGTGTTATGTCATCTACAAAAAGTGATAGTTTTACTTCCTCCTTACAAATTTGAATGCCTTTTAAACCTTTTTCTTGTCTGACTGATGTGGC
Organism: Mustela nivalis; assembly: GCF_964662115.1. Lineage (NCBI taxonomy): Eukaryota > Metazoa > Chordata > Mammalia > Carnivora > Mustelidae > Mustela > Mustela nivalis. The sequence continues at coordinate 28,695,978 of NC_139034.1, forward strand.
TAGGACTTCCAGTACTGTGCTGAATAAAAGTGGTGAGAGTAGACATCCTTGTCTTCTTCCTGACCTTAGAAGAAAAGCTCCCAGTTTTTTCCTCATTAAGAATGATGTTAGCTATGGGTTTTTCGTAGGTGACCTTTATTATATTGAGCTATGTTCAATATATTGAGCTATGTTCCCTCTAAACCTACTTTGTTGAAGGTTTTTTATCATAAATGGTTGTTGTACTTTTTCACATGTTTTTTTCTACATCTATTGAAATATGGTTCTTATTCTTCCTCTTATTGATGTGATGTATCATGTTGATTGATTTGTGAATATTGAACCAGCCTTGCAATCCAGGAATAAATTACACCTAATTGTGGTGAATAATTTTTTAATGTATTTTTGGATTTGGTTTACTAATATTTTGTTGAGGATTTTTGCATCTATGTTCATCAGGGATATTGACCTATAGTTATCTTTTTTAGTGGTGTCCTTATCTTGTTTTGTCATCAGGGTAATGCTGGCCTCATAGAATAAATTTGGAAGTTTTACTTCTTTTATATTTTTGAATAGTTAAGAAGAATAGATATTAACTCTTTTTTATGTTTGGTAGAATTTGCCTGTGAAGCTGTCTGGTCCTGGACTTTTGTTTATTGGAAGTTTTTTGATTATTGGTTCAATTTCTCTGCCTGTTTTCAGTCTTTTTTAAATTTTCTATTTCTTCCTGTTTAAGTTTTGGTAGTTTATAAGTTTCTAGGAATTTATCCTTTTCTTCTATGTTGTCCAATTTGTTGGCATATAGTTTTTCATAATATTCTTTTATTATTGTTTGTATTTCTGTGACATTGGTTGTTATTTCTCCTCTCTTGTTTCTGATTTTGTTTATTTGAACCCTCTCTCTCTAGCTCTTTATTTTTATGGTCTGGCTAGAGGTTTGTTAATTTTGTTGATTTTTTCAATAAAGCAACTTCCAGTTTCATCAGTCTGTTCTATTGTTTTTTTAATTTCTATATCAGTTATTTCTACTCTAATCTTTACTGTTTCCTTCCTTTTGCTGGTTTTAGGTTTTGTTTGTTGTTCTTTTTCTATCTCCTTTAGGTGTAAGGTTAGGTTGTTTATTTGGGACTTTTCTTGCTTTATGAGGCTATAAACTTTCCTCTTAGAATTGCTTTTGTTGCATCCCAGAAGTTTTGGACCGTTGTATTTTCGTTTTCATCTGTTTCCGTGTATTTTATTTCTTCTTTTATTTCCTGGTTGATCCATTCATTATTTAGTAGCATGTTATTTTTGCTCTTTCCAGATCTTTTCCTGTGGTTGATTTCTAGTTTCTTAGCATTGTGGTTAGAAAAGATCCATGGTATGATTTCAATCTTTTTAAATTTGTTGAGACTTATGACCTAGTATGTGATCTATTGTGGAGAATGATCTCTGTGCACTTGAAACAATGTGTATTTTGCTGTTTTAAGATGGATTGTTCTGAATATATCTGTCAAATTCATCTGTTCCAATGTGTCATTCAAAATCACTGTTTCCTTGTTGATTTCTCTTTAGAAGATCTGTCCATTAATGTAGGTAGTGTTAAAGTCCCCTACCATTATTGTATTATTATCAACTAACTAATACCTTTATTTCTATAACTGTTGTACTTGGGTGCTCCCATCTTGAGTGCATAAATATTTACAATTGTTTTCTTCTTGTTGGATTGTCCCCTTTATTATTATATAGTGTCCTTTTGTGCCTCTTGCTACAGTCATCGTTATAAAGTCTGTTTTGTTCAATGTAAGTATTGCTACTCCAGCAATACATACATTTTCTTTATCATTCATTTATCATAGATATTTCTCTACCCCCTTGCTTTCCATCTGCAAGTGTCTAGGTCTAAAATGAGTTTTGGGAGCAGATAAATAGGTCTTGCTTTCTTTTATCCATTCTATCACCCTACATCTTTTAATTGGAACACTTAGTCCAGTTACATTCAATAATTATTGATAAAAAGCATTTATTGCCATTTTATCATTTGTTTTGTGGTTGTTTCTGGAGATTTTCTCTGATCCTCTCTTGTCCTTTTTTCATGGTTTGCTGAATTTCTTTAGCAATATATTTGGATTTCTTTCTCTTCATTCTTTGCATATTTATTGGTGGTTTTTGATTTGTGATTGCCATTAGGTTTATATGTAACATCTTCTGCATATAGCAGTCTATAATTACATTGATGGTTATTTAAGTTTGAACCCATTCTTTATTCTTCTCCTTCCCACGTTTTAGGTGTAAGTTATCATATTCTATGTCCTTTTATTTTGTGAGCCCTTTGACTAAGTTCTAAAGAAATACTCATTTTACTGCTTTTGTTTTTATACTGTCACTTTTGGCTGCTCCTTTCTACTCGGAGTCCCCTTTGAAATTTCTTGCAGAGCAGGCTACTTTAGGGGTCATGAACTCCTGTTAGGTTTTTTGTTTTTTTTTTTTTTTTTTTTTTTGTCTAGGAAACTCTTTCTCTTCTTCTATTCTGAATGATAAGCCTTGCTGTATAAAGTATTGATTGCAGATCTTTTATTCCTTTCAGCACTTTGAGTATATTATGCCACTCCCTCTAACTTGGGATGTTTCTGCTGAAAAGCCCCTTGCTAGCCCTTTGGGGTTTCCCTTGTAAGTTACTGTCTTCTTTTGTCTTGCTGCTTTTAAGATTTTTCTCTACCATTGTAATTTGCAAATTTGCTTACAATATATCTTGGTGTGGATCTGCTTTTATGGATTTTGTTGGGGGTTCTCTGTGCCTCCTGGATTGGGATATCTGTTTCCTTCCCCAGATTAGGGAAGTTTTCAGATATTATTTCTTCAAGTAAATTTTCTTCCCCCTTTTCTATAATACAAACGTTATTATGTTTGATGGAGTCACTGAGTTCCCTAAGTCTATTCTTATTTTGCATAATTATTTTCCTCTCTTTTTTTTTTTCCAGGGTTATTACTTTGTATACTCTGTCTTCCAGGTCATTCCTCCTCTGCTTTTTCCAGCCTGTTATTCATTCCATGAAGCATGTTTCTCCTTTTGTTTCTTGAGCCCTTTACTTCTGCTGCTATTTCTTATTTCTGTATTAAGGGTCTCACTCATGTCTTCCACTCTTTTCTCAAGTCCAGTGAGTATCCTTACAATCATTGCCCTAAATACTCTATCAGGTATGTTATTTATATCTGTTCCACTTAGATCTCTGGCCATGGCCTTGTCTTGTTTCATTTGGGATAAACTGCTCTGTCTTACTATTTTGTCTAAGTCTCTGTGCCTGTTTCTGTGTGTTAGGAGAGTCAGTTATGTCTCCTGTTCTTGAGGGTAATGGCTTTATGAAGAAGACGCCCTGTAGTGCCCTGCCATGTATTGTCCCCTCATCACCAGGGCCTGATATTTCTGGGAGTGTCTCCAATGTGCTGCATGTGCTCAGCTATTTTGGCTTCCCCACTTTATCCTTCAGGCCAATCATCTTTAGAGGTTCTCCTTGCCTGTTATGGGAATGCTTTGTCCCTGGCCTGAATGTGGTGCATTTTAACCAAGTGTTCTCTAGTCTGCTTGTGAAATGAGACCTGTCACCACCATTGCCAGAACTGATGCTCTGCAAAACTCCCCAGTCAGGAGATGTGATTCATTTTGGGCCCATCTACTGGGGTAGGCAGCCTGCTGCACTGGGACTGAGGCAAGAGAGACTGGGAAGGGCAGTTCCACTGAAGCATGGGGGTTTGGGGGGCTTGGTATAAACAAGTTAGGCAGCCAGTGTTGGTGCTACATTGGTTCCTGCAGGTGGCTCTATACTTATACTGAGGGGTGGGGAAGGGAAATGGTGCCAGCCGGCTCCTTTATACCCAGAGGGGTCTCTCTGTGGACACTGTCTCTCTAGAACATGCTATAAGATGAGTGAATAACCTCCCCATTGTGTGCCCCTAGTGCTCTTCAGATTGCTGTTTCCATACCGTGTGTCCATGGGTGGTTTGCCTGCCTTCTCTTCAAGAACAACGTGATGCCCTCAAGGCTCTATCCCAGCCAAGTCTCCTGATCGTTAAAACTCCAGGTTTTAAGTCCTACTTAAAGTTACAGTTCCGCCCCTCTCACTTTCCAAGCCTAATGCTATGGAATTTGTTTTCTCCATATGCACCCGTTTGCTAGTCTGTCTCTGTGACGATGGCCCCCTTCCCACCACAGTGGCCATGAGCCATTTCCCCTCTAAACTACAACTCCACACCTCCTACCTTCTTAGATGTGGCATCTTCTCTATCTTTAGTTGTGGAGTTTGTTCTGCCAGTGTTCTGGTCAGTTTCTAGGGTATTTAGTTATCTAGTTGTACTCATGGGGTAAGGCCAGCCTAGGATTCTACCATTTCACTGCCATCAGGCTGACAAAGTCAGCTGAACAACTAACTTTTAAAAGTTTCTCAAAACAGGTGATAAAGATGTAAGGGTCTCTGTTTAGTAGATCATCTAGAAAAAGAAACCCTAGAAATTTGTAGCAAAGAAAATAAATATATTGGAAAGCCAAACAGCTCGATAGTAAGATAACCAGTAAGATCAGAGAGTAGTATATAGAACTTCCAGATAGAGGAATTACTTTATTTATAACCATAAAGGATTTTGTAAGCATATATGTGCCCAAAAACAGGACAAAAATATTCTAATGCTGTTGAGCTAGGCTATAAAATAATATTTTATGTTGAAATAACATTTTTATGATTAACAACACATTTGATATAACTCTTTCAGTGAAGAGAGGGGAGGCCAGGTCCATAATTCCTTATTAGCAATTCCAAAATCCCACATGTTCTGAAAACCAAGTCTTTTCCTAGTTTGTCATCAAAAACTCATTTGCTTAACTAACATCAGGTTATCCCATGTAGTTGAATATTCAGATGTTCCACATCAGAAATACTATACTTGGTTAGAGGATGCTGCCCCAAATCCTTCCTGGGATACTATGTAATACAGCCACCATAATATTGCCCTAATATCTGCAGAACATTTAATTCTTACATATATGTGGTATTTAAAGTTACAGATAAGAACCTGCATACCTGTATTATTACTCAATTTTAAGATGGAAAATGCCTCAGTCTCAAACTAATTTTTATTTTTCTTTGTGTCTAGTACTAACTTTATGGTAAGGACACTCAAACATTAGCAGAGAATTCTGCTAAACAGAGAATCCATATGACAGTCATTTTTAAAACTCCTTTTGTACCTGGAAACGAACCCAGTAAATGTCTATAAAACTAGGTGAAATTAGTTCAAAGAGGAATTAAATCATGTATAGAGCTCCTACGGTTACATCTTAATGACTGTAACATGACTGCTAAAGAAAATGTTTTTATCAAACTGTGTCGTTAAAACCATTGAGTTGTGATGTAAGAAGAAGATTTCAGCCAAGTCATCTGAGTAGTGTTCATAAAGACATCCCAGACTATTTGCCTATATTTTCATCTCTGTCTTGATGTGTGCCCTGGGACTGGCCAAGGACCCCAGATCTCTCCTCTCTTGGATAACTGCCTAGAGGCCAGGCTTGAGAGAAAAAGAGAAAAGTTACATCCTGAAAACAGCAACATAAAAAGATCAAACAGACCTACAAAATTCCTCTGTTTGAGGAAGATTTTTTAAAAAGAGTTATGAGACCTCTGGGCGGGGCGTAGGTGGTTTCAAGGTTTGTGTAGCTCTGAATCATTTTGGATTGTCACATGGAAGTACGGAAGGGGTAGGCTCCCAGTAGTTTGCTGAAAGTCATCTGCTTCAGATCAAATTATTGGCTTGAAGCTTAGAAGTGAGGAACTAATCCCAAAAAGTACCAACACTGAAAGAAGAGGTACATGTGCACTGACCTGGGGAGGGGGGTAGTGGAAAGAAGGGAGGAAGGGAAGGAGGGAAGGGCCAAGGAAAAGATGGAGAAAGCATTACATCCTGAACCAGACTTTCCAGAGTTTCTCTGGTTCTTTTTAAGCTAAAGATGAACCCTGCCAGGAATGCTTCTTGCTTCTCTACTTCCCAGTAACTGACCTGCCCTAAGACAGCCAACAGCAATGTTTTCTCTGTCTGGAATATCGTCCCTCCTCCTCATTGCTTAACTCCATTCACCCTTCATGTCTCAGCCGAACAGTCTCCTCCAGTGGGGAGACATCTTTGGTGTACCCCACCATGCCCCTGCACTATACTAGGTCGTCTTCTATATATGCCCACAACCCCTTGCATCCATCAGAGCACTTACTTTATTTTGTTATAATTGTCTTTTTCTCTGCCATCCCTGTTAGATATAATCTCCTTGAGGGTAGGGGCTGTATTCCTAGCACCCACTACAGTGTCCAGTCCAGGTATATGTTTCATAAATACTTGTTAAATAAATAAATGTACCAGTTAATAAACTGGTTCCTATCTGCAGGGGGGTACATGGTATATCTAAGAAAGCCCCAGACAGGCAACAGGCAAAAGGGAACCCAGATGAATCTTCTAGGAACTGGTGAGACAGATTGGACTGTAGGTATGATAGGCCTTAAATTATATTCAAGACATAAAGAAGCAGAGTGCTTCTCCCGTTATGAATGAGAAAACACACACACACACACACACACACACACACACACAGAGGCAGCAGGAATATTTCAGAGCAATGAAGAACCTAGATTACGTTACCTTCAACAAAGGGTTTGTATAAAAGAGTAAAAGGAGAAAATGCTAATGTAAAGTAAAGACCAGTCACAGAACATGGTAATGTCCATGCTAAGGTGTCTGAAATTTATCCTGTGGTTAGTACAGAGCCAAGAAGTATTTTTGGCCTGGAAATAAAATGTGCAAATGAGCAGTAGGGGAACAGATGGGAGAAATGAGGGCCAGTTAGGAAATGGCTTGATCATAAGGCAATGAAGCCATGAAAATCCAGACAAAAAAGTGAGAATGAAAAAGAAAAGAGAGAAAATATTAAGAAGTGCCCAGATTACATGATTAATTGGATAGGTCTAAGAAAAATTGTAAGGTCTTATTAAGAAGTTAGTTTGAAGAAAGATTATAATGAAAAACAATGATCATAACTATCATTTGCAGAGTGTGTACCACATGCCAAGGGCCTCATATTTAATTTTCATAACTTTCTTTTCTTATTCTCTTAAGTATTATTTCTGTTTTACATATGAAAACAATTTTTAAGCATTTTTTAAAAAACTGTTGCAATCACATAGGCTAGTGGCTCTCAAACTACAGAATCTTCACCTCATAGAGGCAACAGGTTTGCTCCAAGATCTCTTCCCTCACATTCAAATAGAGCACCTCCCTTTCTTCTGTCTTATAAAGTAATTCTCTATGTAAGGCTCATCTTTTAAAAGCACTCTTTTTTTAAAAATTTGCAAACTACAGAACTAGGCACTAGTAGTTAAATACATATAAACGGGTATAGTTGGGTAGGACATCTCACATCAAAAGAATTTGGTATTAGTGGAAAAAGAAGAAAGGAGTTGAGGATGGTCTTAGGTCTTGGACTTAGAGTCTCCAAATTGGGTAGGGGGAAATTTTACTGAGAGCAGGATACAGGAGGAGGAAAACACTTAGGGAAGAAAATTGCTTTGGTTTGAATTGGGTTGAGTTTAAGACACCTATGGGACAACTCCATGAGGATAAGTAGTTGAAAATACAGGTGTGGACCAGCTTATGGATGTTGGTGAAGTCACAGTACTGGATAAGATCACCAAGGAAAAGAAAGCAGGAGAAAAAGAGAAAAAATGACAGAACGCTAAGAAAAACAACATTTCATTCATTCATCCAACAAATATTATCTACAATGACACCGTAAATAGAAAGAAAAGGCAATGAAGAAAGAGAAAAAAGTAATAAAATTTTAAAGCGAGTTCAGTCACAAAGAGAAAAAGAAGGGATTTCAAGGATGGGGTAGTTTGCAGAGTCAAAGATGGCAGAGTTCAAAGAGGATAAGATCAGAGAAAGGGAGGTATGAAATGTGACAATTTGAAGGTCACTGGTGACCTCTGCAGTAGAAACTGCAGCTTCTCCATCCAACAAATACTTTCTGAGCATTTCTAAAGTATCAGACACTGGCATTGAATAGTAAGTGCAAGACTGGTGTCTGCCTTTATAGAGTTTGTAGATTGGTGAGGGAGACAGACACTAAACAAATAATCATACAAACTAAATATAAAATGGCAATTTGATAAGGGGCTAAGAAAAAGACACATGCCAGCCCATGGGAGTCTGAAGTAGAAGAATTAGACCTTGTGAGGGAAGGTTTCCTCCACAGAAATGATGCTTGAACTAAAATGGCCAAGATGAGTGGAACTTAAGCCAAGAAAAAAAGAGCCCATGCAAGGCTTTGTGGTAGACGAAAGCCCAGGATGTGTTTGAGGGATTGAAAAATCCAGCGTGTGTAAAACAAAGAGAGGAAGAGTAAGTAAAAGGCAAGAATAAAGAGGCAAGCAGAAGCCAGACTGTGCAGGGCCTTGGAGGTCACACTGAAGAGTTCTTCCTTAGGATATCTTAAGGATAATAAGTGGACCTTCAAATGTTAGATGTTTGGAAATGGGGAGGCAGACAGGGAGATACCATCAGATTTGCATTCGAGAAAGATGGATCCAGCTGGATTGATTGAAGGTCTAAGAGAAGCAAGATACCCAAACAAAGTTCCTAGTGACATGCGAAGATCAGCAGGAAAAGGACAGGGGGTGAGGATAAATCAAAAAGTATGCCTCTTCCTAAAAGACTGGACTGATAGAGGTAAAAATGTGAGGATATGGACATATTTAGAAGTAGAAAGGATGTTTTGTGGAAAAGTTGAAATTTTTATTCATCTGCTAAGAATGAAGAAAATATGGATAGAGGTGGGGAGTACAGTACTGCTCCAGAGGAGGCTGTAGTCAATATTTATTGGATGTTAATGAATGTGAAAGTTTAGAACAGCTGCCATGACAAACTCGAACAGGATCCAGCTTGTGATAACTCTTAAGAATTGCTTAGCAACCCAAGTCTCCGCTTTGCTAATTTTATTTAGTGTGCACCATCAATGCCTATAAGGAAAAATGTACAGGCTCTGAAATATCATAAACTTGGAAACACTGTGGACACCTGCACTAGGAAAATCTGAATCATGGCATCATGTTGCTTTAAAAATGCTCAAAATTAGAGGGGCATGTCTTCAACACACTTGATTACCATTCCACAAGGGTAACACAGGTCATCCTGGAATTAGTCATAGGTGGTTTGAGTACTTTGGAAGTGATTTTTTTGCTGCTGGCATTTTCTAAAAAAGTATAAATTATGACTAAATTTCTCCTGTTTATATGCATTGCCATTTCTTCCCACAGCTTTCATCAACAAATAGCAATCAGAGCAATATGGCTAAGAAGTAATAGCTGTGTCTTATTTCTAACACTATGCCAAGCTAAGCTGCCAAATGCTGTCTATTATCTTTTCTCTCCCCCAAGTCCCAGAGGGTGAAAGGTAAGATACCATGGCTGCTACCTTGGACACGATATGCGGTCATCACAGAACACACTGCAATTCTGATCGCTGTAATGAGCAGAGTGCAAGACATCGCATTCTTCTGAAGTAATACAGAAATAGAAACACATTTTACCAGTATTTTCCTAAGCGGGGAACATCATTCCCCAACATGAGGTGTTGGGCAGAAAATATTGATCCATAGAGGTATGGGAAGAACGTCTCAGAACTGGATTTTCAATTTACTTTCATTTTTTAAAAGACAAAGAATTAAGCTTTATTGGTATTACATTTATTTTATGAATCGGCACTATCTTACTCAGTTTGAACATCAAATTCCATGTGTTGGGGGAAGAGTGGAAATTCCGCAGCATGGAGGGTTTGACTGTCACAAAGTGGATCTGTGAACATCTCAGAAGATGGAATTTTGATAAGATGTCAATTCTCTCCTAATTGATCTGCAGATTCACTGCAATCCCCATCAAAATCCATTTTTTTGTAATAGCTAAAAGCAAGCTTTGCTGCAGAAGTTGAAAATCAAATTCTAAAATTCATACGGAACATGAATAGGGTTTGGAATAACTAAAGCAATTTTGAAAAAGAAGAACAACATTGAAGGACTTACATTCCCGGATTTCAAGACTTATTATAAAGACTTATACTTATTGGCATAAAGATGCAAAGAAAAATCACTGGAACAGAAGAGAGAGCCCAGAAACAGATCCACATGTATATGAACAATTGATTTTTTACAAAACTGCAAAAGCGAGTCAGTCAAGTAACGATAGACAAATGGTGCTGGAAAAACGACTATTCACATGCAAAAATATAAACTTCTATCCATATTTTGTATCATCTACAAAAATTAACTAAAAATGAAACATAAACTTACCTAAATGTAAAACCTAAAGCTATAAAAAGTCTATTATTGGAGGAGTACCTGGATGGCTCAATTAAGCATCTACCTTTAGTTCAGGTCATGATCCCAGGGCCTCAGTGTCCTTGCTCAGTGAGAGAATCTGCTTCTCCCTCTCCCCCTGCCACCCCCCAACTCATGTGTGTGCTCTCTCTCTATCTCTCTCTCTCTCTTCCTTTCTCACTCTCTCTAAAATAAATAAAATCTTTAAAAAAATGGAGAAAATCTTTGTGACACAGAGTTGGGCAAAAATGTCTTAGATATAACATCAAATGTGCAATCATAAAAAATTTATAAATTGGGGTGGTTGGGTGGCTCAGTGTGTTAAAGCCCCTGCCTTCGGCTCAGGTCATAATCTCAGGTCCTGGGATCGAGTCCCACATCAGGCTCTCTGCTCAGCAGGGAGCCTCCTTCCTCCTCTCTCTCTACCTGCCTCTCTGCGCTTGTGATCTCTCTCTGTCAAATAAATAAATAAAATCTTTTTAAAAAATTATAAATTACTCATTCAAACTAAAAATTTCAAAAGCCTTGCTAAGAGAATGAAAAGACCCCAAACTGGAAACAAATATTTGTAAATTACATCTGATACAGAATACAGTATCAGATGTAATTCAGTAATAAGAAAACAATAACCACAATTTAAAAATGGGCATAAGATTTGAACAGAAACTTCACCAGAGAAGATATATAGCTGACAAACAAGCACATGTTAACATTCTCAACAGCAATAGTCTTTGGCAAAATGCAAGTTAAAATCACAATGAGGTGCCACAACTATCAGAATGGCAAACGTTTAAAAGACTAGTACTACTCAGGGTTGGGCAACCCCCTGGGATTCCGTCCCTCCTTGGAAGCTTTGTACCATCACTTTGATATCACTCAATAAACCTTGCTTTGCTGCCAACCCCCAACCCCTGAAAAAAAAAAAAAAAATCCTAGGGTTGGCAAGAGATCGGAGCTACTGGAACTCTCACATACCATTGGTTTAAATGTAAAATGGTACACTCACTTCAGAAAACAGTTTGGCAATTTCTGAAAAGTTAAGCATGCATGTACCATATTAGCCAACAATTCTACTCATAGGTATTTTTCCCAAAAGGAAAAAAAAAAAAAAAACATGCCCACACGAAGACTTGTACACAAATACAGAAATGTTCATAGTTTTTAAGTATTTTATTTATTTATTTGAGAGAGAATGAGCATGAGCAAGGGGAGCAGCAGAGGGAGAGGAAAAAGCAGGCTCCCCAGTGAGCAGGGAGCCCAGCATAGGACTGAATCCCAGGACTCTAGGATCATGACCTGAGCTGAAGGTAGGCACCCAAACAACTAAGCTACCCAGGTAGCCCCCATAGCTGGTTTTGGGGTTTTTTGTGGGGTTTTTTGGTTTTTGGTGTTTTTGTTTTTGTTTTGTTTTGTTTGGTAATAGCCCAAAACTGCAAAACAGCCTAAATGTCCATCAACAAGTAAATGGATAAACAAATTATAGTATAACCATACAATGGAATACTACTCACCAATATACAGGAACAATTTATACATCAGTGACACCAATGAATCTCAAAACAATTATTCTCAGTAAAAAAAAAGATTTAAAAGGCAGTACATACTGGAGCAACTGGGTAGCTCAGGCAATTAAGCTTCTGGCTCTTGATTTCGGCTCATGTCATGATCTCAAGTTTGTGAGATAGAGCCCTGCTTTGGGCTCCATACTACATGTGGAGCCTGCTTAAGATTCTCTCCATCTCCATCTGTCCCTCTCCCCACTCATACATGCTTTCTCTCTTTCTCTCTGTCTCTCAAATTAAAAAAGAATAATACATACTGCATGTTTCAGTTTATATAAAATACTAGAAAGCACAAATTAATATGTAGTGATATAAAGAAGATCAGAGATTACTTGGAGAATGAAAGGAATGAACAAGAGACTACAAAAGGGCCCAAGAAACTTTTGAAGGTAGTGGATTTCTTATCTTGAATGTAGTGATAGATTGAACAGGTATATACATATGTTAAAACTTACCAAATGGTATACTACAAATACTATGCAGTTTATTGTATGTTAATTACACCTCAATAAAGCTGCAAAAAGAAATTATGCCCTGTTCAGTTTAGCAAAATATCATGAATACTCACCCTCTATAGTACTGAGAAAGGTAAAAGATGTCCTCTATTAATCTTTCAGGCTTACAGGTATATATGCAAAATAAAGACGATAATGCTTACCTCACTAAAGAACAATGAAAATTATTAACTAGTGTTGACTGGATGCACTGAAAGTGTTCATTGTAATGCAAACTTTTATTTTTGGTTATGAAATATGGCAGTTCTGGGGCACCTGGGTGGCTCAGTGGGTTAAGCCGCTGCCTTCGGCTCGGGTCATGATCTCAGGCTCCTGGGATCGAGTCCCGCATCGGGCTCCCTGAGCAGGGAGCCTGCTTCCCTCTCTCTCTCTCTCTGCCTGCCTCTCTGTCTACTGTGATCTCTCTCTGTCAAATAAATAAATAAAATCTTTAAAAAAAGAAATATGGCAGTTCTTTCAGGTCACTGTATCTAAACATATCACCGTTGGCTGAATTTATCCCTAAATCTTTTCACTTGGGCAATCTACTTGATTTGTAACATCAGTTAAGTGTATGTGTGGTTCAAGGTTTTCAGGATATACTGGTGCACTGGCAGATAATATTCTGAATGTGAATAATAAGCTTATTTAATCTGTAAACTGTAAATTTGTAAGTATGGTAAATATCATAAATACAATGTTATTATTGGATCCCTTCAATAATCAATTTATCAAATCCACCTGAAAAATTTCCTCAAGAGAGAATTTAATTGCTTATATATTGGGATGAAAAGCCTTTTCTCCTTGGACCTTGACATGCACTGGCTAAGTGTGCTAAACAAGAAGTACATTAAGGGCACCTGGGTGGCTCAGCTGGTTAAGCATCTGACATCAGGTCATGATCTCTGGGTCATGAGATCAAGCCCCATGTTGGGCTCCATGCTGAGCATGGAGCCTGATTAAGATTCTCGCTCCCCCTATTCCTCTGCTCCTTCCTCCCCCATGAGGCTGTATGCACTTGCTCTCTCGCGCTCTCTCTCTCTTTAAAAAAAAAAAAAAAGCATCAAAAAAACTTGTACTCTGGTGTCATATGAGACTGAGTTCTAATCCCAGCTCTGGCGCTAACATGCAGTGAGATCTTAAGCATGTAACCCCCTTCAATCTGTTTCTCACTTTATAAAAACGAAGTAAGATGCTTGCCCTCGATCTCTTAACACATATCATCCCAAAAAATTACACAACTATGTGTTTTTCAGTATTTAGCTTTAAACTTTCACTGCAGTGTTGTTCAAGCACAACACTTTGGTAAAGAAAGGAAACCAACCCTACTATGATCTTGCACTTAACCTTTTCTAGGGTCCTTGTCAAAGATAGGTTTATTATTTTAACACATTTATTAAGTTATTCAGACATCATTCCAACCTTTGCAATATGGAAATTTGTTTGATTTTAAAGCCACTGCCTTCGGCTCAGGTTATGACTCCCAGAGTTCTGGGATCAAGCCCCATATCAGGCTCTTCGCTCAGCAGAGCCTGCTTCCCTCTGTCTCTCTGCCTACTTGTGATTTCTGTCTGTCAAATAAACAAATAAAATCTTTTAAAAAAAAAGAGAGAATTAATAAAATATGGCAACACATTAAGACATGAGTTACCTAGTCACAATCTCATTCATTCTACAACTATTAGTTAAGTACAGTAAACAAATTTCAAGCCTACAGTAAGCAAATCTCAGCTTACCAATCATTATAGATGGAACCATACACCCCCAAAATTCACACGCTGAAGCCCAAACTTCCAGTGTGACTAGAATTGTAGGATAGCATTTAAAGAGATAAATAAGGCTCAGTGAGGTCCTAAGGATGGGCCCCTAATGACTTGTGTCCTTATAAGAAGAGGTAGAGACACCAGGAGTACACATTCTTAGAGAAAAATGATGTGAGGAACAGCAGAAGAGAGGCCACCTATAAACCAAGGAGAGTGGTCTCAGGAGAAACCAAACCTGCCGACACCTTGATCTTGGACTTCAGTCTCCAGAACTGGGAGAAAATACAGTTTGGAAACAGGAGCTGAAGGTCTGAGCATAATGGAGGCTTCCTCATCAGGGGTGTGAGCAGATAAGAGTGCTCTTGACTCTGAACTGGTGTTTCCCACATTGTCATCTTTAATCCCGATTTCTGAAAAAGTGCTGGTGATACATCAGTAATTGCCTACAGAATGTTTCCATTCAGATGGCCCAAACTCAACTCTTAATAATCTAACTCACCATAGCCTCTGGCAATAATATTTTGAGGGTTCCTGTGTCAGGAATCATCCCATTCAATTTAGTTATCCATTTAATTCCAAGTACAGGATGCTTTATTTTAAATTTCCGATCCTTTGGCCTTGTACAATAGAAACCACATCCAGAAAGCATTTTCCCATTTTATCTATATTATTTTTATTGCCGAAATGTCCTGGCTTTATTAAATAAGCTAAATGCTGCTTTTTTTTTTTTAAGATTTTATTTATTCATTTGACAGACAGGGATCACAAGTTGGTAGAGAGGCAGGCAGAGAGAGAGGAGGAATCAGGCTCCCTGTTGAGGAGAGAGCCCGATGCGGGGCTCTATCCCAGGACCCTGAGATCATGGCCTGAGCCGAAGGCAGAGGCTTTAACTCACTGAGCCACCCAGATGACCAAAATGCTGTTTTTTCTGAATAGTCATTTTATACATAAAAAACATGTTTTAGACACTTTACACATCCCATGCCCATCCTATGAATATGTGCTCACAGAAATTTTGGAATGAAGATGATTCTGAGGTTTACATTTATTTTAAAAATTAACATTAAATGTATTAAATTTATTGAAGTTACCAACCAATAAACACATGGACCAATGATGGGAATGTGTCATGAACTAAGGATATGAATTGATCCAGTTCTGAGCACCAGATATCCATTTGACAAAGAATACATAAGCCTCATTATTCCTTAAACTTTGAAGTTCTACTTAATATATATATTTGTAACTTTGGCAAATATATATATTTGTAACTTTAGCTAAATTTTAACTTTAGCAAATTTTAACAACTTTCTTTTATTATTATTTTTTTTTTAGAGAGAGAGAGAGAACAGGAGAGGAGGGGCAGAGGGAGAGGGAGAGAGAGAATTTTAAGCAGGATCTATGCTCAGTGCAGTGCTTCACTTGGGGCTCAATCTTGAGGCCCTGAGATCATGTACCTGAGCCAAAATCAAGAGTCAGACACTTAGCCCACTGAGCTACTCCTGCAGCCCTTAACAATAACTTTCAAGAACTTTGAATAATATTGATTCTAACATTCAAATATTTAAGACCAAATTTAAAAATTTAATATATTCAATTAACTTTTTAAAAGTACTTCAATTGTATTTAATCAACACATTTTCCTATGAACTTTAATTCTATATATCTGACAAATTAATAAATGTGGTGAAACTTACGTTCTCTTAAATGTTCCAACACTATATATAAAGTATTAAAATTTCGAGTAAAAAAAAAAATCACAGCTCAAAATCAACTATTCAAAAATGTAAGATCAGTGTCTTGATTCACTTTTTTACCTAAAAACTTTCAATCATTCCAGCACCATTTGTTGAAAAGATAAAAGACTATCCTTTATCTTCTAAATTGCCCTATTCCTTTTTCAAAGGTCAGTTGACTGTATTTGCATGGGTCTATGTCTGAATTCTCTGTTCTGCTCCATACCTAGCCTTCTATACAAAGAAGCGTTTTCACAGGCACTTGGTGGCTGTTTGATTCTTGACAAAGTACCACCCCTTAAGATAACCTATAACCAGGCATTATGATACTCTGGCACTCGAAAAGTCAAATCAACTCCATACGGGACATTTATGTTCCTCAAAGGCTGAAAATGAAGGAGGAGGAAGAGGTAGAGTTGTAAAGAGATTGGCCCTGTTTCTTAATTGTGTGCAGGCATACTGCAGAAATATGCAGGAATACTCTCCTTGTGGGCACTTAAAGCTAAAGATGCGTCCTTTCAACAAGATCAGAGACTTATTTGGGGAGCTTTAAAATAGAATCTCAGACATTTCAGCAGCTTAACAGAACATCACCCAGTGCCTGCAAGTGTATCGAAAAATGGGAACAGCCAGCTTGAATGATAGCAAATTGCCAACAAGCACAAAGCTCAGCCCAGACTCATTCTCCATCGAGACAAAAATGGGGTCTTCCGTTTTCAGATCTTGTATGGCGGCATATTTGCCAACCACTTTAACCTTTCGAATGAAAAGTAAAGGCTACTTTAGCCTGATCCTAAACAATTCTTTACAAATCAAGTGGCTCCATTTACCAGCAGATACTAAAATGCACAAGAAGAGAACTAATATCTGCCAAGTACCTATTATGTGCCAGGTATTGTAGGAATTATTTCAAATAATATGCCTAACAGCCCAGTGAAACAGATATCATTATCTCCATTTAACCTGGAATTGAAAATTAAAGCTTAAAAGCTTTAATAATTTATAATTTATCCAAGACCTTGAAGCAGGAAATGGCAGGGCCAAGACTTGAACTTCCTAAGCTCTTGCTCTAAATTCAACATTGTCCAATAGAAATAGAACATAAGCCACAAATGTGAGCCACATATGTAACTTTAAGTTTCCTTGTAGCCACATTTAAAAAGCAAGAAGATGAAACAGATGAAATTAACTTTAAATAACGTATTTTATTTATCCCAATATATCCAAGGTATAATTTTAGCATGTAAGTCAATGCAAACATTTATTAACAAGATAGTTTGCATTCCTTTTCTCATGCTAAGTCTCCAAAATCCAGTGTGCTCTTTTAACACATCTCAATTTGCTCTAGCCCCATGTCAAGTCCTCAATAGCCCTACCCTCTGGGTCACCCTTGCAGACTAGTGTTCATCCCTGGATTAGAACCAGCTGTACTACACCTGTGACAAACCTGAAAAGAAAAATGTTACAGATTAAAAGTTAAGTTGCTGGAAAACCATATATTTTCTGGTCAAAAGACAAGCAAAAGGAAGTAATTCATCAGCTGCATTCCTCCACACAATAGTCATAAATGTACCAACTACACTGGGCTATTTACCTCAGTGGGACTGGAAACAAATGATCGAAACTCATAAATCCACACATTTGGAAAGCATAGACTGCCAGAGAGAGTAGTAAACCCAAATGAGTCCTATCTGAGTTCTTCTAGGCAGTCCTTTTTTAACTGATTTTAGAGGAATCCCCCACAAATTATACAATCTTCTATGAATTGCATCCACCACCACCCCCCCACCATCTACTCTAACAAAACTCCCTCAAGGGGCTTAGTTTGGGTTAAGTAATTTCCTTTATTTATTTCCCATTTCCTTCTTGTCGTACGTGCATTTTTATTCATCCTGCTTTCTCCTCTTCCTTTCCTCTTTTCTAGTTGGTTTCCCAGATTCTCAAACCTGCACTAGGTTTCTAGTTTTGTTTTGTGCTTTAACATTAACCGTATTACTTTGCTGCTGTTTTCCACTGATTGCCTGCCAAGCAGATCATGTTCTCTCCTGCCTGAGGGAAGAAGGAAAACCTTCCAGCACCATCTTCAGGGTTGCAAGGGCAGAGGGATGATGGAGACCTGCGCCCCACGCAACTCCTGGTGGGGGGAGCAGGGCGGGATGTATCTGGCTGCCAGAGCGGCTTCCCAACGAAACGAAAGAAATCTTAATGTCGTAACACCCATTTACTTTCAGTGTTCTGGACTGTGTTTCCAAAATTGAAATAGCTTAATTTTTTTTAGACTTCAGAATAATTTTTTTAATGAAAAGAAAAGGGAAGAAAAGAAAAAAGGAAAAAGCACCTGAAATCCCACTAGCAGAAAGAATCACTGTTAGCATTTTCACTTTTAAAGATCTTCTGTTTGTTTTTCACTCACAGAAGGTTAGTGAGTCACCACTAACCTTCTAACCCTAATTTGTGCTTTAACATTAACCGTATTACTTTGCTGCTGTTTAACCCTAACTAACCACCCCTGCCCCAAGGTGAGAAGGGGAAGAAAGTAGTTATGACTGAGTTCTGAGATAATGTCACTAATATTTAGGCCTGAAATGAGCACCAAAATTAAACGAGCTATCCCTCTCTCAAGCTTCTAGCAGTCTTTGTTTGAACATATACCCTTTTTAATGTAACTGTGGGATAATAGTAATGATAGTAATAATGTCCATCATTTACTTGATACTAACTATGTGCCAAGTTTTAAACCGGTACTTGTCATACGTTTTCCCATTTGAATTCTTGTCACAATTCCATGAGTTATGGAGTGCTTTTTCCATTATACACTGGGGAAACTAAGGCTCAGCAAAATTAAGTCCAGCTACTAAGTGACAGAATTAGGATCTGGACATAGACCCCTGCCTGATTGCAAAGGCTGTGTTCTTTTTTGTTATACCATACTGCCATAGCTAACGTCATCATACAACTATGCCTTCCAGAGCTAGTGAGTGTTTATTGTCTTTAAGAAAATAGTAAAGTACTGGGGCACCTGGGTGGCTCAATGGGTTAAAGCCTTTGCCTTCGGCTCAGGTCATGATCCCAGGATCCTGGGATCGAGCCCCGTATCAGGCTCTCTGCTCAGCAAGGAGCCTGCTTCCTCCTCTCTCTCTCTCTCTCTCTTCTCTCTCTCTCTCTCTCTCTCTCTCTCTCTCTGCCTGCTTCTCTGTGATCTCCATCTGTCAAATAAATAAATAAAATCTTTAAAAAGAAAATAGTAAAGTACTAAATGGACCATTACCAATCTTAGAACCCAAACCTAAGAACTTTAGGTTTGGAGAACCCAAACCTTTAGAACTAAGACCTAAGAACTTAAAGTCAAATATAAAGTAATATACTTCTGGCAAGAATTTCCACCCTACAACTTCTCCAGCCTTGAGACAACAGATGGGTTTTCTCACCACAGGAACACCAGACTCCAGTAACTCTAGGAAGGAAAGGTATGCCTACCAGTCAGTCAACTGCCATCTCTTGCAGGGTCCTGAGTTCTGGTCACAAGGCAACCACCCCTATTTTTTACGGAATCCAGAAATGCCCCTAAAACACCAGCTAGCAGGAGAAACATTTTGGTTTTGATCAACAACAATCTTTCACCATTAAGGGCCATGTGGCTTGGGCTGTTTTCCCAGGCATAAAATTGAGGTTGGAGTGAGTTAAGAAATGCACATTTGCTCTCCACAATCTCTGCATCCATATGCTCTACACCTGCTTTGATTTATAAGTACTTAAGAGCTTTAGAGCAAAATTGGTTTATAATAGAAAGAAGAGACCCAAAGAACCCTCAGCAATGGGTTTAACTGATGAAGGCAAGGAACTAGCCACCTCACTGGAAACTCAGTAACAAGATAGCTACCCAATGACTGTGCGATGTGCTCTTCTTCAGATCACTGCTCCCCAGCACTGTCACGTCTTGGCACTCAGAGAAAATGGTAACGGTATATAGCACAATGGAGTAAATTGGAGGAGGGCTGGGAAGATCACTACAGTCTCCTTATATTATATATTTGTGATTGAAAAATAAAGTAAAAGTAATAGGGAAGATATTAATGTTGAAACATTTAAAACTTCCAAATAAGATTTTTTCAGATTTTTTAAAAAGATTTTATTTATTTATTTGACAGAGACAGACACAGTGAGAGAGGGAACACAAGCAGGGGTAGTGGGAGAGGGAGAAGCAGGCTTCCCACTGAGCAGGGAGCCCAATGCGGGGCTCCACCCCAGGACCCTGAGATCATGACCCGAGCCAAACATGCTTAACAACTGAGCCACCTAGGGCCCCAATCTTTTCAGATTTTTAATGAGAAATCTAAACTTACTCCTTTGAACATAACTTTTTCTTATAAGGTCTTATGTAAAAATTAGCTACATGTACTTTCTGACAGTCTTTTTAAATCATGATCTCCTTATAATTCTTGATCACCATCAATGAGAAACTGGCAGGCAATTTAAAAATTTTAAGCATTTTATATAATCATTCAAAAATTCATAATCACTAAAGCTATATTTAACAAATCTAAACTTTTCCTCCTATTTTAAATTGGAATGTCTGTTGATAATATAAAAATGTTTCAAAACCAACAAAATTTTTCATAATGAGAATTTCAAAATAATGACAAAATTCTGTTTTGCAGAATGCACACAAGTTGTTGGTGTAGTTCTAAAGATCACACAAATGCCACCAACAGGGTCTATCATTAGCAGGTGAACAGAGCTATTAACAACTGAAGGCAGTGATTTGGGGTAGCCATCTGGAGCTGTGCCTTCCACCAAGGAGACTATTCCAGATGAATATTTCATACCTTGAATCCATTCACAGCACACACATCAGGAAGTTCTGTTCTAGATAGAAATCACAAACCTCTTCCAAATGTCAGTCTCTGGTTTTCATTCACTACATTCTATTTCCTGCAATGAAAACAACCTTTCTCTAATTACTTATCTGGTATCATCCCTTAACCTTCCACTGTCTAGATGTCTCTGTTTCACTGAGTTCTCTTTACAGAGGGCATACTTAAACTCTTCACACTACACAAGAATCACCAAGAATTTCAAAATGAAACTCCCCAAATGGATTTTGAATCTCTAATTTAAAATATTCTGAATTAAATGCAATTTTTTTTAAAGATTTTATTTATTTATTTGACAGAGATCACAAGTAGGCAGAGAGGCAGGCCGAGAGAGAGAAGGAAGCAGGCTATCCTCTGAGCAGAGAGCCTGATGCGGGGCTCGATCCCAGGACCCTGGGATCATGACCCGGGCCGAAGGCAGAGGCTTTAAACCCACTGAACCACCCAGGTGCCCCAAATGCAATTTTTAAGAGCCATTATACTTTACTTTTTAATAAGCCCTTATAGTCCTATGGGGAAGTTAATGTACCTCACCTTCAGATCCTTAGCATTATCCTTTAAAGAAACTGTAAATGTTATCTTTCCCATTTTACATGATAAGCCTATACAGAGAGACGTAAGTAACTGATTCCAAATTTTTCCACTAGTAGACAGTGGGCACACATCTCCTAACTGATAAGCCAGTGTGCTCTTCTCTGTCACTTCTCTTACCTACTTAAAGTTGGGCCGTATAGGTTTCCCAAGAAAAAGGAGAAAGCGGTGGTATAAAGAGTGGCTGGTTGTTACCTTTGTGTCTCCAGGATCTGTCTGAAGTCCTTGCCTCACTAATTGGGGCCCAAAGTAGATAGATTTCAAGGGCCATCCCGGAGAGATAAGGACCATCCCCGAGAGATCTGGATCCAGATCTGGATCCCAGAGCAGGACAGAAAAAAATCACCCCCTTCCTTCTCAACTCCTTTTCTGCCCCTGCTTCCCCACCCTTCAGCCTCATCACCACCCTGCATTTGCCTTGTTCATTTCCCTTGTTCAGCGAGAGTGTGAAACCAGCTAAAACAGACTGAAGGCAATTGCAGAGAGAAGGAAAACTACAAAGGATGAGGAGGGTCTATACTTGGATAAGCCAGGGCAGTCCTTGGCCTTGAGAAGGTAAGAAGAGAGTAGTTTCTATGTGGATCTGCCAGAGCCTTTAAGCACTTGCTGGCAGGGTCATCTCCTTCACCCTAACTTCCTCCAGCATGTGTTACTGATGGATCCTCATCATGGACACCGTTGGACCCTAGGGATGATTATGCTGCCAATTTTCCCTGTTATGGCCAGAATGGGCCTGCATGCTCCAGAGGTGTTAAATTCTTAGGAGAAGGGGGGAGAGGGGAAACCAGGCACTCTGATACTTTGGATGGATACTATAGCTATACAACCATATGATTCCAGTGTAGCATTTCTTATGCATCACTGAAAATATGGCAAGATGTCAGCAAAAAGATTAGAGGCCAAAGCTTAGTTCATTCCCAGCTGCTTCTCAGCAAATATTTCCTACTTCTTAGAAAGGAGAGCACTGTATATTTAGCCAGTTAAGAGTCCATCTCTCTAAATGATTAACTGTCATTGCCTCAAACTCCTCTATAATTTTAGCTTTAGCAACTTTCTTTGGCAACTTTTGCCTCCATGATTTTTTTCCTCACATGGATGTCCTCCTCCTGTGAGAGAAGAGGAGAAAATACACTCTGCTGGCTAGTATTTTGCCTTTCTCAGCTCAAGTTCTTGCCAAGTTCTCTTTATGCCCTTCATGCCCTAAAGTCCTAGCTGAAGCCCTCAAGAACTTATAAATCAAGATTACCACTTTATGTAAAAATATATATTTAAAATTTTTTTAATATTTTAAATTTTTAAATTTTATATATACATTTTATATATAAAATAAAATTTTATTATTTTATATTTATTTATTTTATTATATTTATATTTTTTTATTTTTTATATTTAAACTTGTTTACACTGCATTACTATTTAAATCCTTCTCAATACAGGGGCACCTGGGTGGCTCAGTCATTAAACGTCTGCCTTCAGCTCAGGTCATGATCCTGGGATCAAGCCCCACATCAGGCTCCCTGCTAAGCAGGAAGCCTGCTTCTCTCTCTCCCACTCTCCCACCTGTGTTCCCTCTCTCACTGTGTCTCTCTCTGTCAAATAAATAAGCAAAATCTTTAAAAAAAAAAAAAACCCTTCTCAATACAAATAAAAATGGGATTACACAATTATTTTAATTTAACATTTCCCAGGAAGGGCTGGTGGCTGGTACTTCAGGTGAAAACCCAACACTGTAAACCATGTATAACCAATTCATGTAACTCAATTGTTGCAACAGTGTTTTGCCATGGTTCTTCTATTTTAGTGGTGTAAGGTTATATGGGTCAACTACAAATCTCAGAAATCACTTAGCTGTGAGCATCAAAAATTTTCATAACAAAATGAATAATGATTTGCAATTAAAATTTCAGGACTAGTAAAATGCTAACTACCAAACTTCCATCCAGTGATACATCAAAACAGCCTAAATAAACTAGCCTTTTTATATATTTTCAACTTAAGTGAGAAGCCCATTAACTCAAAAATAAATCAGGCAAAATTTGTTACATGTTGGCAAGTTTTTGCATAGCTCTACCTGTGTTATATTTTCTGATTCCAAATTCAAAATCCCATATAGTTTTTGAACACTATTATATCCTCAGTTTACTGGGCATTCAGTAGAATTGGGCATAGGTGATCCTTCCTTCCCTCCTGAAGCACGTTTTTCTCTTGGCTTCCCTGAGCTCTGCTCTCTGGATTTCCTTCAGCCCACTTAGCTGCTCCTTCTTGACCTCCGTCAGTGGCTCTACCACCTCTTCTACCTTCAAATTGCTGGTGTTCGTCAGAGCAGTCCCAGACTTTCTCTAGTTCTTGCACTCTATGTTAGTAAATACACCTGCTTCTAAGATTTTAAGGACTATTTCCTACCCAAAAACCAATATGGCATCTTTGCCTTAGACTTCTTTTTCTCAAGCTCTGCACTTGGATGTGTTATAGAAAGCCTAAACTTAACGTGAAAGATACACAAGGCACTAAATTCAAATGTTCAAAGATAAAAGAGTCTACGGAAGCAACATATTTCTGTTTATCTTCTGCTACAATGTCTCTCCAATAGTTTTTAAAATTTTTATTGAGGTGTAATTGAAATAAAATAAAATGCAAATATCTTAAGTGTGTAACTCAATCACTTTTGACAAGTGTACATACTTGTGAAACAATCACCACAAAGATAACAAATATTTCATCACCCCAAAAGTTTTTCCATGTCCTTTGTAATCCCTCCTTCCCTCTACCCCTATTTCCAGGCAACCATCAATCAACTTTCTGTCACTACAGATTAGTTTGCATTTTCTGGAATTCTATATAAATAGATTCATAATATATATTCTTTTATGCCTGGATTCTTTCACTCACCATAATTTTTTTTTTAAGATTTTATTTATTTGAGAAGAGAGCCTGAGTAGGAGACAGGGAGAATGGTAGAGTGCAGAAGGAGAGGGAAAACCAGGCTCCCAACTGAGGACCTGGACCCCGAGATCATGACCTGAGCTGAAGGCAGATGCTTAACCAACTGAGCCACCCAGATGCCCCCTCACTCACCAGGATTTGAGATTCATCCATGTTGTTCCATGTATCCATAATTTATTCCTTGCTATTTATGGATAGTATGCCATTGTATGGTTATACAACAATTTGTTTATCCATTCTCCTGTTATGTTCATTTGGGTTATTTCTAGTTTGAGGCTATTTCATATAAAGCTGCTATGAACATTTGTATACATGTCTTTGTATGGAGTTAGGCTCTTTCATTTCTCTTGGGTAAATACCTAGGAGTGGAATGGCTGGATCACAGAGTAGGTATACTTTAAATCTTTAAGAAACTGCTAATTCTGGGGACACCTTAGTGGCTCAGTTGGTTAAGCGGTTGCCTTCAGCTCCGGTCATGATCCCAGCGTCCTGGGATAGAGTCCCACATCGGGAATCCTTGCTCAGCGGGGAGCCTGCCTCTCCCTCTGCCTCTGCCTGCCACTCTGTCTGCTTGTGCTCACCCTCTCTGACAAATAAATAAATAAAATCTTTAAAAAAAAAAAAAAACTGCTAATTCTGGTCAAGATGGTAACATAGGGAGACTCCTGAACTCACCTTCTCCCATGAACACAATGAATATATAGTTCTAACAATTAGCTCTGAAAGAAATCCAGAAACTAGCTGAGTGACTCCTACACCCTGGGTGAACAAGTAAAAACCCATATCAAAGTGAGGAGGAGACGCTAAAACTCAATCTAACCATAAATCCAAACCCTGGCTTGGTGACATACAACTGAGAGGAAACACAAAACTCCCAACTTCTACCTGAGAAGTATGAACCTGAAAGGTTTATACGCCACATCTGGAGCCCCAGCTTTTAAGACCCCACCTGAAAGATGGGCCTCCAAAACATCTAGCTTTGAAAGCCAGAAAGACTTGAATCCACAAGACCCAAAAAGGCTATAGCAAACTCAGAGACAGTTCTCTAAGTGCTCAAGAGGACTCACTATGGCCGTCTCCACAGTGTCCAGTCTGACTAAAATGTGATGTCTTTCTGTGAAAGAGGCCTATCTGCTTATCTTAAAAAGCTGCAGCCTGAAAGGAAGGCTTCTAATTTAAAACACATCTACAGTCTGTCTGCAATTATCTCCAGGGACCACAGAGATCAGCAGGCACTACCTTCCCACTCTTCCTCTGCCTTGCTGCAGGTGGCCAGAATAGTTCAAAAAGGAGCCTGTGCACACATCTGGCACCCCAGTTTTTATGGCTATTACCCAGATGTCTCATCGTGATCTCCTGGCTCTGGTGGCCAAGGAGGCCTACATTTGCAGATCCCAAAGGACCATAATAAACAGAAAGTTCTAACTGGTTTTCCCTCCAGGGCATAGTGCAGAGGTGGCAAAAAGAAACACCCAGCCTTTCTCAGAAATAGGACTACTTACTTATCTTAAAAACTGTAGCCCGAGGGCA
Source organism: Mustela nivalis (assembly GCF_964662115.1). NCBI lineage: Eukaryota > Metazoa > Chordata > Mammalia > Carnivora > Mustelidae > Mustela > Mustela nivalis. The sequence goes on from NC_139034.1 coordinate 28,721,828, forward strand.
GGCTTCTAATTTAACACACATCTAGGGGCAAACAGCAATCTTCTTCAGAGACTGGTGAGGCCACTGGGTGCTATCTTTATATTTTCCATCTGCCCCACACCAGGCCACCAGTATCTCTGAAAAAGAAACCAAGAGAACGCTTAGACAAAATATACTTAAGACAAAGACTGTAATAAGAGACAAAGAAGATCATTATATAATGACAAGGGGATCAGTACAACAAGAGGATATAGCATTAGCAAATATTTATGCACTTAACATAGTAATGTCTAAATACATAAAGAAAATGTTAACAGATTTACGTGGAGAAATAGACAACACTAGAATAATGGTAGGGGAATCCAGTATCTCCCTTTCGTCAATGGGTAGATAGCCAGACAGGAAATCAATAAGGAAACATTGGACTTAAATGATATGTTAGACTAGACAGACTTAACAGACATTTACAGAACATTTCATCCTACAGCAGCAGAATACGCATTCTTCTGAGGTACACTTGGAATATTCTCCAGGATAGATATGTTAGGACACAAAAGAAGTCTCAATGAATTAAAAAAAAAATGGAAATTATATCAAGTGTCTTTTCAGACCACGATAAAATGAAACTAGAAATCAACTATAGGAAAAAAACTGGAAAATTCACAAATACATGGAAATTAAACAGCACACCTTTGAGCGATCAATGGATCAAAGGACAATACAAAAAGGAAGTAAAAAACTGTCTTAAGACAAATGAAAATGAAAACACAACATACCAAAACCAGGAATATAGCAAAAGCAGTTCTAAAAGGGAAGCTGAGGGACCTCAAATGGCACAGTCAGTTAAGCGTCTGACTCTTGATTTCAGCTCAAGTCATGACGTCAGGGTTTTGGAATTGAATCCCCTGTCAGGCTTCCTGCCTGGCATTGAGTCTGCTTAAGATTCTCTCTTCCTTTCTCTTACCCTTTCCCCTAATCTCAACACACCTGTGCATTCACTCTCATGAGCACTTTCCCTCTCTCTAAAAAATAAATAAACAAACAAAAGAGAAGTTTATAGTGATAAACACATCAAGAAAAATAAACAGCCTAACTCTACAGCCCAAGTAGCTAAAAAACGAACAAATTAAGCCCAAAGCTAGCAAAAGAAAGAATATGATAATGATGAGAGCAAAAATAAATTAAATAGATCAAAGAAAAACAATAAAAAAGACAAACAGAACCAAGAGTTGGCTTTTTGAAAAGAAAAACAAAATTAACAAACCTTTAGCCAGACTCACCAAGAAAAAGAAGGCTCAAACAAAATCAGAAGTGAAAGAGAATACGTTATAACTGAAACTGCAGAAATACAAGGGATCATAAGAGACTATTATAAACAGCTATACACCAACAAACTGGAGAATACAGAAGAAGTAAATTCCTAGAAATGTACAACCAACCAAGACTAAACTATGAAGAAACAGAAAATCTAAACAGACCAGTTATAAGTTAAGAGATCAGTCTCACTTACAATCCAGTAAGAAAAAACTTCCCAAAAAACAAAAGCCCAGGACCAAGTGGCTTCACTGGTAAATTCTCCAAACATTTAAAGAATTAATGCCAATCTGTCTCAAAATCCTTCCAAAAAATAAAAAAAGAGAGAACTCTTCAAAACTCCTTTTATGAGGCCAGCATTACCTTGATACAAAAACCAACCAAGAAAAGAAAACTATAGGCCAAAATGCTTGATGAACATAGATACAAAGATCTTTAACAAAATATTAGCAAATCAAATTCAATAATACATTAAAAGGATCATAAACCATGAACAAGTGGAATTTATCCCAGGGATGAAAGGATGAGTCATCATCTGCAAATCAATCAATGTAATATATTAACAAAATGAAGGATAAAAATCATATGATCAGTGCTATGGTGAGTGCTGTGAAATCTCTAAGCCTGATGATTCACAGACTTGTACCTGTGGGCAAATAGTACATTATATGTTAATAAAAATTATTTTAAAAATCATATGATCATTTTAATAAATTGAGAAAAAGCATTTGACAAAATTAATATTCATTCATGATAAAAATTCCCAACAAAATGTGTATAGAGGGAAGTTACCTCAACATAATAAAGGCTGTATATGACAAGTTCACAGCTAACATCATACCCAACTAAAAGACTGAAAGCTTTCCCTCTAAATCAGAAACAAGGCAGGATACTCATTCTTGCCACTTTCGTGCAACATAGTATCAGAAGTCCTCACCAAACCAATTAGGTAAGAATAATTAATAAATAAATAAATAAGAGGCATCCAAATCAGGAAGAGAAAATAAAAACTGTCTCTATTTGCAAATGACATGATATTATATACAAAAACTTTAAAGACCCTATCAAAAAATTGTTAGAACTTGGGACACCTCAGTAGCTCAGTCAGTTGGGCATCCAGCTGTTGATTTTGGCTCAGGTCATGATCCCAGGGTGGTAAGATCAAGCTCCATGTTTGGCTCCATGCTCAGTGTACAGTATGCTTAAGATTCTCTCCCTCTCCTTCTCCCTCTGCCCCTTCTGCTCATACTCTCTCTCTCTAAAATAAATAAGCAAATCTGAAAACTAAATAAAGAAAAAGGTGAAAAGCAAATAGAAAAAGATACATCATATAAGCATTTAGCCTTAGAAGACTGGAGAGGCTATGTTAATATCAGATGAAATAGACTTCGAGGCAGAGTATTCCTAGAGATAAAGGGGGAATAGCATATCACATTGATGAAAGGATCATTTCATCAGGAAGACTTTTAAATTTTATGTGTATGTACAATTAATAACAGAGTCTCAAAAATATATGTGGTAAAGATTGACCAAATTATAGGGAGAAATAGAAATTCCACAATTGTGATAAGTATTTTAATGTTGCCTCTCAACATTTGAGAGAACAACTTCACAAAAAAAATCAGTAAAGATAATTTTAACAACAATATCAACCTTCTTGATTTTAATTGACATTTATGAAACACTACATCAAATAGCTACAGAATATACATTCTTTTCAAGTGCACATAGCATTCACTGTGAAGAAGCAACAATGGCCAAAAACCAGGTGATGGGCCACGAAACAGGTCTCAGCAGCTTAAAGGGAGCCAAATCATACAGTGTATATTCCCTGACCACAAGAGCAGTACATTAGAATTCAATAACAAATTATCTCAAGCATCTTGAAAAAAATGCTTCTAAATATTTCACAAGTCAAAGACAACATGATGAGAGAAATTAGAAAATATTTTAACTGAATATTGATGCACATACACAAATTTTGTGACATGGAACTACCACCCTACTTAGAGTGAAAAGTATGGCTTTAAATGCTTATGTTAAGGAAGAAGATTTAAAAATCAATGACTAAGCTTTCACTTTAGGAACTAAAAAAGAGAGAGGAGGAGAGAGAGAGAGAACAAAGCAAATCAAAGCAGAAAGAAGTGAATAACAAAGAGAAAGAAAGAGAGAGAGAGAAAGAGAGAGGGAGGAGAGGAAGGGGAAGGAAAAGAAAGAGAGAGAGAGGAAGGGAGGGAGGGAGGAAGGACGTTAGGAAGGAAGGAAGAAAGGACGGAAAGAAGGAAGGAAGGGGGACAGGAAGAAAAGAACAGAATGAACAGATAGGGGACACCTAGGAGGCTCAGCGGGTTAAGCCTCTGCCTTCAGCTCAGGTCATGATCCCAGGGTCCTGGGGTTGAGCCCCGCATCAGGCTCTCTGCTCAGCCTGCTTCCTCCTCTCTCTGCCTACTTGTGATCTCTGCCAGTCAAATAAATAAATAAATCTAAAAACATAAAAAATAAAAAAATAAAGAATGAACAGATAGGCAATAGAGAAAATCAAAAACTCCTAAAGCTGTTTTCTTGAAAAGATGAACAAAATGACAAATCTCTCTAGCTGGAGTGGTCAAGGGAGTAAGAGAGACAAAACAAGTCACAAAAATCAGAAATAAAAAAGAGTTCTAACCACAGATTTTATAGAAAATAATAGGATAATTAGAGAATACTATAAACAACTTTCTGCCAAAAAATTTGACAACTTAAACGAAATGAACAAATTTCTTAAAAAATGCAACTGTTAAATAAATGAATTTTGGTATAAAAAATCTTCTCCAAAAAAAAATGTAGAGTTCTTGGACATCTTTTGTAAGATTTATTCCTAGACAATTTTTGATATGGTATTGCTGTGATAGGGTATTTTTTATTTATTTATTTATTTATTTATTTATTTATCTATCTAAATTTTTTAAAATCTTAAAATTTTTATTTTTTCCAGTTTTATTAAAGCAAAATTAATAGTTAAGATTGTTTAAGTTTAAGGTATACCACATAATTATTCAAAATATATAGTGAAAGATTACCACAACAAGGTTAGTTTACACACCCATCACCTTACACAGCTACAAATTTTGTGTATGGTAACAACTTTATTTTTTTATCTTTATTTATTTTAATTTTAATTTTATTTTATTTTAAATTACAATATAGATGACATACAGTGTTATATTAGTTTCAGGTGTATAATATAGCAATTCTAAATTTCCATATATCACCCAGTGCTCATCATGACAAGTGCCCTTCTTAATCTCCATCACCTATTTTACCACTCCTTCCTACCCACCTCCCCTCTGGTAATCATCAGTTTGTTCTCTATAGTTAAGAGCCTGTTTCTTCCTCTCTCTCTCTCTCTCTCTCTCTCTCTCTTTTCCCTTAGCTTGTTTGTTTCATTTCTTAAATTCCACATATTAGTGAAATCATACAGGATTTGACTCTGACTGATTTATTTCACTTAGCATATACTCTTTAACTCCACCTATGTTTTGCAAATGGCAATATTTCTTTTTTATGACTGAATAATATTCCATTGTGTTTATGTACCACATCATCTTTATCCATTCATCAATCGATGGATGCTTGGCAGTTTAGCATTTCTTATCTTGGGGATAAATTCTTTTTTTTTTAAGGTTTTATTTACTTATTTGACAGACAGAGATCACAAGCAGGCAGAGAGAGAGGAAGGAAAGTAGGCTCCCCGCTGAGCAGAGAGCCTGATGTGGGGCTTGATCCCAGGACCCTGGGATCATGACCTGAGCCGAAGGCAGAGGCATTAACCCACTGAACCACCCAGGCGCCCCTTGGGGAATAAATTCTTTTAAAAAATTTTTATTCAAAGAATGTCTTTATTTTACTTTCATTCCTGAAAGATATTTTCCCTGGAGCTTGAATTTCTGGGTTAACAGATATTTTCTTTCAGCATTTTATGCTGTCTCACTATCTTTTAGACTTCCAAGATTTCAGATGAGAAACCTAAAGTTATTTGAATGGGTGTTCCCCTGTATATAATGTACTATTTTTCTCCAGTTTCTTTCAAGATTTTTAAATTTATCACTGATTTTTAGAAGTTTGATTTTTATGATTTCTAGGCATATTGGGGTTCACAGGGCTTCTTGAGTCCTCTTCCAAATTTGGGGACTATTTTGGCCATTATTTCTTCAAATATTTTTTTCTGCCTCAGTATCCTTCTCCTTGCCTTCTGGGATTAAAAACACACATATTAATATTATCTCACAGGTCCCTGAGGTTTTGTTTATTTTTTTTCAAACTTTTCTCTTGGTTCTTCAGACTAGATAACTTCTATTCATCTATCCTCAAGTTCACAGACTCTTTTCTCTATCATTTCCATGTTGCTACTGAGTCCATCCAGTTTTCAGATATTCGAGGCTTTTTTAGTTCTAAACTTTACATACTTTTTTCAGTTCTAAAATAGCCATTTGATTCTCTTTCTAATCCTCTACGAAAAGCTTCTATCTTTCCATACATATCAAGTGTGTTTCCTTACCTCCTGGTGCATAGTTATAATAGCTGCTTAAAAATCTGTGTCTCATAATCCCAATATCCAGGTCACAGTGAGTTTAAAACATATGTTGATTATCTTTTCTGTTGGGGTAAAGATGTGAACACATTTTCCTGGTTTTTTAATATGTCATGTAGTGGTTGAAATGTGTTTGGGCATTGTGAATATTCTATTTTTTAGATGCTGAGTCCTATTATAATCCTCTAAAGAATGCTGATGTTCTTATTTTAGTGGCAATCAACTGTTTAAGCTCAGATTGCAAGTTCTATCTTACCATCTGTGGGTACTGGTTCCAACTTCAGTTTCATTGTTAAAGCCCGTGCTATGCTAGTTAAGTCTGTCACTCCCATTTGTACTTCAAGAATGAGCCTGAGATTTGTGCAGATGCATACATGGAATGAGGGATCCATTTTCCAGTTCTCCCCATGCTAGTATTCTCCCCTCACTCTCAACCCCTAAGGGCTCCTTTTCCTGGTTCTTGTAGCCAGAAGGAAAGGGTTTCTATTAAGATTCTATCTGCCATCACTCCCTCACTATGCCATAATCAGTACCACCCTCGGGGTATGGCTCTAAGAAAGCAGGGGGAAACACAAGACTCTCACCCCTATGTGGTCACTTGTCCATGTTTTCAGAATCCTCAAATACTGTTTGTTTTGTTTTGTTTGTATTTTATCCAGTGTTTACAGCAGCAGTTGGTGGAAGAGATGGGTTATATTGGATTTATTTTGCCATGCCAGAACCAAAATCCTCAGTATATTTATAGGCTGAGGATTGGGGTTATTTCACTCTTATCCCACTTTATTTAGATTGAAAAATTCTAACAGTGCTGTGGACACTGTGGGTGCCTGTTAGTATGAGTGTGTTGTAAGTGTGCGTATGCATGCTAAGCACTTTGACCTACATCCCACAGACCAGCACAAATGCTTATCTCAAAGTGTTACTGCAAGCCTTCAATAAGATATGGAAATAAAGTGCCCAGTACAGTATCTGGCATTTATTTCCCTTTTCCACTACTTGGTAAAAAGTGCACTGAACTGCAGATAACTTGGTTTTGTTTTGTTTTTAAAGTAAAATAATAAGTATGATGGAAAATTGAGATTCTTAGACATGTTCTTGGCATCTAATTATTAAAGATACCAAGTGTTTCTCTTCTTGTTCTTAATCATATACTACTCCTTCCTTCTCTCTTGCTTATTCTCTTTGTTGACAATAATCAACCATGTCAGTGAGATATTGATGTCAAGTGTGTCTGTAGTATTAACTGAAGAAAAATCTGTTTCCATAGTTATGTCCCATCCTAAAGCCTGAACTCTACTCTCTGCTTGCTTTGCATCATTATCACACACAAAGAAATTGCCTGAAAGGAAACCACAAGAAAACAATAACCTTTTAAATCCAAACTCACTTCAAAGTGAAGTTCTCTATATGTGGCCAAGAATACCAAGGTGCAATAGATGAGTGGTATACAATATTCCATGACAACTAGTAGAAGATTAGTGTAACACAGTGACCAAAAAAGGGATTTGGGAGAAGTGGGAGAGAGATGCAATGAGGGAAAGTAAAGAGAGATTAGGAGAGAAAAAGAGACTAAAGTTTCCCTATTCCTTAAAAATGTAGGAAGAACTCTAGTCAAAATATAATCATTCAAATCCTTTTTAGTCTTGCAGCTGTAACAATATGACCCAATCCCACAGAAGTCAAAGTCATTTGCCATAAATAGAGGCGTCCCATCACCCAAGGTCATACATAGAACTACATTCCTGAGGTCCCTGTTTCTAGCACTCTGCTAGCAAAAAAATAAAGAGCATTCTAACATGGAGGGTTGAAATGCAGTCTGCACAGAATTTAAATCCCTCTGATTAGTTTTCCAAACATAACCATATCTACCAGCTTTTCTGGTAGCCTTAGCTAGGTAAGTATGGACTCCAGAACCTACCCTCCCTAGGCTATTCCATCCATTTATTCAATAAAAGCAAACCTATAGCCTTACCCACAGAAAATCTTTTCCGTAGCTCTACCCCATCCTTTAAACCAACTCTCTGCCTGCTTCACATTATGGCTGCCCACAGTGGAAGTGCCTGAGAGGAATTTGTGAGAAAGACCTTTTTTTTTTTTCAATCCAAAACCACTTCAAAGTAAGGAAGTTCTCCCATATATACCCAAGAACCCTGATACATGAGGGACAACAATATTCAAAGAAAATAAATGATTAGTGCAAACACAGCCTCCAAAACATGGGATTGGTGAGAGGAGTGGGAGGGGGGAAGAGAAGATGGGTTTACTCTGCTCCAGGCCTTGGCCTCCAGAAAGCAAAAGCAGCCTTGCTCTTTGAGGTACTTTCCCATCTAACAGGGCTTCAAAGAGAAGAACAGAATTGAGAAGTACAAATAACCGCTTCTTTCCATCCCGGCAGCAGTCTGTAACAGCACTTGGGCTGGAGCACTTATTACCATGAGGCTGACATCTTACATAGCTCAGCTTTTCAACTGAGCCAAAGGGTTGATGCTCTCCAAGCATGGTTCATAGGAGCAGGCATCTGAAAGAATCAGTTTTGGATAACAGAATCTATTTGTGGTCTGTAACAAATCAGGAAGCAGAGGAAAATAGGCATAAATGATTGCTGATTGCCAAGTGTCATAGAGCAGGTCCAAGCATACCTAACTTCAGAGAGAGAATAATTCTCACTCCAATGTCTTTTTTTTTTTTAACTTATTTATTTGACAGAGAGAGTTCACAAGTAGGCAGAGAGGCAGGCAGATAGAGGGGGGAAGCAGGCTCCTGGCTGGGCAGAGAGCCCGATGTAAGACCCTAGGATCATGACCTGAGCCGAAGGCAGAGGCTTAACCCACTGAGCCACCCAGGTACCCCTTACTCCAATGTCTTAAGATGCAAAATAGAAACTAAAGATGGCATTAAAATAGTGCACTCTCCAGGGCACTCTTCACATAGTATGGAGAAGGATGTTTGGAGCACAATTATGGGTACTTTTTTTAAAAAGCATTAAGTCATATTATTGAAGTATTTTGTCAATTCCTTTATTTTCTCATGTTGCAAGTCAGTAAAAGCAAAAGAGAAATTTTAAGAAAGTTTAAAAACAAACAAACAGAAAAAAAAACCTTGAAAATTTTTAGTGTTCCTGGGGAGTGTTCTAGAAAAATCATGCATGGGGGGAAGGAAAGGTAACACATTTAGTGACTACTCTGGCCCTGCTCTCGGCCAAGTTCTTTTGCAGTGACTGTTTTCGGTTTCACAAACCCTGTGAAGTTTAGAAATGAGAAAACTGAGATTCAGAAATAATAAGGACTTGCCCAAGGTCACACAGCAAATGGACCATGGAGCTGGGTTTCTAACTGGATCTCTCTGATTGCAAATGACTTTCTAATTATGCTGTATAAAATGTGCCCGCAAGCAATTGAATTCTGGTCCTGGTTATTTATCTACGAACTCGCTGAGTAACCATAGACCAGTCATCCTATTTCTCTGGGACTTGTTTTCTTCATACAAAAATGGCTCCCTTCAGCACTACCTTGTATGCCCCACTGCTCAACGGGTCCTAAACCTTCCAGTACAAAAGACCATTTTTTTTTCATATTTTTGTTTTTTTTAGGTTGATGATACCTAACCAAGTTTATATCTTGGGCAACAAAGGATTTATTTTTTCCATTGTAATTAATTTTTTAAAATTCTATGCATCAGTGAAGGTCCAGTAAGGAAAGCAGAAATCACCCTAGGTATTCAAACAGAGAGGATTTGACATGAGGAATTTATTGCACAGATGATAGAAAAGCTGAAAGAGCACCCAGGAAACCACAGCAAGGGCAGGAAGCCATTGCCATTCCTATGACTAAAATAAAAATGAGAGATATTGCTCTTTGGAGTCCAAAGCTGGGATCATCCAGCAGGAGCTAGAACCACAGTAGAGGCTGCCTGGTCGGATGGGACCATGGAGGGGAGGGCATCCAGTGAAATTTAGAGCCACTGAGGAAACACCGTCAAGGAAGGAGGCATGGCCCAAGGCAGAGCAGAAGGGAGAAATTCCTGGTTTCCCCCCCCACCCCCAACACACACCCTCTGGTCTTCCTCTGTTTTCTCCCATTAGCTGAACTTACTCATAAGTTAGTTAGCAAGTAAATCAGGGAAATGCAGTTCCCTTGGATACAGAGCAGAGCAAGGGGCTATGGACAACAGATTTGAGAGTAAACAGGTAAATGATCCACAAAACCCATCTAACTGGTACTCATATCTTCTGATCAGCATATGACAAAAAGTGACCCAAGGGACTACCTAGAACTCTGATCAAAAACAAAGCAACTTAACATCTTATTTAGCCCATGAAGCTTTGCCTCAGATTAAGTGTACACTTTCTGTTAGGCTCCTTGAAATAGTTTGGATCCATCAAGTAATTAGGGACACGAGTTTGGGAATCACAATTTATGAATTTTACCAAACTGCTTTACATATAATTCTAATAAAATGGAGAGATCTTGACTCAAAGAACAAAGAGGGAGAAAACTGGATCCTAATTCTAGCCCTGTCTGAAGTGACCCTCAGGAAATGGCTTCCCTTTCTCTGTATCTCAGATTTCCTGTTTGCAAATGAGCAGTCAAAATCACTACTAACTTCTAAAATTACAAATGATTATAGGGTTACAAAATCACTACTAATCTCCAGAATTACTAAATAAATTTATTAGCAAAGGTCTAAATTTACTCACACTACACCCAGAAAACATACCATATTTCATAGTTATACTCTTTTTAAACATCCTAACATATCTAAAATTGTGATATGTCTTAACGTCATAGTTTAATTGGTAGTTGTGATGGTTTGTTGTATGTGTCAAGTAGGCTATGATCCCCAGCTATTCAAACACTAGTCTATGTGTCACTATGAAGGTATCTTATAGATGTGATTAAAGCACATAATCAGTTGACTTAAGTAAATGAGATTTGTCCTAGATAACCTAAGTACGCCTGATTCAAACTGCAGAAAGGCCTTCAGAGCAAAGCTGAGGCTTCCCTGATGAAAGCAGAATTTTGCCTGTAGACAAGAGCTTCACCTCATGCCCAAGAGTTGTAGCATGCTCTTCCTCACAGCCTGCCCTAAGTATTTTGGACTCACCACCTAGCCCCCACAATGATACAGCCAATTCCTTGTAAAAAAAAAAAATCTCTTAATATATATCCCCTAATAGTTCTGTTTCTCTAGTTGAATCCTGATTGATATGGTTGTGATTTTTTTGTTTGTTTGTTTTTGTGTTTTGTTGGTTTGGATTTATTTTGTTTTTCTGTGGGTTTTTTTGGTTTTTTTTTTTTGGTTTCTCAGCAATTCATAAAATAATGGTTCTTTTCACAATCAATGGTATCTTAGCTTTGATAAAATATAGGAATTTCTACTTCCTCTCCATAGCCCATGTGATTATCCTCATAAGCCCCTATCCACTAAAGAAAACCTGAGAAAAAATTAAATGCCTTTCCAATCCAGCAAACTACAATTACAGCAGTCACTCTAACTGTTTGATTTGTTTTCTCCCTCCGCATCCTCCAATCCAAGATGGTGGCTGGTTGAAGAGGATAGCAATGGTCATATATAACAGTGTGACAGGGAAGAGGGAGTCCTCAAAGCCACATGGGGTCATCTGGATTCTCACTGAGTCTCTATTGCAGAGAAGACAGACTGAGATTCTCCCTGAAATAGTGACCACAGAGATACAAATGGGAATGCCTTGCCATGTGAGGTTATATGCTAGCACCCACTGTAGAAACTCATGCTCCTAGTTATTCATCTCCATCTTTGAGTGCTCACCCAGAATGAACACTGTCCTAAAATACAGCCTCAGCTGCTTCACCAGGACTCCCAGCATCTCCATCTCCCCTCCCTAGGACATGAAGTAACTTTAAAGTTACTTCAAACCCAAGCACAAGCTCAGGGTGTCCAGAATTGTTGACCTGGATTCCTGACACCACCTGAGTTTGCACACATGCCATGCTGGCCATGGTACCAGGCCCACAGCTATGATTTTCCAACAGGGCTTCAGTCTTCACCACACTAGTCCAAAGGAACAAATGTTTCTTTGGCTTTTTCATTCCAATACGGACAACACATTCTAAAGCTACACTGCCTTCCCTATCTCACACTGGACCCTAACAGAAGAAGAGAAACAAGAACCCTGACATCTCACTTTCTCCTTTGCCCCTTAATTTTCCCAGACTGGAAAGGCAGACTTTGCTTACCTCTCTTTATATCACCTTTTCCTTCTACCCAAGGGCAGCAACATCCTTCACTCAAATTACAGAGGCAGAACAGCAATCTTCTGAACTCTTCTTTAAAAAACTGAATGATCTGAGCCCTCCAGACCAGATTCTTGATAGTCTACAGATATTTTAAAAAGCCACTTCCATTGATCTATTGAGCCCATCATTTCAGTAAGTGAGAAGCCCCAAAATATCAAGATTTACAACAGATGAAAATACATCTGAAAAGTTATTTTAATACATCATCTCCATTACAGATATTTTTGTCACCATTAGGGTCAAGAGTCTACCCAGCATAAACAAACTCAACACACAGGGTTTTATAACTCTGTCAAATCAGAAAGACTTGGATTGGTTGAGTGCATTTTACTCGATCAGTAATGGGTAGCACATAGAATAGCAAATCCAAGTCCTGCCACTTAAACTACCCAAGGCCTACCTCCTCCTCTGCAAAATCCTTTACTGAAATGTGGAAATGCCTTACAAATTTCACAATCCTATATGCATACAAGATATTATTACTCTTTTAAAAATCATTGAAATTCTTGCTTCATTAATTTTTTTACAATTACATTACTCAGACTACTTTCTTAAGTACTGCTGGTCTATGGTCAATTTTCTCAGCTAAAGAAATCCATGGTCAAAAAAAAAAGAAAGAAAGAAAGAAAGAAAGAAAGAAAGAAAGAAAGAAAGAAAGAAAGAAATCCATGGTCTCATTATTGTCACCAGCAACACAATTATTATTATTATCATTATTGACTAAAAGAAATACGTTCCTTATTCCAGCAAGGCAGCTTGCCATTTCTTTTTCCTTTTTTTTTTTTTTTTTGTTTGTTTGTTTGTTTGTTTGCTTTCAAATAATCTAGGAAGGACTAAACAGATTCTTTTGAACCAAATTTTATGCAGTGTCATAAGACAATAAATTTTATCTAATTTGTTCTGTCTGCCATTTGAAACAAAATGTGTGTTGTTACATTTTTCAAACACTGAAGAGATTCTATAGTTTTCCAAAATTTTAGCAAAATCTGGTAAGTTCAAAGAAACTCTAGAAATGCAGATTACCTTGAATGATGACTGTAGGTTATAGGACATCTAGTGATTTTTAGTATTAAGAGAGGTTACTTGACTCCTGAGCCTGATGATGCTAATTGATGATGGAAGGGTTGGCCAATAAGAGCAAATGCTACCCTTCAACAAATAAAATTTGTGCTCAGGTCACTGTAACTCTTGAGAGCAAACAAATCCTAGGTCCAGTTAGATAGGCGTATACTTGGTTATCTGAGCTCTGTGAACAACCATTGCCAGCCCTAGTGACAAGCACACTTAGTGGGTGCTTTTTAAAATTTTTGCTTTTTAATGTCACCTCAAACTCTAGTCACAAGGGTCATGAGCTGTCTTTCTGAACCGAAAATGGGACCTTTAGTTGCCCCTGCTAAGGACAATGATTATGAAATGCACATGCCTGTGTCACACCCGCTTTCATGTAAGTCTGCAGCCACTGCAGGTGCTGTGACCATTACATGGCTGCAGGCCTGCTCTGCACAGCAGGTCAGTTTAATTACTTCTTTTACCAACTGGGTAGGGAAATACAGTATTTCATCTGGGTTCTCCACAGAGCACTTCATTTGGTAATTGGTCGTAGAAGAGAAAACACATTTTTGTTGGCAGGAGCTGGGGCCTCCAGACAGAATTTCTAGGAGTCCTGTTTTTGAAGAGAGAGAGTTCAGGTAAGGGCCCTGGTGAAGCTTTGTGGCCATCGCAGCAAACAACCTGTTCTTGGGGCCTGCATGAGGACATTTCTTAATTGTTATGGTTGAGGATATATTTGATTTTTGCAAATAGCTAAAAGTCATATGGCACCAAATCCACTGTACTAGAAGCTTGGGATCAAAAAGAAAATACATTTGACATTATATAGAATGATTTTCCTGTGTGTTTCATTCACTGACTTTATTTTTTTTTAATTTTTTCAATTTATTTATTTTCAGAAAAACAATATTCATTATTTTTTCACCACACCCAGTGCTCCATGCAATCTGTGCCCTCTATAATACCCACCACCTGGTACCCCAACCTCCCACCCCCCCACCACTTCTAACCCCTCAGATTGTTTTTCAGAGTCCATAGTCTCTCATGGTTCACCTCCCCTTTCAATTTATCCCAAGTCCCTTCTCCTCTCTAACACCCCTTGTCCTCCATGATATTTGTTATGCTCCACAAATAAGTGAAACCATATGATAATTGATTCTCTCTGCTTGACTGATTTCACTCAGCATAATCTCTTCCAGTCCCATCCATGTTGCTACAAAAGTTGGGTATTCATCCTTTCTGATGGAGGCATAATACTCCACAGTGTATATGGACCACATCTTCCTTATCCATTCATCCGTTGAAGGGCATCTTGGTTCTTTCCACAGTTTGGCGACCATGTCCATTGCTGCTATAAACATTGGGGTACAGATGGCCCTTGTTTTCACGACATCTGTATCCTTGGGGTAAATACCCAGGAGTGCAATTTCAGGGTCATTTTAATTTCTTGAGGAATCTCCACACTGTTCTTCAAAGAGGCTGCACCAACTTGCATTCCCACCAACAGTGTAAGAGGGTTCCCCTTTCTCCACATCCTCTCCAACACATGTTGTTTCCTGTTTTGTTAATTTTGGCCATTCTAACTGGTGCAAAGTCAATGTGCATTAATCAGTGGCTTTCTTATACACTAACAATGAAAATACAGAAAGGGAAATTAGAGAATCGATTCCATTTACTATAGCACCAAGAACCATAAGATACCTGGGAATAAACCTAACCAAAGAGGTAAAGGATCTGTACTCGAGGAACTACAGAACACTCATGAAAGAAATTGAAGAAGACACAAATAGATGGAAGACCATTCCATGCTCTTGGATCAGAGGAATAAACATTGTTAAAATGTCTATACTGCCTAGAGCAATATATACCTTTAATGCCATTCCGATCAAAATTCCACCGGTATTCTTCAAAGAGCTGGAGCAAATAATCCTAAAATTTGTATGGAATCAGAAGAGACAGTGCTCGCTTCGGCAGCACATATACTAAACTTGGAACGATACAGAGAAGATTAGCATGGCCCCTGCGCAAGGATGACACGCAAATTCGTGAAGCATTCCATATTTAAAAAAAAAAAAAAAAAAAAGAAGAGACCCCGAATCGCTAAGGAAATGTTGAAAAACAAAAATAAAGCTGGGGGCATCACGTTACCTGATTTCAAGCTTTATTACAAAGCTGTGATCACCAAGACAGCATGGTACTGGCATAAAAACAGACACATAGACCAGTGGAACAGAGTAGAGAGCCCAGATATGGACCCTCAACTCTATGGTCAAATAAACTTCTACAAAACAGGAAAAAATATACAGTGGAAAAAAGACAGTCTCTTCAATAAATGGTGCTGGGAAAATGGACAGCTATATGTAGAAGAATGAAACTCGACCATTCTCTTACACCATACACAAAGATAAACTCAAAATGGATAAAAGACCTTAATGTGAGACAGGAATCCATCAGAATCCTAGAGGAGAACATAGGCAGTAATCTCTTCGATATCAGCCACAGCAACTTCTTTCAAGATATGTCTCCAAAGGCAAAGGAAACAAAAGCGAAAATAAACTTTTGGGACTTCATCAAAATCAAAAGCTTCTGCACAGCAAAGGAAACAGTCAAAAAACAAAGAGGCAACCCACGGAATGGGAAAAGATATTTGCAAATGACAGTACAGACAAAAGGTTGATAACCAGGATCTATAATGAACTCCTCAAACTCAACACACACAAAACAGGCAAACATATCAAAAAAATGGGCAGAAGATATGAACAGACACTTCTCCAATCAAGACATACAAATGGCTATCAGACACATGAAAAAATGTTCATCATCATTAGCCCTCAGGGAGATTCAAATTAAAACCACATTGAGATATCACATTCACTGACTTTAAAAGCAATTCAAAGGTAGAAGTTTAAAAACGTATTTGAGCACTAAGCTCATTGTAGGCATTCAAATAACATTGTATTGTCATAATAACTTTAAAAAAGAGTGTCGTTAGACTAAGCATATAATCTCATAAGGTCACTGATTTAAAGAGCAATACTGTTTGAAAAGATGAAGTCTAGAAATTTTAGTTTTTAAATGGCTGGATGACTTGTCTAAAGAAAAACAAGTAAGTAAAGTGAAAACTATTAGAAAGTACTTTCTAATCTTCAGGCACAAGGACTGCCTCATCTAGGTTTAGTCTACACATATCATCAACAGTTGATCAATGTTTGTTGATTTCAAATCATTGTGCAGTAGACCCAAGCAACATAACCAGATCACAGAAAGGCTTAGTATTATTATGAAGGGGACCATGATAGAGGATTTATTTGACTGCAAGTTCCAAGTTCTATGTTTCAGCAAAGCATAGTTACCAAGAAATTAACACAACCTCAGTGTTCAGGGTACAGGGTTCAGTTTAGCATTTGCCAGGGTTCTGCTCAAATATGTACTGCTGGGGAACCCACAATAACATGTTCACATCCAGACAAACTAAAGCACAGGAGAACAGAGGGCCTGGCAGAGTGAGGGGAACAAAACCCAAGAAAGGTGAGAACTGCCAGACTTCACCCAGAGAGGAGAAGTCACGTGGGACATTGGATGCTTCACCAATATCTTCAAGACTTAAGAAGGAAGAAAGACTGCCTTTAGTGTATCCTCCTCTTCTTCAAGAGAAAGAATTAGGACCAGTGGATAGAAGGTATAGGAAAGGTAGATTTGAGTTAGTATATAAATCTTTCTGAAAATTAAGATTGTCCAAAAATGGAATGAGCTGCCTAGTGAGAGAAAGGGAGGCCATTACAGGAGGTGTTTAGATAGAAATTACGTGACTATTTATAAAAAAATATTGTAAAAAAGATTCTTGCACCACAGATGATTGGCCTGGAAGACATCAAGGGCCTTTGCCAATTCTTACAGCCGTTAATTCCAAGCAATATCTGTGATCCCTACTTCCCATGCTGTATGTGTATATGCACTTCAAATGGGAGGCAAATTTATCTAAAACCATTAAAATGAGGTGCCTGGGTGGATCAGTTAGTTAAGTGTCCAACTCTTGATTTCAGCTTAACTCATGATCTCAGGGTTGTGAGATTGAGCCTGCGTACAGATCTCCTCTGTACCAGGAGTGGAGCTTATTTAAGATTCTCTCTCTCCCTCTCCTTCTGCCCCTCCTCCCTAAAAAATAAAATAAAATAAACTCATTAAAAATACTGTGACCCTACCACTGACAGAAAAATAATAATCTATCACTCACTTCCTGACGTAACTGCTATTTACCACTTATCATTGTGAAACTTTCTTGTGGTTTTTCAGTTCAATCTTAACACTAAGTAGGAAGTAACTGAAATATTAGTTGAGATGAATGCCTAATATTCAGAAGTTGCTGGCAAACACTTACTAAGCACGTATTGTGATTTTGGCACTGCACTCGATACACACAAAAACAAATAAGACATCGTCTCCTCCCATAAGATGCGTATAAACTAAAAGGCCAAATTACACCTGAACAGAACTGTTAATATATTCAGTAGTAAGACAAAGGCTACAGAGGCTAGAAAAGCCCTTAGTTTTACCTAGTGTAAGGGAAGACTTTTTGGAGGAAATGATGGTTCATTCAGTAAGAGTCAGCCAAGAAAAGGAAAACAGGAAGGGTATTCCAAAGAGGAGGATCGTTGTGAAATGTAGAACAGCAGAGAGTGTGAAGGGATCACTAGAGTATAAAATGTCAAGTGCAAAGCAGGGAGGGGCAGGAAATGAGTCTGGGGAGACAGAGAGAAAGCAATGCACAAAAGCTCATATACTATTACTTAAAAGCTTGGGGACCCGCCACAACACAACCATAGTCAGGGAGGTAACAAGGTTAGATTTACATTTTAAGAACAATTCAGCTATAATGCCAAAGATAGTAAACTTAAAATTAGTAAATAAGAAAACTCATTGAAAGCATGACCTTTATCCACATGTACTGTTGAAGGTTTAATTTTAAATTCCACATATATTAAAAGCCGGTTGAGCATAACAATTAAACACATAAGCACAAACACATGCAGTACAGGGTGAGAAGAGCAAACACTCATGTTGGTCTTCCTATGGCACATATCTCTCCCTACTTGCACTAACTCAACAGCTCCCAGGAATGGAAGGGTCCATCAAATACAATTCCTTCTCAATCATCTTTTTCAGAAATACATCTGGAAACTGCCATTCATCATCCTTGTCCTAATAAGCAGAAAGACATGGGTAGAAACCTGTGCTTGAAGAAATAAATATGGGAAATCTTTCCTTCTTTTTTTTTTCTTTCTTCCTTTTCATTTTTCCCCCCAAAATATTCCTATCACTATGGCCTGGTGGGGAAGAAGAAATCTAAAGTCCAAGTTACTATCAGAGATGATTGTTCTCTCACTGATCATTCTTTTGAGACCAAAATGGGTGATGTACAACTTAAATATCATTTCTGTAAGTCTTTGAGATATATCTGGCTTTACCCAATGAGGTCACCCATCTAAGACAATAGAAATAAAACTCCTGGTCTACTCCGTCTTATTTATTCAGAATGAAAATCTCCTATTCACTAAACACGCGCTAACTCTTCTATCCACCTGTTTCCATCCTTGGTGACAGAGTTGGTGATAGTCCGTTTTTTCCAACACATATTATAAAACAGGTGCATCCTCCCATTAATTTAGTTAAATTCTTAAATGTCAGGTGCAAACTATCTCAGGTTCTCCACACTAAGTTTCTTTTTTCTTCTTTCTTAAGTTTTTATTTGAACTCCAGTTAGGTAACATATAGTGTAATGTTCCACATTAAGTTTCTAAATAGTGTACACATGTGAATGAATCTATTTCTTTTTTCAAAAGCAAAAACTAATTTCTACTTCCTTATAATTCTGTCACAAAGCCATAAGAAAACTACAGAAAAATAATCCAGCAGTTTGGAGGGCTGGAGTTTTGCAACAATTTGCAAATGTTTCATAGGCTCACCAAAGCTTGTCTCAGAATTGAATCTGGTCAAACAAGAAAAAACTATTATGGTAACATGGCCACCAAATAAAGGCAGATGCTTCCTCCTCCTTTTTATCTCTAGTCCCCAAACTCGATTATTTTCCACACAAAGTTTTCATGGAGCAAAGAGAAGACCTAAAATGTATTTATCCAACAAAGTCCAAGTATCTGTCTATTGGCATATTTTTGCTAATGTTCATTTTTCATCATAAAGAGATCTTTCACTGAAGGTGACAAAATTTCTCATGAGCTCTTTCAGGGACAAAACGAAACCTGCCATCTAAAGGAAGACGCACAGGCATGACTTCACAGGAGAGCTGGACCCCAGCCTTGTCCTTGTCAGTAACTTAGCTGTGTGACATGGACAGCAAGGGGGTTCATTAAAAGTATTCCTCTGGCTTTCTCTCTGTCTCCATGTGTGTCTGTCTAACCCTCTCCATCTCCCCTAGGCAAAACAATAACAACTAGAGGAATTTCTCTAAAGAAATTAAGTCAACTTTTTGGGAAGAATTAGGGCTGCTTGGGAGATAAAAGCCCAGATTAAAGCTCTTCTCGTTCTGAAATGTAAAGGCCCCTTTTTGGTTAAAGGCTGACTCCATATCAGCTCACTCTAACGTAAAGCCTACCAGTCCACAGACTCCATTTTCAGATGCAATGCACAGGAGGCTTTCTCTTTATAAGAGGGAAGAGGAAAAATCATCTAACATATTTAATAGAATTAACAGAAAAATGGCAATACCTAGATGTATCGCTATAACAATTTCAGATAGGAAATATACGGAATATTTACCTCTTCTGCGATTTTTATGAGAAAGTTACTTGAGCATTTATTCCAGGAAAGCGAAATCAAAACACAAAAACTGGAAATCAAAAAGATGGCTGGAACTCAATCAAGTAACCAATAAAAAGAAATTATATAGATGACAGTTATGTGTCTGGCTAAGCAGCTAGCCCAATTAAACAAGATATCAGTACATTCCATTAAAATATCTTCAAAAAAATTTATAGATTTCCAAGCAGTGGACAGAATCACAAAGATGCATAATATTAGGAACATGATAATAAAAGGAGAAACGTTTCCTATCCCAATAATCAATTAACATTTAGAAACATCAAGGGGGAAAAAGAAACTGTGTTGAAAAAAATCATAGTACAGACATAAAGCAAACTAAAATACCAAACTACCAAATAATTTTGAATACTTAACAAATTATAAGAAAAGACAACCCATTTATCTTTTGACACGTGCAGAGGGAATAATATCTGTTGAAGGGTCAAGAGTTTATGTTATTAGACATAAGGAGAAAGAAACATAACCTTAAACTGTGGAAATACAATCTTAGGGAATACAATTTTTGGCTGTGAAATGGAAACATATTGTCTTCATGCATAATAATAAAAATAGCTTTAAATTTTTATAATCAATCCACTATGTAAAATTTAAATACTGCTACAGAAAAAAATGTAAATGCTAATAAATAAAGATTCAGTGATCAGAAGATGGAAGGTGAGATAATATAAAACAGCTAGAAGGAAGGCTAAGGATATGAATATCCCCATCTACCATAGTGAGGAGGCAAGAGATCACCTCTAAAGTTGATTGCACAAGGTTTGAGGTTTAGAGGTATATAGAAAACACTACAATTTTTAAATAGTCATTATCAAAAATTGAAAGAGGGGACAATTGGATGCTGTGAAGTAGCTTGAGATTCCACTTATAGAGAGAAGACAAGAGAAAACATCTTAAATTGATGAACCCAAAAATATATATATACAATTATCACACAATCAAGAAAACAGAAAGCACTCCAGCTTTGTCAGACAGAGGGTGTATAATACAAAGAATTAATTACAAGAGTACTGGAAAAGTTCAAAAAAGGTAAAAGTAAAAATTATTTTAAAAATATAAGAGTTAGGGGTGCCTGGGTGGCTCAGTCATTAAGTACCTGCCTTCAGCTCGGGTCATGATCCCAGGATACCGGGATATCCAGCTTGTGTCCAGCTCCCTGCTTAGCAGGAAGCCTGCTTCTCTCTCTCTCCCACTCCCTGCGCTTGTGTTCCCTCTCTCACTCTCCCTCTCTCTGTCAAATAAATAAAATCTTAAAATATATATATATATGTGTATGACTGTAACACACACACACACACACACACACACATATATAGGAGTTGGCAAAAGAGTGACCAATAGTATTTGACAGAAGGAGGAATAGAAAGGCTAAGGTCAGAGGAGGAGCACTGAGGCAAAATCATGAGATCAGTTTGGGGAATAATTAAATAATCACAGGGGGGCATGTATAATTATCAATTAAGTGGTTAAAAAAAAAGCGACCTCAATGTCCTCAATCCTTCAATATGTACACATACCTATCTTCTGATGTTGCTTTTTTTTTCAGTTTTGTTAAGATATAATTGACATACAGCTCTGTAATGTTTAAGGTATACTATATGATGACTTAACATAAATATATATATATATAAATGATTACAATATTTTTATTGTAATTTTTTCCTCATATAGTTACAAAAAGTAAAAGAAATGTTTTCCTTCTGATGAGAATTTTTAGGATCTACTGTTACCAACTTTTAGGGACACCTGGGTGGCTCAGTGGGTTGAGGCGTCTGCTTTCGGCTCAGGTCATGATCCCAGGGTCCTGGGATCGAGCCCAACATCGGGCTCTCTGCTCAGCAAGGAGTCTGCTTCCACCTCTCTCTCTATCTGCCTGCCTCTCTGCCTACTTGTGATCTCTGCCTGTCAAATAAATAAATAAAATCTTTTAAAAAGAAAAAAAAATGTTTCCTTCTGATGAGAATTTTTAGGATCTACTGTTACCAACTTTTAAATATGCCATACATCAGTGTTAACCACAGCCATTATGTTGTACCTCACATCTCCAGTGCTTATTTATCCTGTAAGTGGAAGTTTATACCTTTTGGTTATCTTCCTCCAATTCCCCTTCTCCCTGCCTTCTTTCTCTAATAACCACAAATGTGATCTCTTTTTCTATAAGTTTGTTTGTTTTATATTCCACATATAAATGATACCATATAGTATCTGTCTTTCTCTAATTTCACTTAGCATAATGCCCTGACGGTTTATCCATGTTGTCACAAACAGCAGGAGTTCCCTTTTTCTTTTTAAATGACTGAATAATATCCTATTATATATAGTATATATCACATTTTCTTCATCCAATCATGTTGATGTATACTTAGGTATCCATGTCTTGGCTATTATAAATAGTACTGCAATGAATCAGATATCTTTTTGAGATAGTGATTTTGTTTACCTCAGATAAATACCCAGAAGTAGAATTACTGGATCATATGGTAGTTCTTTTTTTAATTTTTAGAGGAACTTCCATACTGTTTTCATAGTGGCTTCACCAATTTACATTCACACCAACAGTGCAAGGGTTCCCTTTCCTCTACATCTTTGTCAGCATTTGTTGCCTCTTATCTTTTCGGTGATGGCCATTCTAATAGATGTGAGGTGGTATCTCATCGTGCTTTTGATTTGCATTTCCATAACACTCAGTGATGTTGAGCACATTTTCATCTACCTGTTGGCCATTTGAACATCTTTGTAAAAAATGTCTATTCTGTGGGGCGCCTGGATGGCTCAGTGGGTTAAGCCTCTGCCTTTGGCTAAGGTCATGATCTCAGGTCCTGGGATTGAGCCTCACATCAGGCTCTCTGCTCAGCAGGGAGCCTGCTCCACCCGCCCCCTCACCTGCCTCTCTGCCTACTTGTGATCTCTGTCAAATAAATAAATAAAATCTTTTTTTTTTTTTAAAGTCTATTCTGGCATTCTCTCAAAAAGAACATCAAGAAGGGAAAAGAATGGAGTTCCAAAATAGAGAAGTTAGGGAAGTTAGCTTGTAACTGTAGGGAAAAAAAACAATGAAGATGGATCACACTGGGTTCCAGCCTTGTAGCATCCCTTTGACCCTTGGGCATGTGCACCTGTGATTGGTAAGGCCTGTGTTTCTGTGGTTTGTGGTTTTATTTACCTTTGCCTGATTTGCCCTGCCTTCTCAGTAAACGGGATGGGTAGGAGCTGTAGATTCTACTTCCTCTGAAACTACACATTACTCCTAAAGTGTTCCACACGTATGTGGCACATAAACAAGACTAATGAATTCGACAAGAAAGTGAAGTGAAGTGGAACCTGGTAATGCCCTGAGTAGAAACCAGTCTGAGACCTCAACCACTGAGTTCAGGATTGATGCCTTCTGGAAGCATGTTTGTTTTCATTAAGAACTACCACCGTTGCACTGTGACCATCCAGTAAATAGATTTCATGATTGATTAAAACAATGAACAATGCTTGAATTACAGCTAACATTTTAGAGCCCTCCAAAACTTTAAATTTACATAGTAAATAACTTTGGTCTCAAATCAGAAGTCACCTCCTCAGAGAGGCCTGCTCAGACCGTCAAGCCAAAATGACCTCCAATCACTCTCTATCACATGACCTGATTTCACCTTCTGCTTAGCACTTACTTTATGGAAATTATCTCACTTATCTGTTTATTACTTATCCACTTATTAGCTTATTGTCTGTCTCCACTCACTAGAATACAGCCTGCAGGAGATCAGGGATGCTGTCATAATCTCTGCTCTATCCCCAGTCTCTAGAACAGAGGTGAGTACATTTTAGGTACTGATCGAATCTGTGTTGAATCTCAAATATATGCTGCATCTTTCTTCATCTGATGTACAGATTTGTCCTAGCTGGAATTTTTTAGAATTAGAGAATATATAGACATTAAAATTAACTAAAATCAGGACTGGAGACCACCAGGACCTCCGCATAGTAAAACAAATAGTTCTGCCAAAGTAAATGCTTGGATGAAATAATTTTTTTAGAGAACACTCATTAATAGCTTTAAAGGATAGTTTATTGTAAATATGCAGCTAAAAAATAAGTGTAAAGTGGACTCTCCTACAAATTGCTGGCATATAGAAGAGATTCCCCAGCTATAGGGAATAGGCACATCATGTAGCAAAACACTTAACCTTTCCCAGGATGGATTACATCATTTGTGGTGCCCAGTGCAAATTAAAAATGCAGGGTCACTTGTCCAAAAAGAACCAATAATTTAACAATGACAACAACAGAACATTAAAACCAATGCAGGGCTCTTCTGAATGTAATGCAGCATCCTTGAGTAGCTGCACAGGTAACATGCCTGCTTTTTCTTCATCCACAACAGGAAAATCAGTCGAGGAGGGTGATGGTGACACTAGTCAGAAAGATGGCTCTCGAGGGCTGTGTGTCACCAGAAGACCAAAGGTACCCTAGCTTATCACTCTCACGGGTGTGTGTGTGTGTGTGTGTGTGTGTGTGCTTTACATTCATGTAAGCCAATACCTCCATTCTATTACCTAGCAGCATACAATGGTTACCAAAGAGTCACAATTTTGATAGGAAGTGGGGGAAGCTCAGAGATGAGGGTGTGTCCTGGCTAGTGAGTGAGAAAGGAGAAGAAACTGAGAGAAATCACGTAGACCAAAAACCAACCTCCAGTAGCAAGATGTGTCACAGGCCAAGGGGAAGTTGCTCCAAATTGCAGTAAAGTAATTTATGACCTGAAAATGAATATGATAACTAATATGTTGAAATACAGAATTAAAATTCAAATGTATTAGGGCACCTAGGTGACTCAGTCTGTTAAGCCTCTAATTCTTGATTTCACCTCAGGTCATAATCTCAGGGTTGTGAGATCAAGCCCCACATTGGGCTCCATGCTTGGTGTGGAGCCTACTTAAGATTTTAAGATCTCTCCCTCTCCATTTGCCCCTCTCCTTCCTCTCTTTCTATCTTAAAAAAAAAAAAAAAAAGAATTTAGAAAAATGCAAATATATCACAACTAGTAAAATGTTAAGCTAAAACAAAATAGATTAATTGACTTATTGTGAAGACTTTTTCAGGTTCCAAAAAGTAGACTGCAAAATTATAGAATATGTATAGCATTTTTTTAATAATATAGAAATTCTAATTTACCAGAAGCTTACTAAAATGCAGTTACAGGACAGGCTTACTCTAAAAAAAGATGGGGGTGGGGGGAAATGGGTAATCTTAGACTGCATTAATAAATTAACAAAAGCCCCAAACATAAGATACAATAATCCCACTTTGTCTTATAACCCCAAGCAGGTTATAATACTGATTTGGTCCAATAATATGATTCTGAAGGTAACAACACAACTCTTCAAGAGGTTTAAAAACAAACAAACAAGAAACTAAACAAAACCTGCCCACTGCTACCAGATTTGCAATGCAAAGCCAGGGCTTGGACCCAGTTATACCTAGACCATTAATAACACCCACTGTATTATGTCTCCTTCAAGCCTTAATTGACATTGCCTTATCTAGGTATAAAATGTGTTCAGGAACATAATTTGTATTTACAAATTTTCTCCAGCAATTTGGCCAATATATATAAGAATGGCTTTGGAGAATTCAAATAGGATTTTTAGGATATAACAATTTCTATTATATATACATACATATATAGATATAGTTATAGATATAGATATAGATATATAGATATATCCTGGCACCAAGTTGGGTGCTAGAATTACTTAACAACACAGTCCCTGCCTTTCTACATCACCCACAGTCTGAAGAAAGAGAAAACAGTGTCAACAAAATTGAATTCTTACTACCCATTGTAATATGTAACAGTTATAATAATAAAGCACATGGTATAATATGATTGTTTGTGTCTCCCCACAACTCACATGTTGACAACCTAATACCAAAAGTAATAGTATTAGGCAGTGGGCCTTGGGGAGATGATTAGAACATGGGGAATCCTCATGACTGGAATTAGTGTCCTTATATAAGAGACCTCAGAGAGCACATTCACCCTCTTCCATATATGAAGATATAACATGATGTCTATGACCTGGGCCCTCACTTGACGACCCTGGCACCCTGATCTTGGGCTTCAGACTCCAGAACTTTAAAAAATATACTTCCATTGTCGGGGCGCCTGGGTGGCTCAGTGGGTTAAATCCTCCGCCTTCAGCTCAGGTCATGATCCCAAGGTCCTGGGATGGAACTCTACATCAGGCTCTCTGCTCAGCAGGGAGCCTGCTTCCTCCTCTCTCTGACTGCCTCTCTGCCTACTTGTAATCTCTGTCTGTCAAATAAATAAATAAAATCTTTTTAAAAAAATAAAAAAGAAAAGAAAAAGAAATATACTTCCATTGTTTATAAGCCACCCAATCTGAGCATTTTGTTATAGCAGCTCAAAGGAACTACCACAGTACAAAAATCATAAAACGGAGGAAGCTATTAGTCAGAGACAGCCAAGGAAGACTTCTGAGAAGAAAGGATAGTCTACTTATATTTATATGATACCCTGAATGCTTCTTTTATTTCTTCCGAAAATGGATTAGCACTCAACTGTTGTGAAGAGAGCAGGAAAAGGTAGAAAGACCTTGCTAAGGTATGATTCTAGAGTGGCCCATGTACTAACTAAATATGATACAAACTAAATGTGACACTAAATGTGATATATAAGACTGAGAGGGTATTTTAAATAAGTAATTTATATATATATATATATATATATATATATATATTAATTTATATAAATAAACATATTAAATAACTAAAACTCACATAATAAACAGATGAAGTAAAGGCTAAGCTTCACATTGACTCTGCAAAATTCTTCAAATAAAAAGATTTTGAAAATACACTGACAACATGGTACATACCAGGGAAAGACTTAAGTGTGAGAAAGGTAGTGCCCTCCTCTTTCATTTTTGCTTTTTCTACTTTGAAAACCAAATGGATATGGGGTGCCTAGGTGGTGCGGTCAGTTAAGAGTCTGACTCTTGGTTTCAGTTCCAATCTGATCTCAGGGTCATGGGATTGAGCCTCTCATCAGGCTCAGGGCTTAGCATGAAGTCTGCTTGAGTTTCTCTCTCCTTCATCCTCTGCCTCTTTCCCCCAATAGTGCTCTCTCTCTCTCTCTCAATAAATAAATAAATCTAAAATAAAGAAAGAGGGGCGCCTGAATGGCTCAGTGGGTTAAGCTTCTGCCTTCGGCTCAGGTCATGATCTCAGGGTCCTGGGATCGAGGGCTCTCGATCGGGCTCTCTGCTCAGCAGGGAGCCTGCTTTCCCCACCCCCAACTCTCTGTCTGCCTTTCTGCCTACTTGTGATCTCTGTCTGTCAAATAAATAAATATATATATCTTTAAAAAAATAAAAGAAAAGAAAGAAAAAGGGAGGAAGGAAGGAAAGGAGGAAGGAAGGAGAAAAAAACCGAATGGACTCTAGTACTGTTTCTACCAGAATAAATTCCCACCAAACCGGTAGGCTTTGGTCTGTTATTGTTTTATTCTTTTTCAGCTACTGTTTTATCTTTTGAATAGACTGTATATTACTAAAATTCTCTCAGTGCTATAAAAGTGATTCCAACTGTATTTCAATAGGACTGTTATGTGAGGTACCCTGTTTGTTCTGGGGTTCTCTATCCCATGCATAAAGAACTGTGAAGTACTCATTTTCATTGCTTGGAAGTGTCGCTGGGAGGTTCTTGTGGAAGGCCCTGTTTGCTGCTGGTTAGGAAGAAGGCTTTGTATTTTGGAGGCTCTTGTTCTCTTGTGTAGGGTCTGGGATATGGAGGTTAGTAAGGTGACTGGAGAGCTCCTAATATTCAGTGTCTGTCTAACAAGTTCAACCCAGTTCAGCCTTGTGGTGCCTCTTTCATGACCATGAGAGAGATCATCATGCTTAGATTCTTTCCCTCACTTCTTTGCCTATTGGAATCTTAGTCGTCCTTCCTCTTATGTGAGACTTGCCTCAAACTCCACTTTGAAATTAAGTTCCCACCACAGTATTCAACTATTATAGCCTCTATTTCATTCATCCTCACATTAAAGTCAGGAGTTTACACATCTGTGTCCCTCACTTCTTGGAACTAAGAACCAATCTAATTCATCTGTGGTTTTTCTCTGTTGGCAAGCAACAGAGTTCTTTATAGTTAGTAAATCTTTGGTAGGCTGAATTCTATTAACTGCCATCTTTGTATGAAAGAGTCTGATAAATTCATTTTCAGCAACAATTAGACTGCCTAACTTTCCACTAAATTTAGTCCTTAAACTTGCAGTATTATGCAATCAGTTCTTGCATATGTGTTATCAGCCTAACAAGATCACAAGGTGGCTATGGGTATAGCCCACACATCAGTGCAGGCTACCACACTCCTTTCCTAGCTTGTCCTAGGCAGTGTCTCTTCTCACTTGTCCCTTGGTTATACTACATATGTTCACAACTTCCACTACCACTCACAGACTTATGACTTACAAATTTCACATCTCTGGCCCTCACCTAGCTCCTAAGTTCCAAAACTGTACTTCTAATTATCCACTCCCATACTCACCTGAATATCTCACAGACAATTCAAATACAACCTGACAACCATTCTCTCAAAAAAAATCATATCAGTTTCTTGGAGCCAGCAGGTGATCACTGTATGTGGTTTGAAGGATTCTGAAAGCCTCTTCACTTAGCCTAACTTTTCCACAATAAGAGTTATTCCTTTGGATTAAGGTACAAGATCTCCAACAATCTCTACTGAATGCAGTATAGTATATAAATTAATGCTAGCAGATTTGTTATGTCTCCCTTTATTAACAATGTAAGGAAAGAAAAAGGTCTCATGACTTTATACCACCTCCTAATGAGAGAAGATTGTTGGCAAATTATAAAAGAGAAAACATCTATTTGGTCCTATACCTTGTCGAAACCCTCAGAGGGCCCATTTTATATCCCTGCTAAATTTAAGCTAGGAAAGAGTCAACAACTTCTTTAAGAAGTATAGGACACAGAGCAAATCACTAGACACAAATGCAATCATGAATGTGTGTGCCCTCCAAACACACACACATAGACAAATACAGGTAAAATCTTACATGAATGAACATTAAGACTAATCTCTTTCAATGGACCAAAATTTTGACCAGGGAAACCAGCAATAAACCAAAGGTAGAGATGTTCTGCAGGGAGGAAGAACAAAGGTGAGCCACTGTCAAAACTGGCAGTCTAAAGTTCCAGGAGAATGTGTGGAAGAAGATGGTTACCACCAGTCACCCTATCATATGCCAAACACACACACACACACACACACACACACACACACCCCAACTCTCTGTGACAAGTGAATACCTTCAGCACCAGCAGATAGTACCATCTCCTGCTCCTCCCCACGCCCACCTCTATTCTCCACCTCAGACCTGAAATCATCATTTAGCCCAATTATCTGGTCTCGGGGCAGAAGAGAACAGCATCAGATTGTGACCCTTCTTGGGCCATCCATGTCTCACCCTATTCCAAACTGGCCTAGATAAAAACAATCCATCTCTAATCATTTTTGGAAATAGGTGGTATAAAGGAGAAAATCATCCAAAGATTAAAATAAATATATATGTACCCTCCAGGGTGCCAAGCCTTCATTTTTCCATCTCTAAGTTTCCCTTTCCCCAAGGCAATTGCACTTCTATGCCCTTAACTGTCCCCTCTCCTTTTCTTCCATCCTTAGGCATCTTAGTCAATTTTTCTTCTTTACTCTTCCATTAAACCAAAGTAAAACAACATTTTGGCCCTCCTTCTTCCAACCCCCTGAGAAAATCACGTTTTTTAAGAGCCAAATATAATTCAAAAAAGCACTTTGTTTTAGACACCTGCACTGACTGCTTGCAATGTTTTACAATTTATTGAGAGACTCACTAGACTGCCTTCAGTATTGTTTTGAATTTTTGCTCTTCGAAAAAATTCCAATGAAAACACAAATTGTTTTAGTGGTCCTAATCACTTTGATAGCTCAGGCCAATTTAGAATACATCTGGAATCTTTAGCTTGATGAAAACTGCCTGAATGCTTGCATTTTATTTTGTTCTTTCCCTAAATTCTCGGATTTATAGACACATGATCTGAGAAGACCATTTTGCATTTTGGGTGCAGTCTTGTGTCTCAGCCTGTGATTTCATCATCAGTACCCTAGGAGTTGGCTCTGAAGGCTTAGGAAAGCCAGGTGTCTGACCAGGACCCAGTGAGTGGACATATTAGAGCGCCCTCGGGTCTACTTCCAGATGCAGCCTCATGATAGAGCCTTAGAAGTGTATTCTAGGGGCGCCTGGGTGGCTCAGTGGGTTAAACCGCTGCCTTCGGCTCAGGTCATGATCTCAGGGTCCTGGGATCGAGCCCCGCATCGGGCTCTCTGCTCAGCAGGGAGCCTGCTTCCCTCTCTCTCTCTCTCTCTCTGCCTGCCTCTCCATCTACTTGTGATTTCTCTCTGTAAAATAAATAAATAAAATCTTTAAAAAAAAAAAAAGAAGTGTATTCTAGGGCTGATGAAGGTGTCCTGGGCCTTTGTTGACAGAGTCCCTCCTAGCTTGAGTGGGAAGAAGACCCTCCCAAATGGCAGCATTTTTTATCTTCAAGAACTCAGAAGCCAGTTTTTCTTCGCTCATTGTTCCACCCCACTTGAGGGTGAATCAAACATGTAGAAGTATAATCCAAAAAGTTACTGAAGAAAAAGCAATTTCTATAAATAGAATCATATTTACTCTTGATATTCTTTAAGTAATACTCTCATAAAATAAACATCTTGTGCATAAGACATATAGTTAAAGAATATGACCAGCCATTTGAAATTATATATTTAAAGAAATAATACATTTGTGACAAAGCATTAATGATTTTCCAAAAAAAAAAAAAAAAAAAGCTAATATTATTCAAATTACCTCCTCAAATTTTAAGCATTGAAGTATTCTTAGGTAAATTCCATGGAGAGGGAAGAGTCCAAGATGGCAGAGGAGTAGGAGACCCTAGTTTTGTCTGGTCCCAGGAATTCAGCTAGATATCTACTAAATCATTCTGAACACCTGCAAACTCAGTTGGAGATCTAAGAGAACAACGAGTCTACAAATAGAAAAGTGACCACTTTCTACAGGGTAGGAGATTGGAGAAGTGAGTCCAAGGCAATATATGGGAATATAAACTGCAGGGGGAGGGAACCTCCCTAAGCCAGCTACCAGAAAGCAATTCAGCGAAGGAGTGCAGAATCAGAACTTCTAGAAGTCTGTTCTGGTGAGGGATGTCCCTGCCTGAAAGGCACTCAGGTGGTGATGTGGGACAGAACCCTAGGTGGGATTGTGTGGTCTCGAGATCCCCAGGGTCACAGGAAGACCAGGGGTTCCTGAGTGCAGCAGAGCTCCCTGGTATTAGAGCAGAGAGCTGCTGCAATCAGCAAGCCCAATAGCTGGCTCTCAGCTCAGTGTTGCCATAAACTGGCAACAGTTTATGCCTGGTCAGTTGACCGCTCTCCAGTCAGGAGCCCAGCAAGTGGCAGAACCTCAGGGAGACCCCACTTCCTCCCCGGGGAAGTAGCTGCATGGGTGTGGACCACAGGAGTGTGCAGATCTGGAGATTCCAAACGGGGTCCTATGCCTCAGATAGAAATGCTCCATCATATGTTGGGTGAACACAGAATGCAGTCAGAAACCAGGGAAATAGGAGTGATTGACTGTGAGTGGGGCCCGAGCTTTCTGCTCTGGGGCTGGAGATTGGAAGGCTGCCATTTTCATTCTCATCCTCTAAAGAAGTGTGGAAAGCCCACAGGGAGCAAAAGGCACATAGAGTAATCCATAACCACTTGCACTGAGCCTGGCCCCCTAGCAAGGGTGGTGCAGTTCTGCCCAGGACAAAGACACATGAGAATCAGCACAACAGGACCCTTCCCCAGAAGATCAGCAAGAGCGTCCAACTAAGATCAAGTTTACTAATCAAACAAAACTGTCAGCACTAGGGGGAAATAGTATATAGAATTCATGCTTTTGTCCCCAGGATACCTTAGTCTTTCAATTTTAATTTTTTTCTTTTTCCTCTTTCAACCAATTTTTTTTATCAACTCCTTTTTTTAGTCTTTTTTAATTTTCATTTTTATAGTGACATTCTCTCCTTTAATTGTATTTAATTTTATTTTTTGTATATACATAAGCTTTTCTTCTTTACAATTTTGGGATGCAGTTTCTTCTAACAAACAAACCAGAATACACCCAGAATCTAGTGTATTGCTCTGTTCTCTTCACCTATCTATTCATATTCTCTCTTTCCTTCTTCCTCCCCCTCTTCGTCCTCTTCTCCTCCTCCTCCTTCTTCCTCTTCTTCTTGTTTTGTTAAAGTCTTTTAATTTTCATCTTGACAGTTACATTCTATCCTTTCAATGTACTTAATTTTACTTTTATGTGTATGTGTGTGTGTGTGTATGTTTTTCTTTACAATTTTGGGATGTAGTTTCTTCTAACAAACAATCCAAAATACACCCAGGATATAGGATATAGTGTATTGTTTTGTTCTATTCACCTGTTTATATTTTCTTTCTTTCTTTTTATCTTTTAATTTTCAGTTTTAGTTACATTCCATCCATTCATTATATTTAATTTTATTTTTGTACATATGTAAGTTTTTCTTTCTTTACAATTTTGGGATCTAGTTTTCAAACAAACAGACCAAAATACACAGGGGATCCAGTGTATTGCTCTGTTCTTCACCTGTCTTATTATATTCTTTCTCTCTCTCTCTTTCTTTTTCCAGTTTCAGTTCTCTTCTGCTCTGTTTAGCATATATTTCTATAGAGTTGTTGTTGCCATTTTCATATTTTGTTCTTACGTTCATCTATTCTTCTCTGGACAGAATGACAAGACAGAAAAACTCACCTCAAAAAAGAGAACAAGGCACTCTGACTGCCAGGGACCAATCACTATGAATATAAGTAAGATGTCAGAACTAGAGTTGGAATAATGATTATGGGGTGTCTGGGTGGCCCAGTTGTTGAGCGACTGCCTTTGGCTCAGGTCATGACCCTGTGGTCCTGGGATCAAGCCCCGCATTGGGCTCCCTGCTCAGTGGAAGCCTGCTTCTCCCTCTCCCACTGACCCTGCTCATGTTCTCTCTCTCACTGTGTCTCTCTCTCCCTATCAAATAAATAAAATCTTAAAGAAGAAGAAGAAGAATTATGAAACTACCTGGATGTGAAAAAAGCATAGAAGACACTAAGGAATCCCTTTCTGGAGAAATAAAAGAACAAAAATCTAATCTAATCAAGTTGAAATTAAAAAGGCTATTAATGAGATGCAATAAAAAATAAAGGTTCTAACTGCTAGGATAAATGAGGCAGAAGAGAGAATTAGTGATATGGAAGACAAAATGATGGAGAATGAAGATGCTGAGAAATAGAAATAAACGATTACTGGATCACCAGGGGAGAATTCATGAGAGAAGTGATACCATAAAGCAAAAAAATATTTAAAAAATTAGGATCCAAGAAGAAAAGGAAAGAGAGAGAGAAGGGCAGAAGTTATACTGGAGTAAATAATAGTGGAGAACTTCCCTAATCTGGGAAAGGAAATAGGCATTCAAGTCCAGGAGGCACAGAGAAACCCCCTCAAAAATCAATAAAAATAGGTAAACACCTAGACATAAAATGGTGAAACTTGCAAATCTCAAGAGACAAAGAGAAAATCCCCAAAGCAGCTCAGGACAAGAGGTCCATAACCTACAGTGTAGAAACACTAGACTGACAGCAGACCCATCTAAGGAGACCTGGCAGGCCAGGAAGGACTGGCATGATATATTCGGGGTGCAAAATTAGAAAAATATGTAGCCAAGAATACTTTATCATGCTAGGATATCATTCAAAAAATAGAAAAAGAGATTAAAAAAAAAAAAGGCTTCCAGGACAAATTGAAACTAAAGAAATTTGTGATCAATAAACAAGCTCTAAGAGAAATATTAATTGGGATCCTTTAATGGAAGAGAGAGCCCAAAAGTAACACAGACCAGAAAGGAACTGAGACAACATACAGAAACAGTGACTTTACAGGTAATACAATGGCACCAAATTCGTATCTTTCAGTAGTTACTCTGAATGTAAGTAGGCTAACTGCCCCAGTCAAAAGACACAGGGTATCAAATTGAATAAAAAAGCAAGACTCATCAATATGTTGTCTGAAAGAGACTTATTTTAGACCCAAGACATCTCCAGATTGAAATAAGATGAGGTATATATAAATACACAATGGAATACTATGCAGCCATCAAAAAATAAAATCTTGCCATTTGCAATGACATGGACTGAACTAGAGGATATTATGCTGAGTGAAGTAAGTCAATCAGAGAAGTACAATCATCATATGATCTCACTCATATGTAGAATTTAAGAAACAAGCCAGGGGATCATAGGGGAAGAGAGAGAAAAATAAAACAAGATGAAATCAGAGAGGGAGACAAACCATAAGAGACTCCTAATCATAAGAAAGAAATTGAGGGATGCTGGAGGGGACTAGGGTAGAGGGATGGGGTAACTGCGTGATGGACATTAAGGAGAGCACATAATGCTGGGTATTACAGAAGACTGACAAAAAACTGAACTCTACCTCTGAAAATAGTAACACATTATATGTTAATTAATTTAATTTAAATAAATAAATGAAATAAATTTATAAAAATTAAATTTTATATCTAACAAAATTTATAGTTAGCTTATCACCATAACTAGTTTTTGGTCAAAATTTCCTAACTGTATTATATAACGATATGCATGGTATTAGTCATTATGTCACCTTTGATTATAAAGAAGGTATTTTAAAAAGTATTTAATCAAAAAAAGAAAAGAAACTCATGAGAATATATGTTACTACAAGTTAGAATCAATTCATGTGGAGATCTGATAACCCAACTTTGATAAATAAATAAACTCTTCTTTTTAAAAAGTCCATAGAAAAGGAAACAAATGTTGTTTATTATACTTCTAATGTCAGCCTATCTCATCCTAACACAAACAGTTTATTCCTAAGCTGTAAATACAGCTATCATTGTTCCTTCTGGGAAATGTTTGATTTATATAATAGGTGGATCTACACTGCATGTTTAATACTCAGGTTAAGGTTTATATAGCTCTCCACATTTTTATTTAGTTGCTTTTCTAAATTTTTCATGGAGAAATTTGTATCATTGTGCACCTTAATTTAAAAAACTACTGCCTCCTCTTAACTGGCTAAGAATGAGAAGGATGAAGCTTTTCCCAGAATGAGATATTTTTTTTTTAATGCAAGATCTGTCAACCAGTCCTCATTTTGTAATATTTTTCAACAGTTGGAAAAATTTTTTTCAGTTTTAAGCTAATAGATGGAAGACACTAACTGTGAAAGTATTTTTCATCAGCAACTACCTGCGCTTAGAATCCTCTTTAGCTACTATAGCTCATGAGCAAGCCTCACATCTCAGTGCTGCTCACACCAATCAATAAATAAATGAAAATTTTTAAAATCTAATAAGGAGGGGTGCCTGGGTGACTCAGTAGGTTAAGCATCTGTCTTCAGCTCAGGTCATGCTCTCAGGATCTTGGAATCAAATGAGCCCCATGTTGGGGGCTCTGTGGGGAGTCTTCTTCTCCCTTTCTTTCTGTACCCCCACCACCCCACCATTCATGCTCGCTTTTTCGTTCTCTCTCTCTCTCAAATAAATAAAATCTTTTTAAAAAATTAATAAGGAAAAATTGCAAAAGTAACTGGTAGGAAGCTTTCATTGTTCCTTTCATACCCTGGTTATAGCTGAAAGATCAACTTAAACGCCCAAGCCATGAGCTGATAGGAAAATAAAAGTGAAGAAAGCCATGTGTTTTATGTCCTGTCATTTTAAATGTTTAAAACCTGAGAGGACTCTATGGGGAATTCAGTTCTCATCCACCAACCAGGACTGGCCAACCAGCCTTGAGGCATCAATCAGGGAAAGCTGTGGAAGTGAACGTTATTTACCTCACTCAGAAAGAAATCCCTTTGAAGGCAATGAAGACATGACAGGCAGAGAGAGGGTCTTCACAATAGTGTGGGCTGCAAAAGCATCTGTGAACCAAACAAACGACTGTACGGTTCTCCAGATGTGCAGAATAACCGTTTTCTTTAGAGAAATCCCTAATCTCATTACTGCTTCACAACTATGCCCCTCCCCCACCCAGGAATAAAATGCCTACAAAGCTTCCTCAGCTGACCCTGGAGGGCAAAAGTGGGAGTCATTCGGTGTGATACATGATCAGGCTTAGATACAGCCTTTGGAGAAAATCTTCCTACTCTTTTCCTCTAGGGGAAATCCTTATCTAGACTTTTCAGGAATTCATTTTGATTAAAATATGATTGAAGCAAGATAAATCTATGGCAGACTGCATAGTTTTCTATCACCACAAAGTTAATGGTGAAAAAATGTCTGGCCATGTTGTAAATCCATTAGAATGAATTAATGGTTCCACTGACATACTCAAAATAAATATATGCCTGTCATAAATGTAATCAAATAATTCAGTGGAAAAATTAAATGTTGAAACAATTACCCACAAGGTTTGAAGCATTATGAAAATATTATGGAAAAGAAAAATGGGAGTTGTTATTAATAGAACATGGAGATTTTCATGTCTTTGGGGTTTTCTTTTTCCTCATTCCCTCATAGTGAAAGGATAAAAAAAAAAAAAAAAAAAGCTTCCAGGACAAATAGAAACTAAAGAAATTTGTGATCAATAAACAAGCTCTAAGAGAAATATTAATATTTACAGAGGGCCTTTTATGTGCCACTAAGTACTTTGATATCCATCATCCCATTTGATTATCAGAATAAGCCTTCTAGTTCATTTTACAGAGAAGGTAAAAATAACTGAAGCTTTAGAGATGTCAAATAGCATGCCCAAGACTACACAGCCAATCAGTGGCTAAGTTAGCATTGCAGGTAAGGTCTGTGTGACTCCAAGATACCATGCTCCTTCATCTCTGTCACACAGCCTGTCACTTCAGCCCTCCATTCCACACTGCCTCTCTAGACAAGCCACAGGCTGCGATCTTCATTATTCCCGTGCTGCCTTGTCTCCTCCTCATCCCCTAGCAGTCAAGGAACATGGATTTCTTTTCCTGGCCCAATGACTGTATCCTTTACTTCTATTGAATGTTTAAAGTACAAGTGTAAAGGACCAGTAACGTAAATAAATAAATAAATAGCCAAAAGAAGATAAGAGGCAAATAATGCAATTGGGGGTTCTCTGAGCCTACAGAAATCTGCCTATTAATATAAGTCCCTGGTGGTGAGAAGGTACTGGGAGGGCAGCCAACAGTAAGTGGGAGTGGGTGTGGGAAAATGCAAAAGAAAGAAGGAAAGCTGCTAAAAAAGACTGGCCATATGTAGCAAATTATAAATTCTCTGGCTGCAAGTATAATTTCTGCAAGTCCAGGGCCTCTTAAGGGAGCACACCTCAGACACACTGCAAGAACCACCGAGGAGGACTTAGTGGATGCCCAGAAAGGGCCACCAAATCATAGGAAGGTGTGAAGCTTCTCCAGGATCTGGGTGGCTGGAACAGTGGTTTCAAAGACTGCGCCCCTGGTGTTAACAGAGATAATGGTATTGTATCAGGGCTGTCTCCTAATCCCAGTCCAGCTTCAACCTGTAAAATAGCTGACACCCAGGCATAATCCAAATCTTGGGAGTTTCTGAACACGTATGAAAATATTTTTTAGTCCAAGTTATGGTCATCAAACAAAGCAGACGGAGAGTAAAGGAAATGTCTGTGTTCTGATTAATACAGACCACCGATACAGGAGCACGCACAGAGAGCACTGCAAAGTGGAGGCCAAGGAGATACTTGGTGTAGCCTGAAAGTCCCTTACCCACAATGTTCCTCTCTCTTATCCAGAAACAGTCAAAAATTCCCACATCACTTTCTCTTTTCTAATGAAACCTTCAAAGATCCCTGTTAGGATGTAAACATTATCCTGGAGAATTAAACCAAGGAGCTAATGCCATCTATAAACACTGCAGGTCAAAAATGTTTATTAGAATGGTTTAAAGTTACAAAACAGGGAAGAGATACAGTAATTCCCAGGATTCAGAGCAGAAGAAGCCACAAAGCAGATTTAGTGCAGCCCTATTGTCTTTATACTAGCTTGGCCCCTGAGAGAACACAGAAAGAAGGCAACCTCTAGTACAACAGCAGATAGCACTTCAGTACAACTCTTCACAACCTAACATCCTACTCCCCACCTCTTACCAGCACGTCATCGTTTTATCCAGTAAATTCCAGTGATGTGTCTCCACTCTTTCTGTCCTCTTCCAGGTCTGCCAGGAGTTTAAATAACAGGGGAGGGAGGTATGGAGACCGTTCCACGAGCACCAGCCTATAAAAGGGAGGAGGTTTTGCTAATTTCCACCTTACAACCTGCCCCAGGCATAGCAAGGACTTCCCTGTATGACACCGCAGCTCTCTGCCCCCAGAAATTAAACAGGACTTCTCTCAAGTCTGCAGACCCTGACTACATTTCCAATACAGAACAGGATTTGTTTTGACTTTCAGACAACTTCTCAGTAATATTTCTGTTAGGTAAAGTGGGCCTTTTTTTTAATGCCTGTGTTTCTGCATGCTTTTTCCATTTTTTGACACATATATGAAGATACCCCTCCAACTTTTACTTTCGTTGGATGCTAGGATACCCATAAGTTCCATGTACCTGGGCTCCATCACAGCAATCAATTCACCCCAGGTCTTACCATCAAGTGGTTTCCAACTTCTTTATCTTTCCCTTCTATATTTTAGGGTATTATAACTCTGTAAACTATTTGAGATTCTTTTTGCAATTAGGCAGTGTAAAACTCATGAAATCATAAAGGGATATTTACGAGCCCTATTTCTCCACATGCAAACACTACACGCAGTGTGGCATGGTGGAAAGCACGCTGGGGTAGGAGGCGGGGACCAGATCCTGGCGGCAGGGATCTGCCACCACCCGCAGAGCTCTGAGGCCCGCAGGGCCTGTGTCTTGTCTGTGTAGTGAGGCGCGAAGAGTGGGGCGCTCTCTGAGGACCATGCCAGAGGCCTGGGTCTGTATTTGGAACAGTTTATTAAAGGGTGTTTTGTCATCTGTCTACTTCCTCTCTTCAGACATCTTTTTCATCTACAGTACATGTCTAAAATGAGTAGCAGAGACAAGATGTGATGACACGTCTGGCATCAGGAAATACTATGAAAACAGAGCTGAGCAGACATGGGGAGCACCATGAAATGTGGAGCCTCCTTCTGGCTTCAAATTCTTCACTCCACACACCTTTCTAATTGACCACAAGAAAAGGTGCTATCTCTTTGAACCTTCCAATTAGCTCCTTTTCTCCCCCTCTTTGTAATCATCAGCCCAAGTACAAGTTGATTGTGGTCACGGTGCTGCTTGTCAATGTGGTGGATTGGCCTGGCGGTGAGTGGGCTGGGGTAGCTTTGCCCCCACCGGCGGAGATGTTGAAAACACTGAACAATTAGGACAGGGTCCCATGCAATCAGAATGAGCACCCAATCAACAGTACAGACATGGGCTGGCCTGCCACACAGCTGCGTCCCAGCTGAGTGCCAGCCCCGCCTGCTTCCACTAGACTCCCGTTCTGGCTCCTCGCATAGAAAGGAGGACACAGAAATTTGGTTGCTAGTGCTGGGCCTATAATTCTGGCCCTGGTGACCCCAGCACCTCCTGGAGACGGGATTTACTTGCAAAGTGCTGTAATCTGCAAGACAGGTGCTTGACTAAGGAGATATGGTCTCCAACTGTCTATCATCTGACTATCCAGCCACCCATCCCTTCTCTCTCCTTCTTCCCCCCCACCCTGTACTCCCTACACTCTATCTTTATTTGAAAAATATTTTAAGTGCCAACAAAAATTAGATTCTTAACAATAGCTTCTCTCTAACCCCCTTGTCCCATCCCCCTGGCCTCACCCATCTGAAATAACTGTCATTCTAAACCCCATGTTCAACATTCCCTCAGTATTTTTTGTTTTGTTTTGTTTTTGTTTTTGGTGGGAGGTAGTTTTATTACATTTATACTTGCTCACAAAAATCATAATTTTATTTTGGTTGTTTCTGATTCCATAATAATTATATCATGATGTTTGTTCTCTTCTGAAACTCTATTTTAGCTAAACATTACATTGCTAAGATTCACCCATAAGTTTGCAGTGAAGGCTATTTTTAAAGTGACCTCCATTTTCTGATTAAAAAAAAAAAAAAAAGGAAGGAAGGAAGAAACCCAAGCTTACTGTAGAAACTCTAGAAAACACCCAAAAAATTCAAAAAAGAAAGTAAAACTTACCATGATCCTGTATTTCTTTTGGTCTTTGTCTTTCCAATACACACATTATTTTTTCTCCCCAAATTGCATTCATGTTGCATTAACAATAAGCAAGCAAGTAAGCAGGTAATTACAAATTTTGATAAGTGCAATGATGGAAAGAAACAGAGTACAGTTTGTTTTCTGTGTAATAATGGGTAGAAGTCATTG
Organism: Mustela nivalis; assembly: GCF_964662115.1. Taxonomy (NCBI): domain Eukaryota; kingdom Metazoa; phylum Chordata; class Mammalia; order Carnivora; family Mustelidae; genus Mustela; species Mustela nivalis. The sequence continues at coordinate 28,762,383 of NC_139034.1, forward strand.
AATTATAAATATATCGGGCAAATTTCATGGTATGTGAGTACTATCTTAATGAAGCCATTTTTTAAATACAACTATAGGGAGACATCTGGGTGGCTCAGCTGGTTAAGTGTCTGCCTTCAGCTCAGGTCATGGTCCCAGGGTCCTGGGATTGAGCCCCACATCAGGCTCCCTGCTTCTCCCTGTCCTCCCCACTTTTGCTCTCTCTCACTATCTCTATCTCTTTCTCTCAAATAAATAAATATTTTTAAATAAATAATAAATAGGGGTGCCTGGGGTCCTGGGGTCGAGCCCTGTGCTGACCAGGGAGCCTGCATCCCCCTCTCACCTTCCCCCTACTTGTGTTTCCTCTCTCCCTGTCTCTCTCTCTTTCTCTCTCTCTCTCTGTCAAATAAATAAATAAAATATTTTAAAAATAGAAATAAAAATAAAATAAAATAAATTAAAATAAATAAAAAGAATAATGGGGGAAGAATAGAGGACTGACTTAAGGTAGACAAGGAAAAGTTCTAGTATACATTATATAGAAAGAGAAACTAGAAGATAATTTGGCAAGGCAATTAATATTTGAAATATATTTGATTTGTTGCTATGCATGCTCTTGGGAGACCTAACAATTTTCATCGACAATGTGTTTTTTGTCTTGCTTTTCCATTTTGTTATCCTTTTTTTTAGGTTATTTTTCTTTATTTATTTTAATAACAATGTGTTTTATTACATCATTTCTTACTGGCATTATTTTAAAAACTGTTTTCTTTACATAAGACATGCCAAAATTCTAGAATACCAGCTATCAAGATTTCGTAAATAGGTCATATTTGTAACCTGAGCACAAAAAATAATAAAACAGATTTCCTCAGATTTTATGCTGAAAAATCTATTTAGACAAATCATTTTAGAATTAAAGTTTGAGAAAATTCTTACTACATCCTGATCAGCTGAAAGGTCAACAGGAATCTTGTAATGAAAGTAAAATCACTTTTGTTAGTACAGTTAAGTATATTCAGGACTTGTATAACTGACTTGTGTCAAGTACTTACCACAGTATCTCTATGAATTTCATTACCATCTTACAGCTAAGGACACAAGCCCTGAGAGGTAGACAGTTTGCCAAAGTGAATCATGTACAGCTAGCATGTCCATTCATTATTGCTGGTTCATGGTTATCCAAACAGTACAAAATGGAGATTTAGCAAATATCAAGTTAAATGCCTCAATAAAGACACCCCCATTGAATAATTTGATTTGATTAACATCTGAAATCTGACCAATGTATACAAATTAGAAGAAAAATTATAGTTGGTGGAGACCAATATAACCCTATTAGTCAAGACTTTTTCGATTACAGTTATAAAAATCCAATTAAAAGAACACTTTTAAAAGAAGCACATATGGAATCCCATAATCAGAAAAGTCAGGGACATTCCTGATTTTAAGCATTACTGGGGTACAAATAATATCATCAGTAATCTGCCTCTTGGCCTCCATCCCCTAGCCTTGCTTCCTCTGTGTTGACTCCTTTCTCAGACTGTCTCTCTCCAAAAGCAGCAAAGAGGGCCACTGGCAGCTTTAGACTTTTACTGTCCTTATAGCTAATGAGCCAGCAAAAAGACACCTCATCCCAGACACCTCCAGCAAGAGCCCCAGCGCAGGCTTATTCAGGCAGCCTGAGTCGGTGTCCACTCCTGAGCCATCACAGAAGGCAGATGGATGAATGGAGTAGTTTAATGGCCCAAGCCTGGATAGTGTGCCCTAGGCACAGACATTGCAGTCAGTCCCATCAGAATTCAAGGCCTAGAACCTGGGAAGGAATGGCACTCACAGAGACATCAGGCAGACAAACAACTTGCCTGCCACAGTGACTACATCCCATGGTTTACTCCTCTGGTAATAAAGACGGCAGCCTTTGGCTTTGGAAATGTATCAAGTGTCATGTCTCAGCTTCACAGACAATGCTATTTTAACGTGAGACTGTAAAATGATTAGTCTTGAATCATAGCCAGAGGGAAAATTTAGGGAAGGTCTACAGGGGCCACCTCACCTCTGAATTGAGATGAGAAATGTCTGGGGTGGGATACTTCCGAAGGCCAGAGTACTGGCTCCTGGTTCAGCACATGTGTCTGCATATGGGTGCCCTGGCATTCGGCACTGGTGGATCACCCATTACAGCTTCCTGACTTGGAATGCAAAGCTGTTAAATTCAATGAGACAGACTAACATCTTGGAAGCATTCATATTCCTTTGATGTGCATGTGAAAACATTAAGATGAAACATCTCTGAATATCTTTTTGGCAACTTTATGTCGTACAAGATTTCTGTAGGCTAAAGTAGTGGAGTCTTGGTTTTTATATAGAGCTCTCTAGATTTTATATTATTTGTTTTTTAATACTATGTTATATACCAGCGAGCTAAGAAAAAAAAAAAAAGATCATGTCAACATGTATGTTTCTTTGAAAATACAATTCAAAAGATAATTGTATTTACAGCTGCAATATATAACTTAGTATTTAGCATGATACTCCAGTCGTAACAAGGTATCTTTTGAAACAAACCTTCTAGAAAATCAGAATATCTCCAACCCAATTCCTACTAGTGAGCCCCAGAATACATAGTATCTGTATAGCATCCCAAAACTAGGATTTTAAGGCCCACACAAAGGAAAACTGCTTCTATTAATGAGCCAACAGTGTAACACCATGACCAATTTGAATAACCCAACTCTGAGTTCTTCAGCAAGAAAATCTTTGCTAAGGAAAAGGGGTCCCAGTTTGAGCCTAAGCCATGTCTATAGCTAGAATTCAAATTTCTGGGGTCATGTCTTAAAAACAAGTGCAACAACTCAACGAGAAGGTATTGGCTTGAGAGACTGGGGTGAGAAACCAGTTGAAAATCATTCACCCTGAGGTGAAAACATTTGCATGAGCTTGGCCCAACATCAATGCCCCAGTCTTAGAAGGCACAGCATGGTGTCAGCATATGAAGAAAGAAAGAAAGAAAGAAAGAAAGAGAGAGAGAGAGAGAGAGAAAGAAAGAGAGAGAAAGAGAAAGAAAAATAAAATCTCTATAAAAGGATTTTTGTTAAAAAAACGATAGCCTAGATTCACACTTAAGATTCTGCTCCATCCCAAAACCCTAGTAAGAAAGAGATTTTCTTAAAGGCATAAGCCCATAAGGGTAAATGTGAAGATGGAGAATTGATTACAGCAAAAATATTTTGGAAGCTAGAAAACTGATGAAAAAATGGTAACTGGTAGCATAAAACAAAAAAAGCTGTATCCTAATCTGGCATCTGGGGAAAGCCCAGGAGCAACTCCAATTTATTCCTCAGAACTTTGAAAAGGCTTGGGCACCTCTGGAAATAGGTTAAAAGAACAGACTAAAATAGATTTCTTTAAAAGTCTTCAGCTTTCCAACCACCTCTAAGATAACAAAGGCTTATTCTCTAGAAACAGATCTCTGGGTTGAGAGACAACAGTGCCATTGAGGGTAGGTGTACCACACTAAAAACAGGAAGATGAAGTAAAAACAGGAAGATGTTAAGACTCCCGGGTTGTTCTCTTACTCAGTTCCCATAATGCTAACAATCAAGCTTATACCTCCTGACAGGAGTTTGGAAGAGCCTTCTCCAACCAGCCCATGAGAAAAAAACCCCTAATTATTAACATCAGAAATCCACCTACAAACAGCCCAGTCAGATCACCTTCAAGTATACCACACACACACAAGGGTTTCCAACCTGCTCCTGATACCCCATTTTTACATATGAGCAGGCAATTAAGGATACCAGATATTGGAGGAGAACTTCTACTGAAATACAAATACAAAATAAGCATAAAGAAAAAAACACCCTAGAAGAAGCAGACAATGCAAGAAAAGCGAACTACAAGAAACTCTATCAGTAATGACCTCAGAGAGATAAGGGAGAATACTGCACTTATGAACACACACACACACAACACCCTGATTTTTAATGTCTTCAAAGAACAACAGAAAAAAGCCTTCGAACATAAAAATGTCACAGTAGAAATGAAAAACTCATTAAAATGGCTGGAAATTAAAATTCAAGACGCATAGTATTCCATATTAAAAAAATAATAATAAAAAAAATAAATAAAATTCAAGACGCTTCTCAGGAAGTACACCAAAAAAAAAAAAAAAATAGAAAATAGAAGAGAAAACAAGAAAGCTAATTTATAACAACATACATATATATGTACTGAAATACATCATTACACAAAATACAAATATATCAACATATATACGAATATACATTAAATATATATGAAACACCTCCTCATTCCATACACCAAAAAATATGTAGGGTATGTGTATATAATATGCTATATAGTTATGTGCTATATATGTTACTCACCTACATATTGCAAGCAACCATAGAAATCTTGCAATTTTCTCTTCTAAATAGCCAACCAAGGATACTACATCAAATGGACGTGGTGGAGAGGGAGAGAAGAGGAACGGCCTAGAATGTGAAGGCGGAAGAGATTGCCAACCCAAACATAGTCACTAGATCCCTGGAATCTTGATGGAGAAGGCAAAGAGTGAACAGGAATGACCAGGGTGCTCTCAATTTGGGACCCATCCTGGGTCCCAGTTTAGGGGTTAACTATGAACTCCAAAAAAGAAAAAATGGTGCCTACTTAGATTCTTTAATCAGAGCATTTCAAGAGCTTGCTTCCAGCCCCTATGTCAGAGAAGCTGCTTTTGTGCTGGGCCAGTCAGAACACATGACCACACAGTGTGGAGATAGCTCCTCTCCATTCACATGGTGGTCAAATTATCTGTAGCACATAGCTTGGAAGGTTGGAAAGTGTGCTTCAGTATTATTCTCATGACACTCTGCATAATTCTGTGGAATTCTGTCCTTATAGCTAATGAGCCAGCCATAATTCTGTGGAATTCTGAAGTGGGGACAGTCCAGAGCATGGGAGCAAACATGGAAGTATGGCTCCAGAGATCTGTGGTAGTAAACACAGCCCTAGAGGATCAAAGTTGAAGGCATGGCCTGTGCGAGCCCTCCACCCTACTCACTCCCACAGCACCGTAACATGCATTTACCCTGTGCAGTGTGGTTAAAATAAACAAGTGCAGATATGACATATATATCTCAAAGATTTATAAGACCACCGTCCTTCTGGTTGAATCCCAATTCTTGTAACCATACATAATTTCAAAATAATGCAAACATCATGAAGGACATAGATCCCCTTTATACTTCTTAACACCTTCTTTCTTCTCCCTCTATTTCCTTTACAAACTATAATTGCTCTCAAACCGCTCTCCCCAAATGCTCTTCCAGCCTTTGCTCCCAAAAGCCCCATGGATAGTTCACCTTCCTCCCACCAAGCACAGAAAAGCAGAATCCTGCTCAGGAATGGGGACAGGTTTAAAAACTGGAAGTGTTCTTATATTAGTAACCTTTATTTTTTTCATACTGCAAGAAAGAAGTAGGAAAGACATTAGCCAAAGAGTTCTTCTAAGGTGGTACGTGTGTGTGAGTGTGTGTGTGTGTGTGTGTGTGTGAGAGAGAGAGAGAGAGACAGGAGAAATTTAACGATGTCTGAAGACAGGTGAAATTGTTGGGTACACCTACATTCTATAAACTGGATTTAGGTAAAGAAAATTACTACTGAGAAACTGTGGAGAAGGAATAATGTGAACTCATAACCTGGTCAAGTCTATTCACACAGACAGCTTTAATACCAGTGCAAACACAATGAATAAATATATTCAACATCGATAAAGGCAAGCTGAAGTTGAAAAGGAACTTGGAAAATCAAAAATCCTGTTGTTTGGGATAAATTTTCTCCAGAGGACTGAAAGCCAGCTTTGGGGGCAGCCCACAAAGAGAACAGATGGCTAGAGATATGACCACTGGCTCACACTGGCTACTTCAGGCCTGCTAGGAAAAAGAAAAACCATAATAAGACTGGGTTTATTATATTTCACTTGTAATTCTTTTATTTTGGTGAGATATTCTTTCCTTTGACTTGACCACACAAGTAACATGTGGTTTTGTTTATCACATTGTGAAAGGAAAGAAAACTGGAACAGAGGTGCAAAGCACAGAGGGCAGGGGTGTGAGTTGCTTTGTTCTACACTGACATGAAATCAAGTCCCCCGAAATACATGAAAACCATAAAAACCTAGTCTCCATAAAAGAAACATTTTTCTCTTAATATTCTATGGGTCTTTTCCAAGCTGTCTGCAATAAGCCAGTATAACTTTTATAATCACTTTTACACAAAGAACTTGTAAAAAATCTTGAATGGGCCTTCCTTCTTTGCCAACACTACTGAGAAAGCTCTTGGTAGCTCATGCAAGTCAGTGAATTCCTCGATGCCAGGATCAGCGCTTGAGAGATTTCCAGTGGCTGTGGCACTGGGGAGAAGCATTGCTGCAATGTTGTCCCATAAGTGGCACAACAGCAGCAATGTGTAATAGCTCTTCTGGGTTCAGCTGACTGACAGCTTGACTGCCACTGACATAGCGGACTAACACTTCCTGCCTGGGAACACCTACAATGCTTGACATCTGACCGTGACATCTGACCATTCAAAGAGAGGAGACAAGAGAAACAAGTGGTCAAAGTAACAGTGAGAACAAGCGAAAGACTCCATTGCGCTGGTTGTTGTAGTGCTTTCCTTGAAAGAATAATACTTACTCTCGAGAGAATTCCAGCCTAAAATAAAGAACACAAATGGGAACCCACGGTCCAGAATAGATGGAAATATTCAGAGACTGGAAAATAAATATATGTTAACCTTTATTCTATTGGGCATATTGCCAAGACAAGCCCTCTCTCATTCTCATTACCTTCCCAGTTGCTCCCAGAGTCAGAAGGAGTCCCAGCCCTGTGCCTTTTCTCAATGCAGATTCATTCCAAACTGAGGGAGTGCTAGCTGGCCAGAACTGCCTCCAGTGAACCTGTGTGTAAAATGTTAGATCCTGGTGAATTTTACTCTCTTTTTATTTTTTTTTTTAAGATTTTATTTGTGTATTTGACAGATAGAGATCACAAGCAAGCAGAGAGGCAGGCAGAGAGAGAGGAAGAAGCAGGCTCCCCGCTGAGCAAAGAGCCCAATGTGGGGCTCGATCCCAGGACCCTGGGATCATGACCTGAGCCGAAGGCAGAGGTTTTAACCCACTGAGCCACCCAGGCGCCCCTACTCTCTTTTTAAATAGCAGAACAACACCCCCCTTAGCTTGAATTTTTTTTGTTTCATATTGCCATTATATGGATTCTTCACTTTTTCAGATTATGAACTTTTTGTGCATGCAGAGTTATATCAGAAGAGTGAATATATGCCCACTCTTTTAACATGGCTTGAATGTACCTAGTGGTGAATTCCTGAACGCACAAGTTTTGTGTGAATGAGAATAACATTTAGTGTCCCAGCTATGCTGTGTAGGGTTAAAACATGTTAGATCTGGCAGACTCAAGCATTAAGTAGAAGGCAATAATTAGTGTCAGGCTCCCTGCTTGGAAATGCTATTACTAGCTTATTTTCCTTCCAGTGAGTTATATTGCAACATGAACTGAATTTTGACAATAGGCTATCTCAAGCCCATATGAAATGTAAAACCATCTTTCTTTCTATGAGATTTTTAAATTTCTTAGGAAATATCTCTGGAAATGGATTGGAAAGACCCTTTTCTAAATTTACATAAACGCCAATTCTCGAGGAGTTTTCTAAAGAGCATTCTGAAGGACCGATATGTGTTACGGATTCTGAGAGCAGGTCCTTGGCTAGCCCTCCTGAAGAGCAGAGACAATACACAGAGACCTTGAGAACAAGAGCAAAAGAGGGAGCTGCTACTCCCAATAAGTGTGTCCTAAAGCCACTGAGTTTCCCAGACTCTCCCCCCAAAACTAATGCTCACCTAGGAAACACTAGTTTGACAGATGTTTCTACTGAAGAGCTTGAGAAACATCATAAGCTGCAAATGATCAAAAGATGATTCCCCTTAAAGGGCAATGGATAGACTGGACAAGAACAGTAGGGTATATTTGAACAAAAGGGTTTGAGGGATATTCTCCTTACAACAGTGGAGGACTTTCCAAAAACTGTGTGTGGTCTGTACCATGTTTTCTCAATTTATTAGTGCTGTTCAAATATAACGGTAGAATCAACTCAGTGTGTGTGCTGGAAACTCCAGCCCCTTTTCCAAAAACACCCTCTTGTCATCACCTCAGACACTGTCATTCTAATCAGTATCATATTCCAGACAATAAAATGGCAGAAGGAAGAGAAAGGAAAAAAACCTATTGCTCAGAAACCTAACCACTACTAAGCTCAACACCTCCAAATAGGGCTCTTAGAGTTACCACCTCCTTCTGAGCTGAACCACTCCGACCTGGGGCTCATCCTGCATGGCTGGGTGAGGACCTTTTCAAATGTCACATCTCAAGACACGTCAAATGTCTTCATTTCTTTACCTCCTCTCACTCCTCAACTCATTCCCATCTGGCCTTATTACTCCACACTTACTATTCCATCAAAGCAGCTTTTACTAAGGCCACTAAGACCTGAGGTGACCATGTGTCCAGACCTTGTCTTACTAGATTTCTCAGCAGCAGTTGACCTTGGTAACCACTTCTCCCTCAAAGCCCTCTCTCTCTTCAGTTGCACTGGCTTCACTCCCCTTGTTTTCCTTCCAGCTCTTCGCTGTTCCTCATCACTGTCCCTTCATAGCTCTTTCCTCTTGGCCCAGCTTTTGCATGCTGGCATTATTCAGTAGAAGCTCACTTTTCTTTTTATTGTATATTCTTTCCCTATGCCATCTTTTCCACACCCATAGCCAGCACTCTACACAATTCCAAGAGACACTATGCCTACCAGTCTATGTAACTGGCTCTCCCTCAAGTTGTAAAATGCATGGCTTTGTTTGGTCATAAGGACAGTTCTATCCACCCCTGTGGCTTTGCTATCCATCCATACTTTACAGGTCACAAAGTGTCCACATCAGGCCCAGACAACAATGAAAGTCAAACTCACATATACAACTGAATACTTGACCACTTGCTCATCTCAAAGATACTTCAAACACAATGTCCCAAACTGAACCCATGTTCTTCCTAGACTAATATTTTAACATTCCCTACCTTGGTAATGGTGCCAGCATCCATCATGTTGCCCAAATTAGAGCCCAGGAGGTGTTCTTGTCCCTCCCCCTTTGCTGCCATCAACAAATGATCTGTTTCATATTGGTTATCTGTCTCCTTTCATTACATTGTAAGTCTTTTGAATGTTGGGTTCTCTCTCACCATCACATCTCTAGAGCTAGAGGGATGTCTATCATATAACATTTGTTGAATGAAATAATAAAGTCCTATTGATTTTATCTATCTCTTAAGTCACCGCCGTCAGCACCCAGCACCCTTGCCTAGGTTGCTTCCTCAGGTTTCCCCTCTTTTTTTAGTTAATGTCTATTCATCTTTAAAATTCCAGTTCAATGTCATTTCCTCAGGGAACTTCCTCTGGTGTTCCAAACTGGGCCAGGGCTTCTTCAAATGCCACTACAGCTCTTTTTACTTGATACTTCTTTCCCTATCTGTTTGTCACAACATTTTTATCTTTCATCCAACCTTGATCTAAATCATTATTCTACTTTCTATCCCTTAAAATTAGTTCCTTTTTTTAAAAGATATTTATTTACTTATTTGACAGAGAGAAAGACAGAGCACAAGCAGGGGGAGTGGCAGGCAGAGGGAGAAGCAGGCTCCCCTCTGAGCAGGAAGACCCTGGGACCATGACCTGAGCTGAAAGCAGACACTTAACTGACTGAGTCACCCAGGTTCACCACCTCAAAATTATTTATTAGTTCATCCAAAAGAGTACTAAATCCCAGGTATCGAACTAGGTGCTAAGAATCCCAAGAGATTAAATGTTAATTAGTACTTCAGAGAAGGAGACAAAGATATGTAAATATATAATACAGTATGCAATATCTGCAAAAATAAATCTAGAAGCTAGAGAGCACAGCAGAAAGAGTGATTAATCCCATCCATGTGGGAGTGGCCAGAAAAGTCTCACTAAATGGGTTTTACAAGGAGATCTTTTACTCTTACTTCCTCATAGATTATTCCTACATTCAGAACACTTGTGAAAATTGTTATCACCCAGTAGCTCTAAAAGTCAACTCTAGATGGTCTGAGTCTAGAAGACTTTGCTGTCCACCTCCAAGGCGTCCCCTTTCTGTGGACTCACAAGATCCTGAAACATCTCCACTTTCCTTCATTTCCATTGACCCTTCCCACCCCGCTCTCTCTTTCCTTTAAAAAGTACTCTATTGTACTCACTTTCACTATATGTTATAAGTTATATCTTCTTAGAGTAGGTAAATTTTACAAGAGGCCCTTGAAAGAAATTGCTACCCTAAGAAATGAGTCTCCACAATCAGGTGGAGAGTCTGCTCCAAACCCTTTAGTTTACAACAACAGGCAAGACCTTGTATTCTGCCTGTAAGTAAGGCCAACACTGCCAAAACAAACATGACTTTCCAAGTTTGCTAATTGTATGTGTTTCTTGGGTTACTTCTTTTTCCAACAAACATGAGAGCAACTTGAAATGACCATCACACCTGACTTTTGAAAAGAACATTACCTGTTGTGAAAGATATTATATGTCAAGGAAAATCCAACAACACTCAGCTCATCTGTGACATTTGCCTGGACTGCTCTTCCCTTTTCTTCATGCTTGGCCAACTCCTATTCTTCATTTAGCCTCAAACATCCCTCAAACCTCACTTCCAGGGAACCCTTTCTCTTCTGCTGACTCTAACTCTCATGGTAGTCTGTGCTCTCTTCCAGAATACTTACACACATGTAATTACTTATTTAAACTTCACAGAAGATGGGTCTGTCTTGTTTTCAGCTGTAACTCCTGGCTTAACACAGTCCCTGGTACATAGAAGGTTTTCAAAGACACTATTCATTTAATTGAGTTGTTATATCTGTGCCTTCTACATGCTTCTATTCCTACAACCAACACGTTATACTGTAATTTATTTGCTTTCATGTCTATCTACTTCCCTTCACATTAAATCCCTTCAAAGAAATCATAAGTTATTCATTTTTAATTCCCAGAGTCTAGGACATTTTGGGCCCCTCAATAAATGTGGAAAAGAAGAAAAGAAGGGAAAGAGGATAAGAGAAAGGTAGTGAGGGAAGGAAAAAAATCTCACTGGTTAACATTTCGACAATTCCAGTTGGGTCTTAGTAATATCAAACTTATATATTTATAGAGAATTACAAAAAAGAATTGTAAAAGCAGAGAATCAGGCTCTCAGTTTTTGAAAACTCAAAAATTCAGAAAAATTCCAAATTTCTTCTTTTTTAAGATTTATTTATTCCTTAGAGAGAGAGAGAGAATTGAGGGTAGGGGCAGAGGGAGAGGGAGAAAGAGAATCTCAAGCAGAATCATCACTGAGTGTGGAGCCTGACACAGGACTTGATCTCATGACCCTGATCATGACCTGAGCCAAAACCAAGATTCAGATGTTTAACAGACTAAGCCACCCAGGTGCCCCACAAAAATCCCAAAATTCTTGGAAGTTTATTGAGTGAGCATGTTTGTCAAGACCTATAGCACTCTGATTGCCCTCCTTGTGAATAAAGTAGGAAAACCTAACATTTAAAAACACCTGCTATATGCCAGATGCTAACAGCAAAAGCCTAACTGAATATTCATTAAGTTGTTACTAGGTATCAAGCATTTGACCCTGGGGATCAAAGATTTGTTATTACCCATTTTTAAAATATGACTCCTAGAACTGAACACAATATTTCTATTGTGTTTTGACCAATACAGGCATTTGGGATGTTCTTTCTCTAGTACTCCAGCCTAGGATTCAACTAGATCATTTTGCAGCTATAACTTTTGGGTTGTCTAACACTGTGCTTATGGTTAACCAACTCTTCTCTAACACTTTTTGATTTAAATACCCTCAAATCAGGTTTTCCCCCAGTTTGGACGGAGTCAATTGATTTCAAAATCTAAACTGAATATTTTACACTTTTTACTTTACACTGGTTTCACCATTTCTCAAATCTGGTAAAAAAAAAAATGTTTAATTCTTGATTATATCATCAAACATATAAGAGTGGCAGCCTAAGACCACAAAATGATCTTTAGCAAGTCTCTTGACTTCTCTGCCAAGGCTACCCTTGAACAACTTCAGGGACCCCATTTACCCCATAGCCAAACAGCACCTATACAAACAGCCCCCTCCTGATGTTGTGCAGTGGCCCAGGCTTGGGATTTGCCATTGTTCATGTATAAAATCAATGGGTTGGAACAAAATCTCATTCTGTAATTTGGAGTCACTTACACTTTTGATAAATATTCCTTCTATGCTCTATCTTATTTACTGATAAAATTACTGAATATAAGCAACATACAGAGGAATATGTGTATATCCCAGGTCTCACTTTCTGTTCTCGAGAGGCTTCTTTAACTAGGTCAACAGTCATCCTTCACTTCCTTTAGAGCACCATAGGTCTTCAAAAGTGTGGAAGACAGCAACTTGCCACTTCCTTGTCACACTGAGCAAAATCTTCATGAGCTACAACATATAACAGTGTGAAACATTCTGAAAGTCCCTGAAATAAAAAAAGCTGATTGACAATTCATCTTGTCAACCAAGGAAATAACATAACTAAAAGTTACTGATACCTGGCATTGTGATCTATTATGTGCCTTCCTCTTTCAGTTTTACTGAACTAGGCAAACATCCATAATAGTGAAACATGACTGGCTGATCCCAACAAGACAGGGAAATGCTACACAACATAACTCTGGTAGAAGATGAAGCCAATAGCACTACATTTCTATATTAGGTTACTAACATATCTCCTGAAAATGGATAGTAAATTAGGAAATAACTCAATGAAAGGAAATATTTGAAGTGTTCTGTTATCTATAAAAGTCAAAAATTAACACATGTAAAATCCTTCCTGCAATGGCCAAGAGCTTAGTGAGTTCAAGAAACTGAAAGAAACCAGGGTGCCTGGGTGGCTCAGTGGGTTGAGCCACTGCCTTTGGCTCAGGTCATGATCTCAGGGTCCTGGGATCGAGTCCCACATCGGGCTCTCTGCTCAGCAGGGAGCCTGCTTCCCTCTCTCTCTCTGCCTGCCTCTCTTGTGATCTCTGTCTGTCAAAAAAACAAATAAAATCTTAAAAAAAAAAAAAAAAAGAAAGAAAGAAAGAAACCAGAGTGGTAAAAGCACAGTAGGCAAGGGGAAGAGTAGTGGAAAATAAGCCAAGAGGAACCAGATCATACAGATTTGTAGGCCTTGTCAAGGATCTTGGGCTTCATCCCAAGTGTGACTAATACTGTTGATCAAAAGTAGAAAAATGGGCTAGTAAATAAGGTTATAGCATCACCACAGACAACCCATCACTGATTTCCAAAGTGTGTTCTAAACACTTATCTGTGGAATAGATGTTTTGTTGTGTATTTTCTCATCTTTTATCCAAAACAAGATTTCTCAAGATTTCTTCTTTGAGAAATCCTACAGTAAAGGAATTTGTTCACTTTCACAACTTTCCAAACTGATTTGACTTCAGAGATGTTTTATTTCCCCCAAGTAACATCAGTTAAAATCCCAAGAAACTACCATTTGTGAAACATCTTTTCATAAATATTGCTATCTATCCACTTTAAAGGATCATATATGGGAAGTCTGTAGAAAAATGAAAATAATCCCATGATGGCAACTATATAAAAATATGAATGCATATGAAGGTAACTGGCAACCATTAAAATATCCATTATGTAGGGGGCACCTGGTTGGCTCAGTCATTAGAGCTTGCCAACTCTTGATCATGGGGTTGTGAGTTCAAGACCCATGATGGGCATAGAGATTACTTCAAAATAAAATCATGAAAATAGCACCTGGGTGGCCTGGTCAGTTAAGCCTCTGACTCTTAATTTCGGTTCAAGTCATGATTTTAGGGTCTTGAGATCAAGCCCCATATCAGGCTCTGCACTCGGCAGGGGGTCTGCTTGGGAAACTCTCTCTCCTCCTCCCTCCATGTTTGCTCACTCTCTCTTTCTCTAAAATAAATAAATAAATCTTAAAAAAAACAAGAAAATAAAATCTTTTAAAATCTGTTACTTAGGATGACAGATTTATCAGTGGTTTTATTTCTTATTAAGTCTTCCTTAATTATGATATATACCATTTTTTCAATTAAAAATTATATAGTAAAAAATTATGAATGTTATATTTTTTAAGGTATTTGAAGTTTTGCCAATTCAACCAATCCTTGGGTTGCTTCACAAATTTCACTTCATTAGTGTGTCTAGAGACTATGAAAGCTACATTTTATGATGGAGAAAAAAACAGTCATCTTAATACTAGTTCTAATCCCCTTGCTGAAAGGCTGACCTAATTAACAACTCTTAATTGGATGAATTAATTTATACTAAAACACAGTTTGATTCATACTATGATTAACTATAAACACCCTTCATGGGATTCATGGAATCCTCTGAATTTACCTTCCAATCCCATTACTACCTATAAAGCCATTTCAAAGAGTATTTTATGCACATAGATCAAAACCTTTTTAAAACTTTGGGGCCAGAAATTAAATCCTGTATTTTCATTCAATCATTCATTCAACAAACATTTACTAAGAACACTAGACTAAGGCTAAAAATATAAAGGCTTAAAAAGACAAAATCCTTATCCATAGTGAATTCTCAGCAGGTAATACAGACACGTAAAAAAAAATGCAATAAAGAATAAATACTCTGATTTTGTTATCCATAGGCATACTGTTAGTACAAAAAAAGAGAGAAGTCAGTCCTTCCCAGAATCAGGAGAATGGGTCAGAAAAGCTTCAAAGAGGGTGAGATGTATGAGCCACGTCTTCAAAAATGAGGATGAGTTTGCCAGGCAAATGAGGTTGGTAACATCTAGGCAGAGAAGAGCCTGTACAAAACATAGATGTGTGATCCAGCATAAGTATCAGTTGGGACATAATAATAGGACAGAGTGAAAACTTCCATAGATCCATCAAATAAGATAAAAATTAAACCAACTATAGATTTGAATTTTAGATGGCAGTACCCACTATAAAGCAAGAGCAGACTCATAAAACTAAAGGGAAGGGTTCAAACTGCAAGCAACTGAAGAGTGAATGAAGGTCTCAGGAATCATACTCAGTAGACCAAGTCATTTATGGGGTAACATTCTGACAATAGAGAATCTTAATTCATGTAATAATTCATGTAATAATAAAGGGATTCTGTAGTGCATGTAATGATAACAGAATATACTTTGTAACTCCGGACTTCTTGCACTGACAAAATATAAAGTTTAGATAATTCTTATGATTTCAACCAGTTCATCCTTTCACTTCCTTTAAAACAATAGCACTTGGGGTGCCTGGGCAGCTCAGTGGGTTAAAGCCTCTGCCTTCAACTCAGGTCGTGGTCCCAGGGTCCTGGGATCGAGCCCTACATCGGGCTCTCTGCTCAGCGGGGAGCCTGCTTCCCTTCCTCTCTCTCTACCAGCCTCTCTGCCTACTTGTGATCTCTGGTTGTCAGTTAAATAAATAAAATATTTTTAAAAAAATAAATAAAATAATAAAACAACAGCACTTGATGAACCAGTCCAAAATGGTATCATAGGAAGATACTAACCCACCTCTTCCCACAGACACACCACATCTACATCTACATACAGACAATGTCCCTCTGAAAAAGATCTGAAAACTAGATGAACTGCTGTCCACAATAAAAGATAAAAGGACTACCTCCAGATAGATAGGAGAAACAGAGATATGGTCTCCCAAAAAAAACCATCCCCAAGTGACACACAATAGGAAGGGATCTCACCAGACAGGTGCTTCTCCAGGAGACACAAGGGTTAGTGCCTTACACTGGCGCCCACAACTAGAATCTGCACCAAACACATGAGCCCCCAGAACATCTGGCTTGACAAACGAACAGGGCTGATGTCTAGGAGTCTCAAACTGCTATAGGAAACTGAGATTCCCCTCTGGAAGGGCTCACCCCCAAGTCCCAGCAGAGACACAGCAGTTTGAAAAACACCTAGATTATATATGTAAGCAAGTTTTGTTTGCTGATCTGGGAGCATTGGCTTGAAGGATGGGGGACAGTTTAGATGACCCCCAGATATGGAAGCACTGAAGGTTACAACTATTGCATTCTCAGCAAGCAGCCGCAGTCTTCTCTGAGAATGAAGAGCATGGACCGTTGCAGCTCTCCCTTACTGCTTGGCTGAGGCAGGAGAGGACAGTCACAGTGTTTTCCTGCTCCCTAGGTAAAGTCTCCAAGCACAGGCAGTTGTGACATGCCCCCAACCCCTAGATGAGCTGGTGAGTATGAACATTCACGGCATTCTCCCACTTGCAGCCTAAAGCTGCACACATACACAAACAAAGCACTTTCTCACTGCACTGCTTTTGCCCACATGCATAGTCAAAACATTTTCCCACTGCCTTTCTAAAGCCAGTGAGCATGTCCCACCCTCTACACTCTCCAGCTGCCTTGCTAAAGTCAGTGGGTGTGTGCAATTCCCACAACAGTCACCCCTGAATCACCTGGCCCTGATGGCCAAGAGGGCTAGCATTCCAAAGCTCCGTGTGACTGTAACAATTGGAAAGACAGTTCTTGGCAGGCCGTCACACCCAGGGTACTTCACAAATAGCGGACTGAAATACAACCCAGTATTCCTGTGAAAAAGGCCTATTGACTCAGACTAGAGCTTCAGCCAGAGGGAGAAGCTTCAGGTTTCCTACACATCTACAGTCTAAGGAGGCATTCCTAGGGAACTTAAGCAGGGAGACAAAATCTTTGCACGTTGCTGTGGCCTTACTGCAACTCAATGAGACTGACCAAAAAATGGTAAAAAGTTTAAACATTCATCTGGAGCCCTGATTCTTGCAACTGTCACTCAGGGTAGAGATCTCCTGGTCTAGATCTCCTCGTCTGAAGACCAGAAGGAATTGTGATTGCAGCCTCATAGGACTATATATATTTGCATACTTTAAAAGTTACCACCTGGAAGTTAACACTTCCAGTCAGTGTTAAACTTGATGCTAAATGATATTCCTCTGCTTGGACCACTGACAGGTCTTGGCACACTCTCAACAACAAAGGCATATCAAGAATAAATCAGGTTATTAGGAAATTACACAATCATAAAAGTTTAAGAGACAACCAAGAGCTAGGGAAAGGTTGAGAAAGGATCATCACCTACACAAGGCCACTCCAAAACTGAGAGAGGTAGCTGTTAAACCTAATACATAGGAAAGAAACACAGATAATTGAGTAAAATGAGGAATCAGAGAAATACTTTCCAAACAAAAGAATTTTTTAAATTTCAGAAAAAATCCTTAATGGTATAAAGATAAGTAATCTACCTGATAAAGAATTCAAGGTAACAATCATAAAGATGCTCACTGAACTTGGAGAAGAATGCAGAAACACACAGTGAGAGCTTCAACAAACAGAAAACATAAGAAAGTACCAAATAGAAGTTACAGAGTTAAAAAATATAATAACTGAACTAAAAAATATACTAGCAGCATCCAATAGCACACTAGGTGAAGTACATGAACAGTTCAATGAGCTGAAAGATACAGTAATGGAACTCACCCAGAAAGAAAAAAGAATTTTAAAAAATGAAGATAACTTAACAAACCTCTAAGACAATGAATTTTAAAGAAAAATGAAATTTTTAAAAATGAAAATTCAAATTTCATTTTAAAATGAATTTTAAAAATTGAAAGAAAATGAATTTTAAAAAATGAAGATAACAAACCTCTAAGACAAGTTCAAGTAAAATAACATTTGCATTTTAGGGGTCACAAAAGGAGAAGAGAGAGAAAGTGGCAGAAAACTTATTGGAGAAAATAATAGTTGTAAACTTCCCTGACCTAGAAAGATTATGAATGAATTTTTTAAAATTAATTTGAAAAAATGAAGATAACAAACCTCTAAGACAAGATCAAGACAAGATCTCTCTTCACAGAAGGAGAAGAGAGAGAGAAAGTGGCAGAAAACTTATTTGATAAAATCATGGCTAGAAACTTCCCTAATCTAAAAAGAAAACAGACATCCAGGTTCAGGAAACTCAGAGAGTTCCAAACACAATGAACCCAAAGAGCGCTACAATAGGACATGCTACAGTTAAAATTTCAAAGTTTAAAGATATAAAGAATCTTAAAAGCAGCAAGAGAAGAACAAATTGTTATATACAAGGAAAATCCCATAAGGCTATTAGTAGATTTCTCAGCAGAAACTTTGCAAACCAGAGGGAGACAACATGTTCAAAGTCCTGAAAAGTTAAAATTTCCAATTAAGAATACTCAACTTGGCAAGATTATTATTCATATTTGAAAGAGAAACAAAGAGTTTTTCAGGCAAGCAAAAGCTAAAAGGAGTTCATCTCTACTCAACCAGTCATACCAAAAATAGTAAAGAGACTTTTTTTCTTGATTATTTTTATTAACATACAATGTATTATTTGCCCCAGAGGTCCAGGTCCGTAAATCATCAGGTAAAGGGACTTTTTTAAGCTGAAAAGAAATGGTATTAATTAATAATAAGAAAACATACAAAAGTAAAAATCTCACTAGAAAATGTAAATATATAGTAAAGATAGTGGATTCAGCACTTATAATTACATTTAAAACCAGTAGAATACATTTCTCTCAAGTGTACATGGAATATTTTCCAGGATCAATTGCCTGTTTGGCCACAAAACAAATCTCAGTAAATTCAAGAAGATTCAAATTATATCAAGAATCCTTTCTGACCACAGTGGTATGAAACTAAAAATTAATTACAAGAAGAAAATGAAAAAATTCAAAAAAGAAACATGAAAACTAAACAACATGTTACTTAACAACTACTGGGCCATAGCAGAAATCAAAGGAGAAACCAAAAAATATCTTGGAGACAAAAGAAAACAAGACAAGAATGCCCACTATCCCCACTTTTATTCAACATACTATTGGAAGTCCTAGCCATATGATTAGACAAGAATAAGACATAAAAATCATACAAGTTGGAAAGGGAAAAGTAAAACTGTCACTATTTGCAGATAACACATTATATACAGAAAAACTGTTAAGATTAATAAAATTAATAAATTCAGTAAAGTTGCAGGATACAACATTAATATACAGAAACCTGTTGAGTTTTTATACACTAATAATAAACTATCAGAGAAAGAAATCAATAATGCAATCCTAGTTACAATCACATCAGAAAGAATACAATACCCAGGAATAAACTTAAACAAAGAGGCAAAAGACCTGCACTCTGAAAATTCTAAGATATTTATGAAAGAAATTGAAGAAGACAAATAAATGAAAAGGCATTCTGTGTTTATGGACTGGATGAATTAATATTGTTAAATGTCCATACCAGGGGCACCTTCGGCTCAGGTCATGATTCCAGGGTCGTGGGATCGAGCCCCACATCAGGCTCTTTGCTCAGCAGGAAGCCTACTTCCTTCCTCTCTCTCTGCCTGCCTTTCTGCCGACTTGTGATCTCTGTCAAATAAATAAATAAAATCTTTTTAAAAAATAAATAAATAAAATAAATGTCCATACCATCCAAAGCAACCTTTGGAATCCCAAGGATTCCAATCCATTGAATCCTATGGATTCAATGCAATCCTTATCAAAACTCTAATGACATTTTCCAAAGACCCAGAACAAATAATCCTAAAATTCATATAGAACCAAAAAGACTCCAAATAGCCAAAATAATCTCAAAAGAAGAACAAAGCCAGAGTATCATACTTTCTGATTTCAGAGAGCTATAGCCATTGATTTCAGAGTTATGGCAATCAAAATAGTATAGTACTGGCACAAAAACAGACACATAGGTCAATGGAATAGAATTGAGAGCTCAGAAATGCATACATATACAGCCAATTGATATACAACTTAAAAGGCAAGAACATACAACAGGAATAGGGCAATCTCTTCAATAGATGGTGTTAGCAAAATTGGACAGCTACATGCAAAAGAATGAGTCTAGACCATTATCTTACACCATATGTAAAAAATAACATGAAATAAATAATATAATAAAAAATAAATGAATTAAAGACTGAATTTAAGACTTGTAACCATAAAACCCTTAGAAGAAAACATACACAAGGATCTTTAACCTCAGTCTTAATAATGATTTTTGAGATCTGACTCCAAAGGCAAGGGAAACAAAAAGCAAAAATAAACAATTAGGACTACATCAAACTACAAAGTTTCTGCACAGTGAAAGAAACTATCAACAAAATGAAAAGGCAACCTACTGAATGGGATAAGATATTTACAAATCAGATATGCAATAAGGGATTATTATCCCAAAATATATAGAGAATTCATATGACTCAATGGCAAAAAACAATCCAATTAAAAAATGGGTAGAGGATCTGAACAGACATTTTTACAAAGACATACAGATGTCCAACAGGCACATGAAAAGATACTCAACATCACTAATCATCAGAGAAATGCAAATAAAAACCACAATGAATCATCAGCTTATACCTGTCAGAATGGCTATTATCAAAAATATAAGAAATAACAAGTGTTAGTAAAGACATTGAGAAAAGGGAACTCTTATGTCCTGCTGGTAGGAACATAAAGTAGGGCAGCCATTATGAAAAATAGTATGGAGGTTCTTCAAAAAAATTACAAATAGAGCTACCACATGACCCAGTTATTCCACCAGTGGGTATCTACCCAAAGAAACTGAAAACCCTAATTTAAAAAAATGTATGCACCTCAATGTTCATTGCAGCATTACTTACAATAGCCAAGATAAGGAAAAAATCTATGTGTCTCTCAGTGGGTGAATGGATAAAGAAGATGTGGAATATGTATATGATGGAATATTATTCAGCCATAAAAAAGAATAAAATCTTGCCATTTGCAACAACATGGATGGCTCTTAAGGGTATTACACTAAGTAAAATAAATCCGAGAAAGACAAATATCAAATGACTTCTCTCATATGTGAAACCTAAAAAACAAAACAAATAAAAGAAATACAGAGAACATATTTATTGGTGGCTGCCAGAGGGGAGGGTAGTTGGGGGTGGGCAAAATGAATGCAGGAGATTAAGTACTGTAAGCTTCCTGTTATAAAATAGTAAGTCATGGGGATGTAATGTAAAGCATGGAGAAGATAATCAGTAATATTGTATTAACTGCAAGGTGACAGATGATAACGACTAATTACAGTGACCATTTCACAATATACGCAAATGTCAAATCACAGTGTTGTACACCTAAAATATAATATTGTATAAATATAAATAAATAAATAAAAATTTTTAAGATTTTATTTAATTATTTGACAGACAGAGATCACAAGTAGGCAGAGAGGCAGGCAGAGAGAGATGAAGGGAAGCAGGCTCCCCAGTGAGCAGAGAGTCCGATGCAGGGCTCAATCCCAGGACCCTGGGATCATGACCTGAGCCGAAGGCAGAGGCTTTAACCCACTGAGCCACCCAGGTGCCACAATAAATAAAAATTTTAAAATGGAAAACCCATAGAGAAGGATAAATAGAACACAGAGAATTTCTAGGGGAAAAAAATACCACTTGATGACAGGTTGTAGGTAAATCTTGATATCCTCAAATGAAAAATGCTACATAAAAGGGATTTATTGGGGCGCCTGGGTGGCTCAGTGGGTTGAGCCTCTGCCTTCGGCTCAGGTCATGATCTCAGGGTCCGGGGATCGAGCCCCGCATCAGGCTCTCTGCTCGCCAGGGAGCTTGCTTCCCTTCCTCTCTCTCTCTGCCTGCCTCTCTGCCTACTTGTGATCTCTGTCTGTCAAATGAATAAATAAAATCTTTTTAAAAAATAAATAAATGAAAAGGGGATTTATTAAATCCACTTTGAGTACAAAGACTCCTAAAGTATGTGGTAAGGAAACACTATGTTCTGAGATCTTCCATGAAACAAAGAGGAGAGTGGTGTGTGTCCATCGTGATGCCATATTGTGAACTGCCCAGCAGTGTTTCTCTAAGGGCTCCAGAACACTTTGTAAGTATGTTTACTCTCATGTGAAGACAGTGGTCTGTTGCTCACATCCAAACAGAGGTAAAGAGGCAACATCATAAAAGTGCAAAAACTACAAGAGATCTTAAGCATCATCTATTCAACCTCTTCATTTGATGGATGATAAAACAGAATCAGAGAGGTTAAGTAAGTTGCCCACAGCTTACATAGAGAGTCAGAGGTGAAAGCAAGACTGCAACCCAAGATCCCCACTTCCAGTAGTCTGGTGTGTTTGCTTTCAGTGCACCCTCCTGGCCTGTCCCAGAGGCGAAAGCTAAATCAGAAATAAAACTAATAAATCAGTCAACAGTTGAGTCAACAAGACTGTGATCCTATCACCTGAGTGTACCTGAGTGTTCATTTTGTAGTGAGCATGTGGGAAAAGAGGGTCAGTGTGAATACCTGCTACCTGCCTGGCACTTTGCTGGGTACTACATATACACTCACAATGCATGATGCAAAGTTATTATCTCATCATTTCATAGTCAATGAGTAAATAAATATTTCCTGGGGAGCCATTATGTGCCAAGGACATTTCTAGGCCCTAGAGATCATGCGGAACAAGAGTCTTTTCCTTCTTAGAATTACACTGTAGTTGGGAGAGACAAAAAATAAACAAGTCAACTAATGAATACACAAGAGAGTAGTAAGTGCTAGACAGAGAAATAAAATGAAGTGATGCAATGAAGTGTGACAAGAGGGGAGGTGGAAGAGTGTGAACTGCCTCATCTTGTGGGGCCAGGAAAGGCCTTCTCCAGGTCTGCTTCTCTCTGGGTGCTAAAAGGACAAGCAGTCGGGCACCAGGCATGCACCTTCCCATGAGAAGGCATGAAGATGACCTAGAATCTGATGTCTAGGGGGAAAACCAGGTCAGAAGTCAGGGCAGGGCCCATGTGAGCCTGTGTGTGAAGGCACATGTCTGTTCAAGTATTACCAATGGAAGTAGGAGAAAATGGCTGAGGGCAGTTCAAAAGAACTTTCTGTAACAGTATGCTGCTGTTTCCTTTGGTTTTTATTAAGCTGAGCTACTTAATATGCAATGGCTTTCACCCTGTGGCCTTCATTCCTCAAGGCTCTAATAATATTCAATTGCTCCCTTTCTCTCCACATGACTCCTTTCTTTTTTTAACTGGATACAACCGTTTCATAACCAATGGGTTGAAGTAAAGGTGATAGGGATGACGACCAAGACCCCCATGCTAATCACAAGAATTTCCTGGACCAAGACAAATGGGACAGAATGGTAGAAATGGTGCTCCAATGGGCATTCCAATAAGCATAAACAGATTGAACCCAAAGTGAGTGCAATACCATCAGGACTTCTTAAGAGAAAACAGCAATGAGATGTTGGAATTAATTTGAGGCCTCTGACATTGACGAGGTTGGAAGCAACACAAAGCTCAAAAAGTCAATCTGCTCTGGGAATGTTAAAAGGAAACACTTGTTTGGAACGAATTTTTAAGTGTGAAAAAGAAAGACTATTTTTGGTGGAATTTGTGAGCAGTGAGTCTGACCACACACTTGGGGCTGAGAGATGTATCACTGAGGGAACCATGGTCCAGCTCCCCGCAGTTTTCATGCCCAGCACCCAGTCGAGAAATTGTGTGCTCTGATTCAAGTCTGCAATGTGCTAAATGACTCCACTGGGAGTGACTCCGACTCTCCAATCCCCTCAGTCCAATTTCCGTTCTTCCTTCTCTTCACCCCAAGCATTCCTTGTTTCTGCCTTCCGAGTGTTTGTGTACATCTTAAGAACCACACACCTTAAGTTTAACTGTTTCATAAATCACTTCCTCATTCTCCAGTGGTAAATATAAGTTCACACGGAATGCTGCACTTCAGTGACAGGATTCCATTTGAATCCACCAGACCATACTTCCTGTAACACATCCCCAGACCAGATTAAAGCCAATAGGCTAAAGGACTACATGCCTAAGGCAAGTCTACCCACTGCATGTCTGAGCTAGTTTTGGCATGTTTTATGACACCTCTCCCTATTCTTGGCATCTGGACGGACACTCAGTCCTTTATTTGGCTTGTTGGTGTGGCATTCAGGAATATTTTGGATCACTGGGGAGGTTATATGCTATTTTAATTTATCTTCCTGGGTAGATTTTTCTACCACTGCACCACACACCAATAGATCCTAAAAAGTGCTCTTCTCGTTTTCATTGAAAACATCCAGTCACCTCCCAAATTCCACCACCCTACTGTGCCTGTGATGATCAGGTGACAATAATACAAGCACGTTAAGACACTGAGTTACAAGAGGCCGACTTCTAAGACTAGGGAAGCAGAAGTACATCTGGGAAACTTCTAGCTACATAGAGCAAAAGATGCCTTTCCATTTTGAAACCTCCAGTTCTTATCCCTTGATTTGCTAATCCAGGAAGGTAAAATTCTCCTTTGCTTCTCAGTGAAATCTCCTAATAATGTACATTGCCTTTGGAACAGTTAATTTTCCAATTAAAACCAAGGTAACTTTGCCTTCATAATATAAATGATTTTTACGGTGGGATAATAACTACAGGAAGTTCATAAAAATTCTCATTGAGGTGGGGGAGAAAATTTTTTAATACTATAGGTTGTATTTATAATGTTTAGATTTTAGTATATTCTTTAGATATAAACATGATGTTTCAGATAATCACTGAAAGTGGCCTCCGTTCAACTTTTTCCAAAGCAATAGAGGAAATTTTAAAACTATGAGCTAAATAGGTGATAAAAATGACATGACATGGCTTTATACATATGACATGGCTTTATACATACAATATCTATAAATATATGACCAATACCAAAGCCTAAAGGTTTAAAGTTTAAGAGATCCTATATTTTACAGTTTTGTGGCTCACCTTATAATCTAATTTTTTTTCTCATTTCAGATTGCCTGGATCAAAGACACAGAATTAAGAACCATGATTTTACATAACTACATATAATATTCTGTAACATATAGGTAGTAAATCACATGTTTTATTTTATTAAATATAATGGCATATTGTGCAAGATTAACAGATATATCACCAATCCTCATTATTCACACATTCTGTATTTGCAAAGTTCCCTACTTGCTAGAATTTATTTGTAACTCCAAAAGGAATACCCATAGCCCTTTCATAATCATTTGCAAACATGAGGTGGGTGAAATTTTTTTAATGACCTGATATACCCATTCCCAGCTGTGGTGGAATAAGGCAACATTCTGCCTTCTTGCTTCAGCTCTTACTATAAACAAGTGTCCTTTTCACTGTTACTTAGTGTCACGTTTTCCAAATTTTTGTGCTTTGTTTTGGTAACTTCGCTATTTAAAATGGGCCCAAGCATAGAGTTGAAGTGGTGTGTAGTGTCCCTAAATGCAAGGAGACTGTGATGAGATGTGACCAAAAACATAAATGTGTTAGATAAACTTAATTCAGGCATGAGTTTTTGTGCTATTGGCTGTGAGTTCAATGTTAATGAATCAACTGCATATTAAATAAGGTATCTAAACAGAAACACACAGAAAACAAGGTTATATATTGATCAGTGACAAAAATGTGACCAGAGGCTAGCAGGAGCCAAACTTTACACCTTCCCTAAGAGCAATGGTTCAGTAGCTCCCAATCCAGGGTTCACAGTAACATTATAGAACAGAACTCCCAATCCCTTCTTGAAAGCACAAGCACCGTGACAATGGAGTTCTGGCTCCACAGAGCAGAGCTTAGTGCTATTAAAGTGTTTTCTTTAAGCTGCTTATCAGATGGTATTTCCCAAACGGCAAAGGGCCAGGAAGAAAGTAGTGACCAGCAACCCTGGGGTCCTGAGCAGGATTTCTACAGAGAGAAACCCTCAAAGCCGGAGCTGTCATGTGAAGAGGAGTCCAGAGCAGCTCACAAAGACTGTGTCCCATAAAGAGCCATGTCAGGACTAAGGTGTGCATTCTGTGGCTGTTTGTTGCACCTGTTTAGGACAAGATGAGAATGGGGAATCAAGAGGAGAATCAAGAGAGTCAGAAAGTGAACAAGGAGGCAGAGGATAAAAGGGCAGACAGGAAGGCAAGGTGTGGAGTAGCTACTGTACCAGGACTCAGGACTTTGCTGAGAACCTAGATGTGGGGATCCTGACCTCTGACCTGGAGGGAGGGAGGTGACAGGGAGTGAACAGTGCTGATAGCTACCTGAGTAACCTCTAAGGGAAGTGGACAAACTTGTCCCCAAGGGTCCTTACAACCTTTTGGGTGTATGAGAGGGTGATTATAAGGAAAAATAATGAGTTTGGCAGTTCAGCTTTATTGGTTTTTACAGAAATTCTTGCTTGCTGTCAGAGTCTTAAAAGAGAAGTGTCTTTGGGGGACTATGGTTTCACCAATCTGTAGTAGCAAAATGGTAGTGTTTAGGAGTATGAAATGTCTTTTTACTTTTTCAAGCTGTAACAAAAAGGGATACAAAGTTTTTTTGTTTTTTGTTTTTTTAAGATTTTATTTATTTGACAGAGAGAGACAAACCAGGAGAGAGAACACAAGCAGAAGTGGGAGAGAGGGAAGCAGGTTTCCCACCCAGCAGAGAGCCCGATGTGGGGCTTGAACCCAGGGTCCTGGGATCATGACCTGAGCCGAAGGCAGTGGCTTAAAGACTGAGCCACCCAGGCGTCCCCCAAAGTTTGGTTTTTTATTAATGTCTGGTTATCTCCAATGATTAGATCAGCCTAGCCTTCTTTTTATTAACTTTCATTATAAAACTTTTTAATCATATACAAAAGCAGAGAGAATCATCTAATAGACTCCCACATACCCATCACCCAGCTTCAATAATTCTCAACATTTTAACCCAGCTTTTTCATCCTCTTATTTGACTAACAGACTTTGCATACAGTTTTTCATTCAACAAGTAGTTTTGAGCAACTGCCATGTCAGGCACTTTCCAAGTACTAGAGATGCATGAGTGGAAAAAAGAAAACGGGCAAAAAATACTTGCAGTCAAGAAGCTTACCTCCAAAGAAGATAAATAACAGCTAATTTTACTGAAAGTCATGGGACATAACTGTTCTGGACACTTTACTTCAATTATTTCATTTAATCTCATTTAAATTTCATTTAAACAACAATGCAATGAGGTAGGTACTCTTATTATCCACTTGTTTACTGATGAGGAAATTGTAATACAGAGAGGTTAGGTAACTTGCCCAAGGTCACACATCTACAAAGTGTAGTTGGGGTTCAAACTGATTTCAGAGTCTGTGCTCTTAACCATCACACATTCTACTTCTCTACATCTTGGTAAGTCCTATCTCTTTCAAAAATCACTTCTCCCAGAATCCTGAGCTAATGTGACATAATGAGAATTTTAAGAACAAGGCATATGTTAGCTATATAACCTTTTTTCTCCATTCATATTAACCTCATGGAATCCTTAGTTTAAAAAAGCTATGGCAAAATTCAAAATTCAAAAGCTGTGGCCATTCATCCTTGTTGGTCCTACTTCTTCTTAAAATACATGTCTTTTTATAGATTCTAAATAAACATTATGGCAAATTAAAATATTTTCCTTTAACTCTCAAAATCTTACATTTTCTACCTTAATATTAAAAATAGCTAACAATTGGGGTACCTACATGGGTCAGTTGGTTAAGCATCCAACTCTTGATTTTGGCTTGGGTCATGATCCTGGGGTCATGAGATCGAGCCCCAACAGCAGGCTCTGTGCTTGGCAAAGAATATGCTGCAGATTCTCTCCCTCTTCTTCTCCCTCTCTCCTTCTCCCCAGCCCCCCAACCCCACTTTTGCTCTCTCTCTTTCTCCCCCTCTCTAAAATAAATAAATAAATCTTTAAAAAAAAAATAGCTAACACTTATTGAGCCTTTGCTATCTGCCAGGCTCTGGGCTAAGTACTCTAAGTACCTTCATACAGACTTCATAACAATACTGTAATATAAATATCATTATCCCCATGCTGTGGATGTAGAAATGAAGTGTACAGATAATGTAAACTATCCCAGTTCACATAGCTACAAAGTGGCAGAACTAGGAACTTGACTTTATTCCACATTCTTACCTACACTACTCCCCCTACCTCTACCTTAGAGGAATTCTCTACATTATAAAATCCAGAACTCTTCTGATTGTTCAGCAGAATATTTCATATGTATCATATAATATTTTTCCAAAACAAAGATTCTCAGCTTACTACTGTCCCACTCTACATGTTAAATTTCATGAAAAACTTGAGTTAGTTCTCCAAAGAGCCTGGCAATATCCATATTCATATCAGAATATTCATATTCTGAATAATTATCTCATCCTATTTTATCATTCATGACTGAGGTAAACCAACACATGTGCAGTTTTTATGACTATGCTCTCATATTAAAGGCATCTGAAGAAACAGCAAAGGCACCCAGAACCAGGACAGAAATCACATACTAAGGAAAACATCCAATAATATAGATCCTATTTTAAGCCATAAATAACTAAATTTACATAAATTACACTCTGCCTAGTAGAGTGCTTGGCACATAGAAAGTGCCTGCCGATTTTGTTTTAATTAATTAATTTTAAAGTCATTTGTGAATAAATCAGACTCTGCTTTTGAAAAGTAGTCTTGAAATCCCATAACAAGCTATTTATGATCCTGGAAAGCTGTTTAAAGTGTTTTAGGAGGTAATAGAAACCTCCCTACCTCCACTCCAGGTGAGGTACACTATTGGATGTTCTTACA
The DNA here is from genome assembly GCF_964662115.1 of Mustela nivalis. Lineage (NCBI taxonomy): Eukaryota > Metazoa > Chordata > Mammalia > Carnivora > Mustelidae > Mustela > Mustela nivalis. The sequence continues at coordinate 28,791,158 of NC_139034.1, forward strand.
CTTTGTACATCTTGTAGATCTGAGCAAATTGTAATCATTTGTGTATATGCCTTCTGAAGCAAACTATAAGCTCCACAAACATAAAACCTTCTGGATCATGTTCACTGTTGCTCCTGGCAAATCATTTCATTTCACTGAAATGAGTGAATTAATGAATCAAGGAGGGAACAAGTGAATGAATGAAACAAGCATTATAGTACTAGACAGGACAATGAGAGCTACCGGCTCATTTTTGGCACCATCTTTCCTCAGACCCCAAGGAAGTTCAAGTACTTACTTTCCTCAGTCAGGAGGCCTGGCTGTTCTCTCATCCTCTCCTTTTTCCTTTCACTTTCTAGTTTTTGCCTTGAGTTCATCTGTATTAGTCTTAGTGTATCTGTGTTCTTACCTAAACTATGTACACTCTACTTTATTTTTTTTTAAAGAACTAAATTCATAAATAAACTCCAGATATTCCACATTTACTTGTGATGACTAACATGAATCCAAGCTCACCTACTAGAGAATTCTCTATGCATAAAGAAATGTTCCAAATCTTTATTTCTGGCCCCAAAACTGTAGTTATTTTTACTTTCCCAGAGAATTACCTTTAATGTCATTGAATTTTTCACATATGGTTAGATGATTTGCAGCTGATGATTTGGGAATTACACTGACCTTCAGTTAACCCTTTTCTACCTAAAATTAAATTTCGCAGCTACCCAAAACATTAGGAAATCCAATGCCCCCAAGGGCTTTGCAGTTAAAATCATAACACAAATGCTTAACATCTATAGAATCCCTCTCTGAATTTTTGGAATTATTTTGTATCATTAAAATTAAATAAAAAAAAAAAAGAGGGAAGGAAGAGTGAAGGTGATAGAAAGGTATCAGCATCAAGCTTTCCTGACATTTCTCAATGTTGTCGGCATCTCCTTTTCATTCCTTTCAGTGTAGCCATTGGATCCTGATGTGCAGGGCAGAGACGGTGTTAGAGAAGACTCTGGGCTGGAGTTGGACCACCCCTGTGTGACTCCACTTGGCTCGGGCTCGGGAAGAAACCTCCATCCACTGCCAGGAAATGAAAACCTGACTCAGGTACTGTAACTCCAGCCATCTCTAGCCAAAACTAGTCTACAGTATTTCTCATCCCTGTTTTACAGGGTCACGAATAGGGATCCAGGTCTCAACACAAGCCTAGCAAGGAGATCAATTGAGTTTGGGAATGTCACATAACAGAAAGGGGGTGCCCAGAGGCTAAGACATGGGTCCTAATCCCAGTTCTAGCACCAACTTGTGTGACGAAAGGTGAGTTGTCTTAACTGCCTGCACTCTAGTTTCCTCATCTACAGAGAAAGAATACCGACCCTGCCAACTTCACCCATATATTGTGAAAACATACCAACAGATGACTTCATGTTTTGAAAAGTTAAAGCACCCCACCAAAGGTTTCTCTTTGTGGAGCCCCTCCAAGAAGCCCTCTTAGGCAATGAATACCAAAGGCTTCCTTCAGCACCACCGCTGTAATCAGCCAGGGTGTAGCTGGGAAAGGGAACACACACACACACACACACAAAGGGGCACCTGAGTGGCTCAGTCGGTTAAGCATCTGCTTTCAGCTCAGTCATGATCCCAGGGTCCTGGGATTGAGCACCATGTTGGGCTCCCTGCTCTGCAGGAGCCTGCTTCCCCCTTTCCTACTCCCCCTGCCTGTGTTCCCCTTCCTGCTGTGTCTTTCTCTGTCAAATAAATAAATGAAATCTTTTTTTAAAAACCCACATTAAGGGACACCTGGGTGGCTCAGTTGGTTGGACAACTACCTTTGGCTCAGGTCATGATCCTGGAGTCCTGGGATCGAGTCCCGCATCGGGCTCCCAGCTCCATGGGGAGTCTGCTTCTCTCTCTGACCTTCTCCTCGTTCATGCTCTCTCTCACTGTCTCTCTTTCAAGTAAATAAATAAAATCTTTAAAAAAAAAAACCCACATTAAGTTAATGGCCTCTTCCTCCTCGTCTTCTTCCTAGCAAAAAAAAAAAAAAAAAAAACAGTAACAACTACAACTATCACTATGGAGCATTCTATCAAGCATTTGACTTGCTTTGCCTCTCTTGATTTCCACAAAACCCCCCTGGTAAGTACCAATCACCCCATTTTAAGTACCAGTAAGCATCATTTCATTAATACTGATCATTTTACTGATGACTGATCATTTATCTGTATCAGTAGCCCCATTTTATAAAAGAACTGAAAAATTCCTTCAAACAACTTGCCCTACTAACATATCCTCAGAACTTCCAAACCTCAGGGTTAGGTAGGAAGACATTCTTTCATGTCAGAATTTCAAACACTGAAGCAAGCTGATCAGAAAGAGAATTTCTATTTGAAGATTGGTAGACTCATTTTTCTGAATGATCCTTCAAACCTCCCTTCAGGTAGCACCTAAAGACAGTTAGTTCCAGACCTCTCGCCCAAATCACTCCCGGATCAGAGAGCCCTGGATTCCAAAATGGAAGTATCCAGCATGATTTAACAAAAAGAGGGCCACATGAGGAAGAGGCATGTCAAAGGGTGCACAAACAAGCTTTTCTTCCACAACCAGGCATACTTACAAGTGACCACGTAAATTGCGATTTAATGGTCCAGCCTGTGGTATAAAAAGTCAGCAACTTTCACAGTTTTGAAAACTGAGCAAAAAGAGAGACAGGGAGAAGTCTGCTTTTCACACCCACACAGTCTTATACACTTGACTTAAGTGCCCCGAAAATTCCCCTAAGCATTTTTATCATTACGTATCACTTGTATCACTCCACAATTTAGTCAGCCAAACCATATCCTTTTCCATCTTTAGATAAATTGCCTTTTGACAAACTGCACACAGAGAAAATATCACGACGTCCCCAAGTTCTAATCTCTACACTGTTTTTCTACTGAAATGAGTAAGATTTTCCTACTTAATTATTTAAGTACATAAGCAACAAATACATATATAACATGAGTATCATCAACAATATATTTACTCACTCTTTCTTGCAATGTATTTCAGTTTTATCACTAAAAAAAAGGTGCTCATTTGCCCTTTCCAATACAGCAGATTAAGCTTTCATTACAGTAGATTAAGCTTTAGCTATATTTTGGGAGAGAAATGAATCAAAAAGTGCAAGATGCTTTGTCACTATCATCAAATGTATAGTAAATATTTAAAACAAATCCTTCAATATATCATAGAGAAGCTAAACTTTATAAACCACTACAAAATGCTTAGCACAATTCATTTTAGCCAAAGTCAAATAAGAGATCAGCTCACCTTCCTGTGCTATAATAAGGTTTATTTTGAAGAGAATATAGCAACTAATACTTTATTCATCCAACTACTATTAAACTACTCAAGAACACACTTGAGACTAGGATTAGATGTAGGAATACACGTACACAGTTCCTGGTGACCCTACACCCATTAAGGTTATTAACACATCAAAAAGATATTTATCATATAAATAAGTGTATACAGTACTATGTCAAGCAAAGGAATGTGTTGTTATATGAAACACACACGCACACACACATACACACACACAGCCCTGAAAAGTTAGAGCCCTTAGTTGCTCTAAGAACAGCAATAGGAACATAACCCTGATACCTGGTACCTAACAGTGCCTGGCTCAGGGCAGGAACTCAGTATCTGCTCATGGATACTGATGTGATTCAACCCTAATGTAAATTTCTTAGGCAGAATTATAAAAATTCTTGGACTTAAGCAAGTCAGAGCCAACAGTCTTAAAGATCTTTTTTTTTAATATCTCAGTTTTGTTTCTTTACAAATTTCCTACTTGAAATTAATATACTACTTCTTGAAATTAGTGTTACGCAAGTTGAGTTTGTTTTCACATCCTAAAGTACATGAGTTTTACTTTCAGTTTTTAACCTAATGAGGCCCATGTTTTGATCAATACACTTTAATTCACATAACCCTCTTCAAAGCCAAGTGCTTTCAAAATGATTGTACTCTTATATTTGTAGCACCTGTTACAGTTATCTCATTTAATGCAAACAACAGACATGGGAGTGAAAAAGACAGCTTCACTGTCCCATTTAACACGTGGGAAAGGAGCTCAGAGAAGTCGAGGTGCTGGCCAATATCACAGAACGAATGACTGACAAAACCAAACTGGAATCTAGGTATTCTGGGTTTTTCTCCAACATGCTACCCACACATAGCACAGCAAATCTATAACCGTAGAATTAACCACAAAGAAGCTATTTCTACTATGCCTTTATTCATTCAACAGGTACTTCATTAACTCTATACACCAGATACTGAGCTAGAAAGATGAGAGAAAGCTCCACAATTCTCTGTGCTTTTGCAGCAACTTTGTCTAACTCTTTTTTTCTTCTTCTTCTCCCTGCTTCCAGAACTAACCTAGGCTTTCCACCTTAACGAGTCCAAAATAAACCTGCCAATGGCTTAAAGTCATGCAACCACTGGTCCCATGATGAAGGCATCTTAAAGTCCATTTTGGAGGAAAGTTTCAAAATCTTCCTTGAATCTTCAATCATCTGAGTACCATGGGGTAAAGCAGAAGCAGTTCTGCTTAGAAAACATGATTCCGTGATACAGAAAGGTGATACAGTGAATGTCCCGCTGGTTTTTCCCCCATGATCTATTTGATTCAATCACATAACCTCCTCCCAGTGCCTATCCACCTCTCTGGGTACATACGATTCACTGAATCCTCCACTCGCTTACCTCAGTCTGGACATCTAACCAGGACTGTTTATGAAGGTGTTTACAGACACCTGGAAGTTTTATTCTTTTTTGCTAAATATTAATATTAACATAATATTATAAATATTAATATTAATTCTCTTTGTTCAGTTTGTTTTAAAAATGTAAATGCTCTTAGAAAAACTACTGTGGGGAGTTTCTTTTGCCTTAATGTGAATTGGATTACTATAAGCTTTCTACAAAGGCAGGAGGAACCAGACACCCACACTTTTACAGGGTCCTGAGAAAGAGGAGCCATATAGAATATTTGAAAGCAGAAAACAGACCAGCAGGGGAAGACTGCCTATGATAAAGCTTTACAACTTCATATTCTACCAAAAGGAGCTCTGAAATAATGGTATATTGTTAAGTAAAGGTATGTTGTTGGCTCCTGAAAATAGAATCCCCACTGGGTAATTTTTCTGCTTTTGGCTTTTTTTTTAATAAAAAATCATTTTTAATATAAATATGGAACTCTGGCTTCTATGGGAGAAATGAATTAATTATTTAGAGCATGAAAATTTCCAGCTACCTCAGAAATTTTTATCCAAGTGCACTAGCAAATCATCAAATAAATCATCATCCCCCACAACTTTCCCAAACACCTCCCCATAAATATTCAGTTTTTCCACAAAATCCACAATTTAGTTTAAGACCTTGGGACCCTCTTTGATGCATTCTATTTTCTTCCCATTTGTAATCTATCACTGGAAACTGGCATTTCTCGCCATACAATTTGTCTTATTCTCTGTGACCCCCATTCCTTTCCATTGCACCCTGGATCATAGCAGTGCCCTCAGGATGAGATTACGTATCTTAAGTCCAGTGGTTTTCCATCTTGACTAAAAATTTTCTAGGGAAATTTTTTAAATACGTGGACCTGAGGTTTACCCACAGAGATTCTAATTTAATTGGTCTATGGTACAGTCTAGGCATTAGAGTTTATTGTTGTTAATTGTGGTAAAATATATGCAGAATAAAATTTACCATCTTAACTATTCTTATGTGCACAGTTCAGTGTGAAGTAAATTTACATTGTATGTGACCAATCTGGAAAGTTATTTTCATCTTGCAAAACTGAAATTCTCTACCCATGAAACAAGCATATCTCATTCTCCCCTCTCGCAGTTCCTGGCAATTATCATTCTACTCTCCGTGATTTTGACTATTCTATGTTCCTTATATAAGAAGAATCTTTGTTATTGGCTTACTTCACTCAGCATAATGTCGTCAAGGCCCATCCATGCTGTAGTCTGAATAATATCCCATTATATGTGTATACCACATTTGACCTATTCATTCATCCATCTATGGACACTTGGGTGGTTTCCACTTCTTGGCTATTGTGAATAATGCTGCCATGAATATGCTTTCAATTCTTTGGAGGTATACACCCAGAAGTGGAATTTCGTCTGCCTTTGCCCATAAAAGGTGGTGATAATTTACTCTTCTGTCAGCAAAAAACAAACCATATATGATTTGGACCCTCCACCCCAAAAGAGGAGTACTCCCTCCCCAAAGCATCTGAGTCAGCCATCACCCTTTCTTGAATGTAGACAGTGTACAGAGCCTTACTCTGCCCTGATTGCCTTGAGGCTGGCCTTGAGCTGAGACACTTACCGTGTCTTCACCAACAAGGAGAAGGTGGGAATATACCAGAAGGGATGGCTGGCAAGACCCTGACTCTGGGCTGGAAGAGTAGTACTCACATAAATGATTAAAAGGCTTCAGTGTCTATGAGCACCAAGAGATTATTATGCTTACTCTCCAAGTATAATTAAAATCATAAACGAGTTTAGACTCTGAACTGAGTATAGACTCCACACAGTTCTGAGTTTCTCTATCATGTATATCAACCTTAGTGCTTTTTATATACACAAATGTACACATACACACTTACATGTGTCTGTATCAACTAGTATATGTATAAATCAATTATTAAAACTTTTTCAAAACATTGTTTTCTTATTTGAGGGCCTCCTTCTTGCCAGTTTTTGCAGCTATGTTGACTCTGTCACCTGGGTTGCCCAGCACTGTCCATCCCTCTGGTGAGGACTAGAATTGGAATCTACTGATTCAGGATCCAGACCCAACACAAGAAAGCCTGAGTAAAATTTCCTGGTCCTCCACATACTTGGCAGGGTCTGAGAGCAGAATGTTATGACATAGTACTAATGCTTTGTATTATTTAGGGCACCCTCCCAGAAATTACACCACTAGACCCTGAAGTAAGGAGACACTATGCTTGCACACATTTACAGACAAGCAACTAAAACCCAGCCCAAAGTCATATAGCAGATCAGTGTCTCAGACTGCTATCCTGCCTCAGACATCTGCCCTTGTCCAGTGCACTCCTGGCATGGATCTTCCCTGCTCCTGTTCTTCCATCTGCTTTTGAAGTAGTGGGGACCAATCTTCCCAACCTTAAGCCAACTTCACTCTTGGTATCTAAGCCCTACTGGAAATAGGAGCCCCAAGCCCTCTTCTCAGGACACTGGTAATTCAGAAAAGAAGAAGGATGCACATAATGAAAAGAGACAGGAACACAAAATGCTTTGAATGTATCACCATATATAAAACCAGCTGCAGCTGGTACACAAGAGTCTTGGGCGGGGGGAGTGGGAGGGGAACTGCTGGAGGAGGGGTGGAGTTGGTCAGAAGGAGGTGAGCTTTGAGCAGAAAGTGGTGGAGGAGCATGACCAAGAGAAAGGCATGGTGCACTCTCTTCCAGCAAGAAAAAATGGCTGTCATATAGAAAAGTTCCAGAGTTTGATAAATAAAACATGGAGGAAAGAGGGCTATAGGTCCAAAAGGGGCAGTCTTGCCAGGATATGTGCCAGTAGCCTAGGCAAATGCAGGCAATTATTAAATGTCACAAATCCATGACTGGAGTTTTGTATTTTTTTCTAGAGGTGACCAGAAGCCATGGAAACAGCAGCTCTCTCATGGAGGTATACTGGCCCTCATTCACCTATGAGTCTTAAAAACCAGTTCTTCCAGGGCAAGAACCACAACTGTCTTAATCTTGGTCAAATCCCATGTAGGTTCCACCAGCCTGGTCCATATTAAGTGCTCAATAAATATTTATCAATTGATTTCCTGATTTGCTATGGAAACTTAAGCAAGTTACATTCCCTCTTTGAGCCTCAGTTTATTTATCAGTTCACAGTCATGATCTGTCTCTTTAGTCAAAAAATTTAACCATGTTTGTGGTTTAGCATTTCCCAAGAGGAAATGGGCTGAGATGAGGCACACCCTAGACAGGGCAGAGCCAGAGGCCCTACCCCAAACCTCACTGTGCATCATCCCAGGTTCCCAACACCAATCTAAGGAGAAAGCTGAGGTGGAAATGAAAACAGGCAGAGGACACATGAACGGTCAAGACCCAACAGGAAAAGACTCTACTGGGAATTAGGAGACCTGATTCTAGTCCTAGTTTGGCTAGTTCTATCTGTGACCCAGACAAAGTCACAGTGGGCCTCATATTTCCTAATCCATAAAATGACTGGGTAAGCACCAGGGAAAGTTCCCTCCAGATCTAAGACCTTTCTTTTTTCCCTCCCTCTCTCTTCAGAGCCAAAAGTTGCTCAGTCAAAGCAAAGCTGTGCTTGGCCATAAAAGACACTTGAGCCCATTATTATTGCTAATATTCCCATGGTCTCCTAAGCTCCAGATCTGCACTTTTTCTTAGGAGTATTGATGGGAGACTAAGTAAAGCAGAAGGCAAAAGTCTCAGTTTCCTCTATCCTAAGCCATAGTAAACTACAAAAAAAAAAAAAAAAAAAAAAAAAAAAAAAGTAAAGGCTATGAGGAGGGGACATTTGGAGCATCAGTATAATCCCTCCCCAAGCTGGAATAACTGCACTTTTCAGTTTTTGCATCTGTGTTGTCACTGGGGAATTATCTGGCTGTGTCTGTGTTTTAACATCTGTCAACTAAATCAGAGATTCAACTGCAAAAATTGTAGGACTCAGAAGCACCATGTGGTTTTTGACACTCCCGGGATGACACAGGGTCAAGAAAGCAATAAATGAATTGCCATGAGACCCAATAAAACATTTTCATCAGTAACACGGCCCTTGTTCCAAAAAGCCTTCACTCCCAAAAGAAAGAACATGTACCCATTTTCTCCAGAACCATATTTGGAAATTTCAAAGAACCAGACCATAACAACTAGAAATATCTGAGATTTACAAACATCTATTTAAAGAATGTCAGGTCTCTAAACATAACAGAATTAACATTGCCCATCAGAATACTCTAGGTATAAGTAAGTACCACCTTGAAGCAAGACATATGTGCTTTGACACCTGCTACACAATATTGTAGGTACCCTACACAATGGGCATATACTTGTATAGAAATGCTTCCTAAGGTCCTTCTGATTTAACCAGGGGTTAATCTTTCAGCTTCCTCTGTTTTGCAGATAAAGAAATTAAGCTAGGAAGTAGTGGAGTCACACATCAGCTCAGACAGCCTGATTGATATACACCCATATTAAAAATCATGGAATTCTTGGGGCATCCAACTGCTTAATCAGTAGAGTATGTGACTCTTGATCTCAAGGTTGTAAGTTCAAGCCCCATGTTGGTTATGGAGCCTACTTTTAAAAAAAAATTCTCAAGGTTTCATATAAAAATTGAGTCACCAAATCACTCCCCTCTGCACAAAGTAAAAGTGTGGTATCAATATTTCAAAACACCTGGTAGCCCATCAGCAAATTCACAAAGCAAGTCTTCAACTGGGGCAAACAGTAGAATTTCCTTCCCTTAAAGGGACCAATTAATACTACCTATAGTTCCAAACAGGATCTCTTGACTACTAAAATGATAGCAAAAACCCTGTAAAAAGAATGTAGTCAATTTCTGTAATACATTTCCATTTAGGCTGAAATTTCAAAGACTAATGTTAACTTAAAAAAAGGTTTCTGGGTCCTTTTGCTTTTCACAAGTTTTGAACTCCACACCCAATAGCCATATTTGTCAGAAGGCCTCACTTGGTCTGAACTAACCAGAAGCTTGAATGTTTTCTGCTCTTCCCTGTCCTTGGATAGCAGGTAAAGTTCAATGATATATAATTGTCACTACTAAGTCCTTACTATAATTCATCCACTGTCATAAGCCCTTTACACGTATTACCTCATTTAATCTTCAAAACAACTTTCTATGTCCAATTTAGTCATCCCACTTTACAGATATGGAAACCAGAGACACAGAGGAATTACTTTGTTCAAGGTTAAGTAACTTAACAAACCACTAACTGATGGAGTCTGAATCTGAACTCAGATTTTTCTGCACTAGTAGGTAACCTCCATAAGAACAGAGATTTTGGATTTGTTTTATTCACTGCTATATTCTCAGCCACCTACATGGTACCTGGAATATAGTATATGCTCAATAAATACTTATTGAATGAATACACTGTACATTCTAATCAAACAGGAGAATGACTCAGCATTCCAAGCATCAACTTGATCCAAATCAAGTTCCTTAGACAAGCATTCTGAGAGACAATTCTTTATGCAATCCCTGGGCTTTGTGTAAAGAATGCAAAAGCCCATTGTGTCCCCCCAACCAGAGCTGGAAGAAATCTTTTCGACCTATTTCCTCCAAGCTTCTCTGTGAGCCCCCCTTCTCCCTGGCCACCCTGATTAGGTCACTGCTGAAACTGGGTCAGTGTTTAAACGCTGAAGTCAGCTTATAATGCTTTAATCGTTAAAGTTTACTCTGTCGTCTACACGTTAAAGAATGAAACTACCACTCCAAATCACAACACCCAGAATCTAATGATCTAATGATCTGTCTTCAGAATGGTGTTGAGACACAGACTTAGAGTTTGCCTTTAGTTTATCACAAAGTAACTTCCAGAACTGAATTGAGGCACATGAGGCCTCACTCCTCCGCTCCCACCCTTCATCAGAAGGCCACCTAGCTCCTGTCCTCTGCCATTCTCCCAGGCTCCTCCTAAATTAAAATTTTGGATTACCCAGACTCCAATGCCTATTTAAAATAAAACCTAAATTACTACCTTATGTTTGGGCAAGTCAACACTCTGTCTGGCATCTCTCATTTCTGTGTGAGATTTGAACAAACCCACCCGACACAAGTGGAAAATTGGTCTTGCATCACATACTCTGTTGGGATCACCACATTTGGAATTCTAGTTTTATTCTCCCACAGAGTCAAATTTAGCCCAACCCTAGAGAACAGCTCTGTGCACTCTGACATTCAAAATAATATTTGCTAAAAAGCGTGGGGGTTTGCAGGCAACTTGAGCTGCAGCAAGAGGCATGTTATTACTGACTCAACTCCTACATGGGTTCCATCTTAGTCATCAGGCACACGGTCACGGGCCTTGGCTTGGTTTCACAACCTCCCGCTTTTTTTTCAATTCAGCCTCAGAGGACTCAGGTAGGTGTTCTGCAGTTGTTGCTTTGTTTTGTGAAAGTCAAAGAGTAAGCCATCATGTTTACAGTATTTTCTTTTCAGGCAATCTCATCAAAGGTGAGACAAAACTGATACACAGGCAAGTATGCCTTGAATAAATGGAAGTCATGGCATGGGGCCTCCAAGCTAGAAAGGACTGAACAAGGAAGTAGCAATCCTTAAAATTCTCTCTGACTTAAAACCAAATTTCAAGCTGAACTTCATTCCCAGTTGGAACTGTCCCTCCTGCTGCCAGTTTTAACTGTTCACCAGCCACACAAGCAGATGTCACTGATGAGGATAATTTCTCTTTTGTAGTAAAGATCTGAAGCTCATTCAGGTTACCTCAAGGAAAAATGAGATTTATTTTAAAGATAAAAGGATTAGGCCTGGCTCAGAAACTATTAGAATCCCAGGTAGTTACTCTCCTCTTTCTCTTTTTATTTATTTATTTATTTATTTATTTATTTATTTATTTATTTAATAAACATGTATTTTTAGCCCCAGGGGTACAGGTCTGTGAATCGCCAGGTTTACACACTTCACAGCACTCACCAAAGCACATACCCTCCCCAATATCCATAACCCCACCCCCCTTCTCCCAACCCCCTTCCCCCCAGCAACCCTCAGTTTGTTTTGTGAGATTAAGAGTCACTTTTGGTTTGTCTCCCTCCCAATCCCATCTTGTTTCATTGATTCTTCTCCTACCCACTTAAGCCCCCATGTTGCATCACCACTTCACATCTTTCTTTCCACATGCATTTCATTCTTTTCTCTTTGTCAACTGACCTCCTTGTCACTTTAACTTGTACCAAATCAAAATGGCTGCCTTTTAAGTCTATTTCATGACCCTTTTAGCTAGCTGGCCTTGGCTTCATTCTCCCATTATTCTGATTCTCCAGGCCCCATCTTTGTGGGCCAATGCACACAGGTCCTGGAAACTGGTCAGTCTAGGCTAGACCTAGTGGCTCGAGGCTGGAGACATCCCTGATCGTGAAGCAAAGAGGACACCAAGGCCCAGACAGACAGGCTGAGATCGTGTAGCATAAAATATAGTTACTAAGGAACTGTGGGTGGGGAAGCAATGCCTGTGCTATCTCCAGTACAAATGTTTTTAAAATTTTCCTTCTCAGTGAGGGCAAATTTGCTGACAGTCATCATTTATAATTAAGATTTCACATATTTAATACTACTATTATCTTAATTAATTCCCCCTCATTCTTAAAATTAAATTAGACAAACTGGACAAAAACTTTAAAGGGTAAATGTGATCATAATTTGAAAAGCTCTGGGAGTCTTTGATCCCTACAGAATAATGTACTAACTCTTAACTCTCTCAGAAGGCTATTTGTCAATGAACAACATTATGTCCCCTCTAGGTTATCCCAACTCCAGCAAGAACCTAAAACATGTAGGATGCACACAGTTTGAAATAAAATCAAGATTGGCTAATGTCTCTCATCACCTCTGTTTTTTATAACTGTACCTACCTCCTGCAGCTCGTGAATGTTCAGAAAATAATAAGACTGTCCACTGGCAATTCTATCATAGTTTTTGCATGTCGATTCTTGACAGTCCTCCCAATTTTCTCTCTGATATTAAGAATAATGTTTACAATGTGGTAACAGCACATTCCCAGTGTGAGTGTGGCCAACAGTCGTAAAAGCAAACACCTAGGGCCATCTCTGTTGAATATGCTTTACAGTACTGGTCCCAGGGGATAAAGTAGCCCAGTGCTCAGGGAGGGAATTGTAGTATAAGTATCCATTGACCTGCAGCTGAACTTACCACTCGCTGTTTTTCTCTTATAATCTAAATCTGGAAATGTGCTGTCTGGTCAGCAGTGCACTACCAAGTCATTCAGCAAAATGCTCCAGATGCCATAAAAGTATGCCCGTGTGTTAGAAAATGAACTTGTAAAATATAGTGTAAGGATTGTGTGAAGGCCATATTTCAGACAGCCAAAATGCTTCTGCCGCGACACCTTTGTAACACAGCCAGGCAGCAGCTGTGTGTATTGTAGACGCTGTGGGTGTGAGTCTGTCTACAGAGTCACAGCTGACCCTGACCCTGGCCTGCCTTGTCACCAAACACCCTCACTGGGACCACGTCCTGCATCCATCTCACTGGGCACTGACAACAGAGCCAGGCCTGCCTCAGAGAGTTCTTTTCAAATCAGCACTCTCTTTGGCCTAACTTCATAAGACACATCACTACTCTCTAACCACTGGCAATGTGGAAAACAGACACAAATCTTATGTGACAAATCTTATATAATTTGATAAAGAGCAAGCCAAAATTTTAGGGGAAAGAATAGTAGCTATTTTAGAGGAGTAATTGTGTTTAAAAAAAAAAAAAAATCCAGGCATTTTACAATGCTATCTAACCTTTTATATTTCAGATGAGAACCTTGGTTTTAGTTTATCTTTGAGTTTGTTAGTGTAGCTGTTGTCTTGTCTTTTGCTTTTTAAAAGTACTTTGTGTTGATTTTTTTTTTTAGTAAAGCTACCTGTGTATTTATGTTATCTATGTCTAGAAGTTGTTATCATCCCATAAACTTTTTTTGTTGATTCCACTTCCTAATTTTCACTCAACTCAACTGACTTCTCTTCACCACATTGACCCTGTCTAAGCTCCTGTCACCTTCACCTTCAATATTACTCTCCTGACTGGCCTCCCTATTCCACTATTGTTCCCCCAATCCATTCCATATATTACACTCAGAGTACTGTTTTTTTAATACCGATCTGACCAAAACATTCTCAGGTTTAAAAGCTTTCAATTACTTGTTAATGACCCCCCTCCTACTTTTCCAGCATAATCTACACCAGTATTTCCCCCTTCACCCTCCTGCCAGCACTGCCCCCACATCTCAGAGCTACAAGGGTCTTCTTCCAGTTCCTCCCAAATCCTTGCCCCTTAAGACACTTCCCAATGCCACTCCTTCTGCCACAAATATCCATCTCACCTCTTCACCTGAAGTGCTGCTGCTGGTCCTTCCTCTCAGCTTAAACTGCACCTTCCAGAACCTTCTCCCAACTGCCAACTCAGGCAAGATCCTCTCAAAGCACCCTACTCTTCATCATGCTTATTATCACAATTAGTTGTCAAATGTGTGGTTTTGTGCTGTGTTCGCCTTGGTCTCTCCCAGATGCCTGAAGTAATAAGCATCTCATCAATACCAACCACAAATGAAGTGCATCACCTTTATATGATATGATATATGTTCCAAAGAACAACTGAAGTTGTGCACAAGGTGGGTTAAGGTGCACCCTGACAGGGGTGTTTTGCACCAACAGAACATTCTTCCCTCAGTGCTTCCTGTCCTTCCAGAGGCCACAGACAGTTGATTAACACTGGTCTGGCTGGGAAACTGAGGTCTGCCTGAGAAGGTGACTGGTGAAACTTATAACCCAAAACTCAGTTGGCCAAACTATGCAAGAAATCACATTTCTAAAGTTAGAAGGAGCCTCAAGATTTTATTTCTCTCTTTATTATATATATATATATATATATATATATTATTATTGTCTAATAATCCAATGGGCTCTTAATTACATTTTTCCCTGTTACTTACTTTTTTCTTAATAAACTTCATATTTTAAAACACTTTTAGGTCACTGTGAAGATAATACAGTGAATTCTCACATACCCACCGGTGTGCCCGATTATTAGTATAGTATACTATATGGTGTATTTTTCACGATTAATGAGCCAATTTGACACATTATTATTAACTACAAGTCCATACTTTATTCAGATTTCCTCAGATTTTCTCTAATATCCTTTTACTAATTTGGAATCCCACCCAGAATACTAAGTTACATTTAGAAGTCAGGTATCCTTAGACTTCTCTTGATTGTGACAGTTCATCAGACTTTGCTTATTTTTGATGACCTTGACAGTTTTGAAGATTGCTGCATACAGTCTTAACTGGCACTTTCTTAAATTGAGATAAAATTCACATACCACAAAAGTCACCCTTTTAAGAAGTACAATTCAGTAGTTTTTAACACATTCAAAAAGTTGTTCCACTGTTACCACTATCTAGTTCTAGAACATTATCATCACCATAAAAAGAAGTCCATTTAGTAGTCACTTCCTATTTCCTCCTTACCCACAGCCCCTGCCAACCAGTAATCTACATTCTGTCTCTATGGATTTGCCTGTTGTGGGCATTTCATATAAATGAGATCATACAACATGTGACCTTTTGTGTCTGACATCTTTTACTTAGTATAAGTTACTCAAAGTGCATTCCTGTAGCATGTATCAGTACTTAATTCCTTACTGTAACTGAATATTTCATTGAATACAAAGACAACATTTTGCTTATCTGTTCATTAGCTGATGGACATTTGGGCTCTTTCCACTTTTTAGCTTGTGAATTTATGAACATTTACATACATGTTTTTATGTGGACCTGTGGTTTCAATTCTCTTAGGCATATACCTTGGAGTGGAATTGCTACTTTATATATAGTAACTCTATGTTTAAATTTTTGAGGAATTACCAAACTGTTTTCAAAAGTGGTTATAACATTTACATTCCCAACTTCTACACATCCTTATCAACACTTGTGGTTGTCTGCTTTTTTTATTTTAAGCATTCTATTAGGTGATATCACACTGTGGTTTTCTTTGTCATTCTCCTAATGTCAACTAATGTTAAAAAAAATCTTCTCATGTGCTTATTGGCCATTTATATACAGCTGCCTATTCAAATATTCTGTTATTTTTAATTAACAGAATTAATTAACTTAATTAATTAAGTTGTCTTTTTGTTGTTAAATTATAATAATTCTTCATATATTCTGGCTACGCTTTTATCAGATGTATGATTTGTAAACATTCTTCCTCATTATGCAAGCTTATTTTCACTTTCTTGATAGTGCCTTTTAAAGTTCAAAGTTTTTTATTTTGGTAAAATCCAACTTATCTATATTTTCTTCGTGCTTTGGGTGACATGGCTAAGAAACCATTATCTAATCCAAGCTTTCAAAGATTTGCACCTATTTTTTCTAAGAGTTTTATACTTTGGCTCCCACTTTTTTTTTTTTAATATAGAGACTAGCAAGTAAAACTTGCAATAATTAACAAAACTACATTTAATATGAATAACCACCATGGTGTGAATAGAAAGTTCTATTCTATAGGTTCTATTGTATCTCTGATTAATCATGTAGATAAAGTGTGAATAAATCTCTCTGAGGTACAAAACTGTTATAAATTAAGATATTAATCATAATCCTTGGGTAAACCATTAAGAAAATATAATTATAGAAAAAGACAAGATATTTAAATGCTACATTAGAAAATACCTACTCAGCACAAAAGGCAGTACGTAAGAACAGAGGAACAAAGAAGACACATTTGTATATAGAAAAAAATAGCAGAAACAAAAGTGAAAATGAACTTTGGGACTTCATCAAGATCAAAAGCTTCTGCACAGCAAAGGAAATAGTCAACAAAACAAAGAGGCATTCCACGAAATGGGAGAAGATATCACAAATGACACTACAAGATCTGTAAAGAACTCAAACTCAACACACACAAAACAGATAATCATGTCAAAAAATGGACAGAAGACGTGAACAGACACCACTCTAAAGAAGACATACAAATGGCTAACAGACACATGAAAAAATGTTCATCATCATTCGCCATCAGGTAGATTCAAATCAAAACCACATTGAGAGGTGGTAAGGTGGTAACCTAACACCAGTTAGAATGGCCAAAATTAACAAGACAGTAACAAGTTTTGGAGAGGATGTGGAGAAAGGGGAACCCTCTTACACTGTTGTTGGGAATGCAAATTGGTGCAGCCACTTTGGAAAACAGTGTGGAGATGCCTTAAGAAATTAAAAATAGTGGGGCACCATGGCTCAGTTGGTTAAGTGACTGCCTTCGGCTCAGGTCATGATCCCAGGTCCTGGGATTGAGCCCTGAATCAGGCTCCCTGCTCAGTGGGGAGTCTGCTTTTCCCTCTATCTCTGCTGCTCTGCCTGCTTGTGTCTCTTGCTCTCTCTGTCAAATAAATAAATAAAAGCTTTTTTAAAAAAAAATTAAAAATAGAGCTACCCTATGACCCTACAATTGTGCTACTGAGTATTTACCCCAAAGATACAGATGTAGGGAAAAGAAGGTCCATCTGTACCCCCACGTTCATAGCAGCAATGGCCACAGTAGCCAAGCCGTGGAAAGAGCCAAGATGCCCTTCAACAGACAAATAGATAAAGAAGATATGGTCCATATATACAATGGAGTATTATGCCTCCATCAGAAAGGATGAATACCCAACTTTTGTATCGACATGGATGGGACTGGAAGAGATTATACTGAGTGAAATAAGTCAAGGAGAGAGAGTCATTTATCATATGGTTTCACTTACTTGTGGAGCATAAGGAATAACACAGAGGACATTGGGTGAAGGAGAGGAGAAATGAGTTAGGGGAAATCGGAGGGAGAAACAAACTATGAGAGACGGTGGACTCTGAGAAACAAACTGAGAGTTTTAGAGGGGTAGGGGTTGGGAGAGCCTGGTGGTAGTATTAAAGAGGGTACGTATTGCAGGGAGCACTAGGTGTTGTGCATAAACAATGAATCTTGGAACAATGAAAAGAAATTAAATTAAATTTTTAAAAATAGCTAAATCTTACCTTGGTAAGTCATTTTATGTAAATAAACAATTAAAAGGCAGAAATTAGCAAATGGATAAAAAACAATGACTGAACTATATGACATCTATGAGACATACTCTAGACTCAAAGATACAAATAAGTCTAAAATAAAAGGATGGGAAGAGATATACCATGTAAACACTCAACTAAAGGGAGCTGGAGTGGCTGTGTTAGCATCAAATAAAATAGACTATAAGACAAAAATTTGTACCAGAGATAAAGGAACAGTTTTTAATGATATAAAGGTCAGTACATCAAGAAAAGATAAGAATTACAAACATATATGCACCTAACAACAGAGCCTCAAAATACATGAAGCAAAACCTGACAGAATTGGATGAAGAATTAGATAATCCAATAATACAGTTAGAGGTAACTCTAACTATTTATTTTAGATTATTGTTTTCCCTCATATGGGAAAGTTTAGAGCCATTATTTCTTAAAATATTATTTCTGCCCCTTTCTCTCTTTTCTGTTCTTTTGGGACTCCCATTATGTATATATGTTGGTACTTTTGATAGTGGCTCACAGTCTCTAAGGCTCTGTTCATTTTCATCATTGTTTTTTCTTTCTTTAGCTCAGACTAGATCATTTCAAATGATACTTTTGAGTTCTCTGACTCTTCCAATACTCATTCAAATCTACTGTTGAACCCCTCTAGGGAATTTTTTATTTCACTTATTATAATTTTTATTCTATACTATTTCAATTTTCAACTTCCGTTTGGGTCTTTTTTTTTTTTTTTACAATTTCTATCTTTTTTCAATATTCTCTATTTAGTAAGATATCATTCTCATATGTTCCTTTAGTCCCCTAAACATGTTCAAAATAACATTTTAAAGTCTTTTTCTAGAATGTCCAACACCTGGGTTTCCTCAGGGACAGTTTCTGTTAACCCCAGCTTTTTTTTTTTTCCTGTGTAATTCTTTATTTCTTTGCATATCTCATATTTTTCTGTTGAAAACTGGATATTTTAAATTATACAATGTGGCAACTGCAGAGTACAATCTTCCTTCTTCCCTGTGGTTTGTTGTTATTGCTGTTTTGGTGATGGTGGAGGTGGTGGTGATGGTTTAGTGACTTTTTTGAGCTAATTCTGTAAGGCTGCATTCTTTGTCACATGTAGCCACTGAAATCTTTTGCTCGGTTAGGTATTCAGATAATAATTAGAGATTTCCTTACATATCTGGAATCAGCAAGTTTCTCAGTCTTTGCTAAGGGATGCTGTATGCATTTTTAAGCATGCTTTCAACAGTCAGGCAGGCTGCTTACAACTACACTTTAGTCTCTATTTTTTGCTCATGCAGAGCCTCAAGATTAGCCAGAGATGAGAGCCAGAGGTCTTCCTGAGTATGTGCACCACTTGGACATGCATATAACCCCATACACATGTGATCTTTTAGATTCCCAGAAATATGTCATAGATCTCCAAAGCTCCCATGGACATTTAGTTCCCCAGATTTTCCTTTTAAGCCTTTATGGTTAGCCCATTTTTTGCCACAACTGTTATTCACTGCTACACAACTCACAGGCAACTGAGAATTCAACATTTATCTCTCAATGTTTTTCACAAACATTTCCAGTGAAACAGCTATACACATTAAGTGAACTCTGACTTAGATCAAATAAAAACAGCCTTGCAAGTGGGGCCTTCCAATGAACCACCAGATAAGTCCATAATGACAAGTCTCTGGGAATGGGGATTTGAAGGAAATTCAACCTCATTCTTCCCTCTATGGTGTCTACCAGGCTGCTGGTTTCAACTATGATTTATAGGCTATTGGTTTTCAAGGCTAATATAGAACTGAGAACAAGTGGAGGGTCTGAATGGGACAAGTTATTCACCACAAAGCTCTCTCATCTTACCAAAATTCAGCCATTTTTCTTGAATAAATGTTCCCTGGATTATAGATCCAAGAAGCTCAATAAACCACCAGTAAAATACACACATAAAAACCCGAAGGCACATCATAATCAAGTTGCAGAAAACCAATGATAAAGAGAAAATCTTTAAAACAACCAGAGAAAAGAGACATATTACTAATAGAGCAATAATTAAAAATATCACTGACTTCCCATCCCCAGACACAATGCAAACCAAAAGACAACAGCATATCATCTTTAAACTGTTAAGAGAAAAAGCTGTAACCTAGAATTCTATATCCAGCAAAAATGAAGGAAATGAAGGTGAAATAAAGGCACATTCAGACAAAATAAAACAGAAAATTCATTGCCAATAGAACTTCAGGTGGAAGATATGATGTGAATAATATGAATGACCTTTTTCTCATTTATTAATTCGTTAAAAGATAATTGATTATTTAAAGAAAAAATAACACTGTAGCATATGATTTATAACATCAATCTTCTGGTCTCAGGGCTCCCCTCAGTCTGTGGAATTCTTTTAATACAGCATGGCATGATAAACTGACATACATTCCCAGGTAAGATCACAGAAGGGAACTGAGACACCAGTTCCTGAGACATTTGAGCCTAAAAAAACTAAGCAAAAACATCACTATCAGGGCACCTGGGTGGCTCAGTGGGTTCAGCCTCTGCCTTCAGCTCAGGTCGTGATCCCAGGGTCCTGGGATTGAGCCCCGCTTCGGGCTCTCTGCTCAGCAGGGAGCCTGCTTCCCCCTCTCCCTCTGCCTGCCTCTCTGCCTACTTGTGATCTCTGTCTGTCCAATAAATAAATAAAATCTTAAAAAAAAAAAAATCCCTATCTTAGTACCCACACACATCTTGCTCTTCTCAAGCTTTTGCTTCCCTTTTCCTCTCTCTTCTACATGAAATAACTTCTCCATCTCTGCCTATCCAAAATCTGGCTTTCTTTCAGGGTCCCACTCAAATCCTTTCTCCTTCATGAAGCTTCTCTTGACTCACCAAGGACACCTAGCTGGTTAGTGGCAGTGCTTGAATTATAACTTTGTACTCCTGACACTTAATTCAAGGTTCTTTATACCCTATCAATTGTTCTCAAAGTTCTTCAAGTGGTGGGGTGCATAATAGTAATGATATTTTTGAAATATTGATATTCAAACTTTTTAAGTTAATGTGCTATGTTTACTCAGATACTTTTGCACTAGATTCTAGCACAGATCAGATATCAAAGCTTAAGAAAATATTATTGGAATTTTTAAAAAAAACATACAATGCTGGGAAAATTCTTTTTCTTAAAATCAAGAAAAGGTATTCATTTTCCCAACATTTTAGTGACAATATGGCTTGGTCCTGCATAAGGATGATCCGTGTTCTGCAGAGAAATCCTGAAATTTTACTTTACTCTCCATGGAAGTCTCCAAGGAATATATTAACTAAGCGAACTCCATCCTGATTTTCAAGATTTGCAGAAAAATTATTTCTCCAGTTTCATATTGCTCCAAATAAAGTAGACTTTGTAATTGGGCAATGTTTCATTTTAGAACAAAGATACCAGGATTTATGGCCAAGGACATAGTTCCTTCCACTAGTCTAGATATAAACTTTCAGTAACTTCAATAGACTCTCTAATCTCAGCATATTTTCTATAATACATCTCTTGACACATAAACTCATGTTAAAGAGAGAGAATCTAGACAGGGAAAAGGGAAGCTGTTTCCACAGACATCATCTTCCTATGACACTAATTAAGGATCCTGATGCTGAAAGTTTGGCTCTAACTAGAACACATGTGGATCTCTAGGGGTATGTGAGGTACTCCATTACCTCATGGTGCTTGGTACCAAGAAAGGTGCTGAAGTATTTGCAGCTCATTCCTGAAAGAAATCCACTTTTCTCACCAGAGGCCCAAGGAATAACATGCCACACCACGGAGAGATGCAGTAAGCCTTAAGCTATAACCAGCTCTGAGAAAAATGGACTCCATGTTCTTCGATACAGGACACAAGGACACATGGGGGAGGCTGGTTCTCCTAGGTTAATTAGGCCCTCTAGAAGAGCTACTGCTTCAGCATCCCGGCAATATTCAGATGTTGGGATAAAGCTGGCTTTAGTCACCACCAAGGGCAGAACCAGAGGAAGTGAGTCTAAATCTCACCAAGAGAAATCTAAGTTAGACAAAAGGAATAATCTGTGAAGGCTGATTGCGGGATACGATGCCCATGAGTTTGCCAAGCATTTTAAAATTAGTCATCTGTCTTCACCAATGGCTGTGATTAATTAAAAATCACGTCACCATATCCAGAAATGCAAACTGGCTATAGCCACAGACAACTTCAAGCATATATTACTGTCTCAGGAACTAAGAAAAAAAGCCTTGTTCAGCCCAGAAATGGTTCCTGGGTTATTTCTATACAAGAATAATTGAGAACTATTGAAAGTGAGAATTCAGGAACTTACTTTTAAGTGAAATAAACTTTGTGAGGTAGGCAAGCTACATGAGGATAAATGAGCCCGAGGGCTTTTTTTTTTAAGTGTGTTTATTCAAAATTAGAGAAAAGCCACTTAATTCACTATATGTCAAGACTAAACTTAGATATTTCACCATCATATACTATACGGCAACCAGCTTTTGCAAAATAGTCCAACTCCCAATCAGTAATAAGGAATTTTTGAATTCAAAGTGCACATTGTTCTTAGGCTAAAAATAGTAGAAAATCTCAATCCCTTAAATACAGAGTAATCTCTTATGATCTCTTTAATTTATTGCACTTCCTGTGACCAACAAAAATGTACTGAATACCTATTATATGTCTATTATGTGTAAAGCTTTTTATAAACTACAAACTGAACATTTAAATAGAATTGGGGAAAGGTTCAGGAAAAAAAAAAAAACCCAAAGATTTTTAAAACTATTTTTAGTTTTTGCCTTATACATTTTAGACATGATAATGTAATTTAACTAGTTCATATGTATTCTTTCCTTCTCATACTTAGTAGGCATATTTTCTCAAACTTCTGGAACCTATATAAAATTCATTTTCAAATAATTTTTAAAAGCCTAAGACTTTAAGAACACAATTTAGAATTGTGACACTAATTCACACAAATTCAGTGATGTGTACATGCACATGAACACATACAACAGCTATGAGGAGGGCTCTCCCACCTCCCCCCACCACCCGCCCTGCCCCTAGGGATGTCTGAACTCCAGTCTGGGAAAGGAAAGTGCCTCCTCCACATCCTCTCCCAGGGTCTCTCCCCAGGCCTGCCTCCGTGGGGAAAAATGCTGACTCACAGCTAGTCGGGTTAGCAGCTCCGCCATTCCCGGCGCTGCTAAGTGGGACAACAAAGCCGAGCAACCCCGTGGGTGTGGAGAAATTGTCGTTATGCTCTCCAGAGGGCTGTGGGAAGAAACACCCCAAAGCCTAGAGCGTCTGGCCGACTACAGGAGCTGCAAGGAAAACCTCAAGCACAAGGGATCAGAATGTTCAGCTGCCACAGGGGAATAACAGAGAAGGAAGAGAAAGTAAAGAAAGGAAATTAAAGGTCAAGAGGACAGAGAAGGCACAGGGAGTAAAAGAGAAAAAAAGAGGTACCTAAGGTGAAGTGGTCAGTGGCCCTCCCACCCTCTCTTGGAGTTCACTATTGTTCCCTTGCCCTACCCCCCTCTGCAGGATGTGTCCCTGTCCCTGGGGGCAGCCAGCCAACAAAGTGTCTCCACGACTAACAAAGAATCTTTGACCAGACAACCGCAAACTTGTGCTTATTTGATTGCTCACTAGATTGCCTTGCAAAAGCTTTTCACTTTTTCATTCCATAAAGGAAAACATTTAATGGAAGTGACTTACCCAGGAACATAGTTCAAGCCATCTCTTGTCAACCAGACCCAGGGGTAAGCTACTGTTCTGCCCTCAATAATACCCATTTTGACAATAGTCTACAATGCTAGGTACTTTAGGACCCTAAGGGCCACATTTAATTATCTCAGAAATTTAACTAGTGTTAACAATAAAAGAAAACCTTTTTTATTTTCAAAAGCAGTTGTATAATTCTAGCTGTAAGTTCTAGAATAAGCAAAACTAACTTATGATAAGAAAAAATTAGAACAGCTGTTGCCATGGGAGTGAAGGCATGAGGCCAGACTGGGAAGGAGCAAGGAGGGAACTTTCTGGAATGATAGTAATGTTCTATATCTTAATAGTGATTCGGGTTACACAGCTGTATGCATTTATCAAAGCTTTTCCAGTGATAAATGTAAGATGTGTACATTTCACAGTATGCATATTTCACCTTAAAGGGGAAAAAATCAGAGAAAATAATTAACTCTAGTTAAAGATAATGCATGCTGAATTCCTAGGGATGAAGTGTGTTGATGTCTGCAACTTACTTTGAAATGTATCCAAGAAATAAGATGTGTTAATGAATAGAGGAATAGGGACATGGAGCTCTACAAGTGATAAAGCAAGTATAATAAAATGTTGGTCCTGGAATCTCAATGGTGGGCATATGGTTGTTCACTATCAAATTCTTTCAATTTTACTGGAGGTTTGAAAATTTTATAAAACATTTTGGCAAAAAATAGCATTTGACAATTTTTACTGGATATAAGATTTCATGTCTAGGTATATCCTTATGGGGACAGGTGTTATATCTGACATTAATATCTGTATGATATATACATATAATATACCTATTGTAACTGTGTATATGCCACAGATACATATACATGCACATAATTTATGCTTTATTCTAAAATAATAGAGTGATTAAAAAGATATATGGTTGGGTGCCTAGGTGGCTCAGTAAGTTAAGTGTCTGCCTTCAGCTCAGGTCATGATCGCAGGGTCCTGGGATTGAATCCTACATCAGCCTCTCTGCTCATTGGGGAGTCTGCTTCTCCCTATCATTCTCCCTCTATATTCTCCCTCTCGCTCTCTCAAATAAATAAATAAAATCTTTAAAAACTTTTTAAATTAAAAAATTAAATAAAAATAAAAATAAAACACATATGGTGTGCCTGGGTGGCTCAGTTGGTTAAGCATCTGACTCTTGATTTTGGCTCAGGTCATGATCTCAGTGTCATGAGATCAAGTCCGACATTGGTCTCCTAGCTCAGAGGAGAGTCTACTTGAGATTCCCTTTCTCCGTCTCCCTCAGCCCCTCCTCCACTCTCTAAAATAAATAAATAAATCTTAAGGAAATAATAAAATAAATAAAGTTAAAAGATACCATATGACCTCACAGCATCAAATAGATTTTAATACACGCACAAGCAGAAATTTGTTAACATGAGACAAGAACTTTCATCTGTTGATTCACAGTTTTACATGCAAAAAGCATGTAGAGAAGTGTACTGAGCACTGGCCACATAGACAAATATTCTGGGAAGCTGCTATATAATGTTATATGCAGGGTGAGAGAAAAAGCTCCTCTAAGTCTCCCCTGGCTTGTCAATCCCTATATGACATTTCCACATTACTAGCTCCTTTAGATTTGATTATAAGAAGCAGTAATTTTAAAATCACCTGAAGTAGGGCACCTTGGTGGCTCAGTGGGTTAAGCCTCTGCCTTCAGCTCAGGTCATGATCTCAGGGTCCTGGGATCGAGTCCCACATCGGGATCTCTGTTCCACAGGGAGCCTGCTTCCTCTCTCTCTCTCTCTCTCTCTCTCTCTGCCTGCCTCTCTGCCTACTTGTGATCTCTGTCTATCAAATAAATAAATAAAAACTTAAAAAAAAAAACTGAAGTAGATAAAAGAAAAGATAGATGAGAGGGGAGGGATTAAACTCTTGCTGAATCTTTAAAACTTGGTCTTTATTGTTTCAGAGTATTTATCCTATGTAGAAAGTCAGCTACAAAGAAAAAATGAATAATGAACAGAAATAATTACTAAGTTTCTGCTTATAAATTATACCATTACAAAAAAAATAACTTGGCTTTATTCATGACTGTCCCCCCTCCTAAAGAATTTGATTATACAATAATCAAAAAACTAAATAAGAAGAGAAAATCAGGAGTTTCTTAGTGATAAGAAGTTTATAATATTAAACTAGATACATTTCCAAACAGTCCTTTCACGTTTGTTGTTTTTTTTTATGCAGCATGCTTCCTTCAACTGATTAGTGTTTTCTAGGCGTTCTAGGTTTTGTTTGGCTTCTTTTGGTTCTTCATGGGTACCAACCATGCTCTTCAAATCAGAAGTCTGGTAAGTAGACCCACGTTTGTTCAAATAAGATTCCCTCTTCTTGAAAGCAGTCCACATGTTCAGACAAATAGAAACCATTGGGTAAGATGAAAAGCCCTTCCTTCCCCCACAGTCTGTTTAATGCCAAAATTTCAAATGTACAATTATGTGTGCAGATGAACCCAGGAACACTGTATGAGGAACAATGTACGAGGAAGAAATGTTTGCTTTGGGAATGCCAGTGGATAGTGTTAGACTCACTCAGTACAGTCTACACCTGCCCATATAATGGAGACTCTAGTAAAGACATCCCAAAATTTATCCTATCATCTGACACTTACAGCAATATTTAATTACACTTGTAAATTAGTTAAGCAAGTAATTTTCTGCTTCAAATTATACAACTACTCTAAAAGGAGTAACCCATGGAGAAAAAATTCTCACCATCTTCAACAGACAAGGCCTCAGCATCAGAGAATTATCATGGTGCAGATAAAATATGATATAGAGATACCTTGGAAGGAAGAATATCACATACTATCACCTCCAACAAAGGAACAGAATTTAGAGAAAACTGGTCCTTTCACATGTACCCAGATGCATGGAGACTACTTTCAAGCCTACTGTGACGGGTTGAATGGGGTCCTCCCAAAAATCCATATGTTGAAGTCCTAACCCCCAGTATTTAAGAACCCTACCATGTGACCCTTTTTGGAAATAAGGTCTTTGCCGATGCAATTCGTTAAATTAGATGAGGTCATACTGGAGTAGATGGGCCTCTAATCCAGTGTGACTAGTGTGCATGTAAAAAGGGGAAACATGGACCTGGAGATAGACAGGTCTAGAGGGTAGATAAATGTGAAGACACATGGAGAAAAGGCTACTACCAGAGGCTAAGAGAGAGAAGCATAGAAAAAATTCCTCCATCACAGCCCTCAGAAGGAACCAACGCTACTGACATCTTCACCTCAGACTTCTGGCCTCCAAAATCATGAGACAATAATCTCTGTTGCTCTAAGCCACCCAGTTTCTGGCACTTCATTACAGAAGCCCTAGCAAACCAGTAAACTTACCTACGTACTGTTAACACCAGGAAGAAGAAAGGCATAAAACACGAAAAATTAAAAGGGATTCACTTTCCAAATTCCTACTCTAGTTTGGAAATTAAAAATGTTAAACTACTGAAATTAAGTCAGAGCCTCAGATATTTGATTAGGGCCCAAAACAGAAAAATCCCCATCATTAGGAAATGAAATAACTTGCCCATGGAACTATTAGGGGAAAGAGCTGAGGTCTGACCCAGACCTGTCCCAAGACAGTCATTCTGCCCCCTCTGCTATCTTTGTTCTTTCACCTCTCCTCTGAACCCTCACCCATCTCCCCCTTTCCATTTTCTGGCCCTCAGATACTTGAGGCCCACATGCTAGCCCTAGCTTCCCCTGCAGCACGCTACCCAAACCAACCCTCCTTTAGAGAACCACACTTCAAAATGCACCTTCCTTCCTCCCCTTGCTCCACAAAAAAAAATAATAATAATTAAAAGTAAATAAATAACAACAACAACAACAACAAAACAAAAACAAAAACAAAAAACACCACCAGGCCTTCAGAATCTGATCTCTGCCAGGCTTTCAGAAGAAAGCAATCTGAATACCTAAAGCAATTTACACGGATGTGTATATAAGATACAAGTTTATAAACCAAAAATCTCTACCTGCCAGAACGTGAGGCAAATAATTTCAGTAAGATGCATTTGGGGTATTACTTTAATCCTGGGAAATTTACAGCTCAGTGTGGCTGGCTTCTCAGGAGAACCACTGAGAGTTATTGAGGGAAGAAGAGGATCAATACCCCAAGTTGGAGGCTGGGTGCCGGGGGTAAAGTGGTGGAATGCAGAGAAGAAAGTGACAAAAGATAGCCTACCCAAGAGAACTTGAGATCACACTTGGCCTGTCCCACCATTTTGCCTAACACAGAAGGAAGAACCTGAATAAGAGCTTTGGCTCCTAAGTGCTTTTATGTATTTTTTTAAAAGAGTTTATTTATTTATTTGACACAGAGAGAGAACACAAGCAAGGAGAGTGGAAGAGGGAGAGCAGGCTTCCCACTAGGCAAGGAGCCCGATGCGGGACCCAACCCCAGGACCCTGGGATCATGACCTGAGCCGAAGGCAGATGCTTAACCATCTGAGCCACCCGGGTGCCCTTCCTAAGTACTTTTAGATGTCATGATCGTACCAGCTCTACTGAGCATTTTCCATGTCTCAGCTACCAATCTCAGCACTTTTAAGGTATTAACTTATTTCATCTTCATAAAAACGTTAAAAAGTGGGTGCCATGATCCCTTTGAAAAATGGAAACAGAGAGGCACCAAAGGGCTAAGTGATTTGCCTAATAGTAATTTGCCTAAAACCAGTATCCAAACCCACACAGGCCAACCCCACAGGCTCCTGCTGTAACCACTGTTCTATGCAGGGAAACCTTATATGTGACATGGGGTATTATTATTCCAGCAAAACCATATAGTAGTAAATTGACGCATCTGCCAGCCCATCGGAGATATAGCAAATGTTTCCATTTAGAAGCGCAAAGCAGACCTCAGTAGCTGAGACAGGCCAGCCCGCTGGCATCACCAGCCACACCTGTGGGTCCAGGTGGGCACTCAAGTGTCACTCAAATGATATAGCTAAGAGTGACTACAAGAGCCCAGCCTCTGAAACCCCATTTAAATAACTAACCAAATCTAAAACTATGACTTTGGCCTGAAGAAGTCTGGCTACTCCATGAGCTACTCCAACTGTGACTTTTCACTATATTCCACTGGAGATGACAGGGTGGCGTGCCAGACACAGGCAACACCTTAAGCACAGAACCAAGGGCCTCCTCCCTGGCCCCTTCTGGGGCATTCCACAATGGCAGTCCAAACAGCTTGTCTGAACTGTCATACTACGGGGATTTATTTCCAAACAGAACCGAAGAAAAAGTAATCCCTGAAAGTCTGCTCTCCTTCCAGGATTTAAAAGGCCTGATGTGAGAAAGTAAAACTAACAAAATTAAATGTGTGAAATTCTTGGGAGTGTAATGCTTCCAGTAGTCTATTGTACCATGAATCCTTAATCTGCCTGTGCCTTTTCACTTCAGTCGGGGGGGAGGGGGGAGAGCGTATCTGCGCCTGACTACAAAGACAGCTGTGGTTGAACCTAAGACTCTGTTAGCCTGGCGGCGATTGCAGAATATAAATCTGAGCTTGCTATGGTTTTCAGTTTTATTTCCCAGTAAACAGGGGAGCTCTAAGAATTTCACATGCACTCACATGTGCACACACATGTGCACACAGGTACTTCTCTTACAGAATGATCCTACTGATGACAAAGAAGACAGTGAGGTGAATGCCTCTGCCGAGACAGGGCCTGCTCGGACTTTCAGAGAGAGCCTGAGAGCTGCCCTTACTGCTCCCAAGGTGGTGCTCATCCAAGCACACCCGTCCCAGGGGAAAAAGGACTGCTGAGCTCTCCACTTTTAGAACCCTGCAAACCTCCTGCATGCAACAAGGCATGAGTCCATCCCAACCACCAGCAAAGACACCACATTAGCTGCCAACAAACCTGATGAGCTGAAGTACAAAGACACAAAGGATAAGGGACAGAGGCTTCCCCTCCAGAGGATGGGAGCAGCACTGCCTAGTGGAAGGAACAGGTCAGCAGGACAGGGAGCTTAAAAGGGGGTCTGGAGAAGGAAGAGGAAGGAGTAAGTAAGAGTAAGAAAGGGAGGCAAGGGTGAGGGACACCTGCTCTAGCCAAAAGGAGTAGTGTTTCTCCCAAAGAAAGTATCTGTGGGGAAGGAGTAATGAGTAAATGGGATATAGTCACAGCCTTTCATCCTTCTTCTATACCAAACAGGTAAATCAACTACCCAAAACCATAATGGTCCTGGATAGATTTCACCTGGGAAAGACCAGCAAGGAAGGAGGTCCTTAGAGAAAGGAAAAATGACCACCATTCTTCATTCATGAGGGGAAAGAAAGGGAGGAAGAAGAGGAGGAAGGTGAAGAAGAAACATTGAAAGGCAGGATGAGTATGGATTGGCCCTGGGATTCAGCAGTAGAAAAGCCTTTGAGTGGCCTGGAGGTAGCACATTCCTCCAGGCTCATGCCATGAAAAGGCCATGCCCCTCACTCTCCATTGTCTTTTTCAAACCACTGCTGTTCTATCTTTCCTGAACATCCTCTTCTTTGAAGCATGTACTACTCTGTAATACCATCCTCTTCCATCCTCTCCCCCAGGGTGTCTGAAGGCCTTGGCATTTGGCTCTAAGTCTTTCTCTTTCCTAGAGTCCTGTCATCATCTGGGTAACTTCAGTGTTTGTGTTGATGACCTAGCCAATTTGACTTCTTTCCATTTGTATTCATAGAATGCCAGGCACCGTATCTGTAACTTTGCATCATTATCTGTAACCCTCACAACCGACCCATAGGTAGGCTATAGCACCCCTATTTAGAGATAGCGGGGGCTGGGATTCTAAACCATGCTGGTCAGACTTCCAAGTTCACTGCCTCGATATGTATCTAAAATGTAAACATGAAAATCCTGCTCTTTGACCTTACATTCTTACCTTGCTACCTCTCCCATTAAACCTCTTCCTCCACCTCATCAAATGCCTAACCCGTCAACCACTGCCTTTATTCCCAGATTATCAACCCTTCCCTGACACTTCTTCCTTCCATACCTGTGGCCAGAGGAAATGCCAGGAAAATCCCTCATAAGACTGTTTCTTTGGCTCAATGCCCACATAATGAATTCTCTCCCTTTGATCACCAGACTACCGATTAAATTAGTAAAATCCTCTAGGCCTAGAACTGTAAGCAATGTTATGATGGTGATGTAAGTGCTGGTTTGAACTTTTAATAAGTGTGTTAGATTGCTTGGAACCAGGTGGAGAGAAAACAGCTGATGGCAGGTGGCAACTGATAAGAACCATGGCTACTCCCAGTTAGCCTCATAAAAATGAGGCCCTGTGCTTTCCCTTGAACCCCTTGGGGCTCTTGATCTAACAGGAGCACACACTGACTATGATGTCACTGCTGGCATGAATTGAAAGACATGCTGTCTCTTTCCATCTTGAAGACAGTGACTCAGCACTCTAGGGGTTTCATAGGTGGCTGAAAAAAATCTCCCCTTTACCAACCATTAACATACACCCACTCCTACTGAATGAGAGGGAAAGTAAAATGTAGCCTTCATTAGGGATCTCCCTTCTCTCTTCTCCAGAATCAAGGTCTGCAGGGAGGGTTAGAGAGTGAATGAAGTAGACTTTTGCAGTTTGATGTGAAAGCATATGTATACCTATATGTTCTTTGTCACTAGGCATGACAAAAAGGTAAGAAAATATGAGATAGATCTATAATGAGTTCTGAGCCCATCAATAACACAGACAGTGATTCCTGGTCAACCACTTAAACAATGTTCTCATCAACATCTCCATTCTCTTGCCTTGTTGCCCTGTTCTCTTTCCTGACAATCCCCAGAAACTCTCTGATTTCCCCAATTCTGAGAGTTCTGGTACTATTAGAGAGAATCACAAAACCATTTTGATTACATAAATTACACATTTTTAGAGTTCCAACCTCTGTTCTTCCCTAAATATACTGTTTCCCTTTAGCAGCACTTCCAAAGCTGCCCCATGTTTATCAGGTCCCCTACTCCAACCCTAGCCCCTTTATCCTAAGACAGCGTTGCTACCTAAACTTCAAACACACACACACACACACAGAGTCATCCTCAACTTCCATCCCTTCCACCTTTCAGGTTTTATTCCAACCCATCTTCCCCATTCCCTTCTTGTCTAAAAAGTATCCAAGGCCTTTCCAGGACCAGTCACTTCACCAATATTTAGATCTCATTTTTGCCTTCCCTTTCTGATATGCTTCATTGGTTCTTGAATCTTCCCCATCCAAACAATCAAAAAAGCAAGCCTCTCCTCAATTCCACCTAGCCCTCAAACCACCACCTTATGGCTGCCCTTCATTCACAACTAAGGCATAATTTTGCTCCCAGTCCTGTTCCCATATCGAAGTTCCACTGGAAGAAGTTAACATTTTCCAGCGTGTCAAACCCAGTCTTCAGTTCTCATCTAACTCTCTTCTCTGAAGTTACAGCATTGCTATAAATTGGTCCCACGTGAGTTAAAAGCACAAATACTGGAGTCATGGCCCAAGTGCAATCTGGTTTCCACCAATTACATACTGTTTGACCTTGTCCTGAATTACTCAACTATGGTCTCAGTTTCCTCATCCTTAAAATGGAGAATATACTAATCATGGCTCCTTGCATTTAAAGCTTACTTGCTAGCTTCTAAAGGAAGGGGTGGAATTTGAGAGAGAAAAAAGCTGATTGGAAGTCAGAAGAATAGAGACTTATTCCCAGCCTTAGAATATTTGTAAAAACAAGATCTCTGGGTCTCATTGCTTAAATAGACTGGCTGATCATGAGAGCCCTTTCTGCCCCAAACATTTCTGAGACAAGGAGTCTGACAACTTTGAGAAAATGTACAAATGAGTACTGTGTGAGCAATACATTAGGAAGGTCTTCAGGGAGAGGGAAGAGCAACATCAGCAGGAAATTTGAAGGAGGTTGGACAGGTAAAACTCCAGTGGACCCTAAAAGCAGGAAAGATTTAACTGAAGTAGAAAAGAAGGAACAAATTTCTGAGTTTGAGAAGCAAAACAACAAAGTCATGGAGTGATTTAAGGGGCACCAGGAAGACCTCCCCAACAAAAGTATCTTCCCCATCTTGACAACAGGTTCTGAATGTCAGTAAACAGTTTTGAAGTTATTGTTAAACCATAAATATGTTCTTTATAATTGACTAAAATAAGTATGACCTATGCTCTGCAACCATGTAAAATAATTAGTTGAAGAATGGTTAATGAAGGATGTGCCCCATGGTATTAATGGTGGTTTTCCCTAGGCATTGGTTTTTGGTGACTTTTATCATGATTATCTACATTTTTCTCATGAATATAAATTGTCATTTATAACTAGAAAGAATAAAAGCTATATTTAAGGTTTTAAATGCAGTTAAGGAGGGGGTGACATCTTAAGCCATTAATAATTAATAGAAGGAACTGACAGATGTTTGGGACTCAGTTGAAGACACACATGTCAGGGATACTGAGAGAGAGAGTTGCTGCAAGGGGAGATAGCAAAGCATTGTCAATATTCTTTGCCTAGTTCCTAAACTTGTCCTTGCAACAGTATATTTTAACCTCTTAAGACCATTTTATTCATTCTTATCTCCAATTTTATTTCTAGTACACAAAAGGATTCAAGGATTTTATTAATTGCAAAAGATATCTTTTTAAGTACTGATATAGCAAGGGTAATACAACTACTCATCCTTTTTCAGTGACAAATGTCTGTTCGTTATTCTTCACCTCAATCCTCACTCTCAGATTTGTGGAGCCCTGGAGTAGTTAATGGAGTTCTGAGAAGTGAAAGGCTAGGCAGGATGACTCATATAAACAAGCATGATGGGGATAATTTTTATGTCTACAGATGTATTTTTAATTCATTCTCTCCTATTCAGCTTTTATACATCCTTTCCACTATTATGGTCTCAGAGAAAGGGAGAAAGCAACTCTTTCCTCAGGAGGGAGGACAGAATTTAGAAATATTTTCTAACAACCAAAAGTGGAAATTAAAACTTTGCAGTGAATGGTGACCTCAAATAAGAGGCATAACCAAGGAGACAGCATGGTATAGTTTCTTTGCCTTAGGCTCAATCTCAACATGAGAGGTTATTAGGTAATGGCTGAGGAAAAAGTCAAAAGTAGAGGGGTTTTTGGCCCCACTTCCTGTGAGGACTCCAGGTGGAAATTTCATCCCAGAATGACTTCACACCAATAATGGAGGAGTCTCACGAAAGGAAAAATGATGTGATTAGAAGAAATAAAGTCTGAAGCAGCTACTGTGTGGCAAGGAAGGAATCCAGAAGTCAAGTCATCTAGGAAAGACCAACCGTAGGAGCAGAAAATGAGAGACCCAAGTTCACAGCAGATACCAGAGGACTATTAGTTATTTGCAGATAAGTGACATTGGTGTGGAGAACAGAGGGGAACACAAAGGCCTAAGTGTGTGTGGAGCTGAGACTTCTCTCTGCTCAGAACTTAAAGTCCCTTAAGACCAGCAGTTCTCCAGTAAATGTTTAACAAAAGAGTCCTCAGAGAGAAAAAGCCATATTCCAAAGTCCTACTTTGTAGAACTTGGAGATTTTTTGGTATGAATACTCCCACCAAGCCAGACTTCAAGCTACCAACATTACACCATTGAACTTGGAGTTGAGAAGAAATGAAGTACATGGCAGTGTACTATCATATAATATTTCCACTTACAGATAATAGTAGACATAAATAACTTCAATTGTATAGATAATAGTCAAACATGGTTCAATAATTAGGAAATGGTGAGTCTTGAATCTTTCTTTTTAGTATTACTTATTTAATTATAAATTTATATCACTTAGTTGTTAATAAAGACTAAATATAAAAAATGACTTGCAAAATTCCCAAAAATGTAACAATGAATTCTGACAAGCCAGTGTATGCCAGATGAGCATACCACAGCTTAAGAAGCCCTACCCATTTCTTCCAAATGTTATCTTGGAGAAATACAGGGGAAATGGAAGGAAAATTGAATTTGGTCACTTACCCCCCAAAAAATTACCACTAATTGATAAATGTTAGTGTCTACTACAACCTACTCTACCATCATTTCCAACCTTGAAAACTCAGGAAGAAGGTAAAATCAGTTACAAAAAAAAAAAAAAACAAAAACAAAAAAACCAGAAAGAAACTAATTTCTTTGCACATCTTAGAATTTTTGTGTGTATCAATTAGAAATTCTGTGCCACCTAACGGAATCCTCCAGTAACAGAAGCTTATGTGGATAGGGGTGTATTTTTCTTATATAACAAGCAGTCAGGCCTGTACTTCATGGTGGCAAAATGGCTACCCTAGCTCTATGCAATACATTTGCATTCAGGCCAAAAGGAAGGGGCAAAAAGCCCAGGGGCAGTTTGTATCCTTTTATCAGGAGCACAAAAACTTTCCCAGGAACCTGCCTTCTCTTGTCCCTCCCCATGTCCTTCCTTCCTCCCAGAGGACTTCTGTTGCTTAAGTCTTACTGGTCAGAACTAGGTTACTTGGCCTTAGCTACAAGGGACACTGGGAAAATATTTCCAATTGGCCTAGACCAGTCAGGATCTACTACCTTGGACTCAGCATGTTGCTGCCAATATATGAGAAAACCAGAGTTCTGCTAGCAAGGAAGAAGGGAGTAGTGGAGAATAGGCCAGCTGGAAGCAGAGTCTAGGACAACATAAATCAGTATTTCAAACTCTAATACAAAGAGCAAAGTGGAAGAACTGTGTTAAATGGAAGAGTCAAGATTGGCATTTGTTTGCCAGAGCATACAATGGAAATTCAGGAAGAGTTTACATCTAAGGCAGAGCTTATCAGGAATGCAAAGGGAGACCTAGAGGTCTTAGCTACTGCCCCACCTTCTGGCCTGAAAGGCACTTCCTTTCAGCCACTTCAACAGCAGGAAATGGGATAAAGACAATGAAGTCCAATGGTAAAAGGTTTCCCCATCAGGGAATATTGGGGAATTCGAGACTCTCCTTTTAATATTTTAGGCTGCTCAGAGCGTTTACTGAGTAATTTTTCCTAGGGACCAGAGTCCCACTTGCTCTTTCCTGAGCACACAGTTCAGGTGTCATTTATGACGCAGGGGAGAGCTGCAGCACTGAGAAGGAAAGTGAAAAGAAGGTCCTTCTTTCCCTGCCCCTAATGAACCTCCAGACTAGTAAAAGTTATTTACTTGAATGGTTGGGACATTCCTTGGGAAAGGAGCTGAATGCCTAAATATTATGAGCACCAGTCCCACAGGCCATCAGCAAATGGAGCCTGCCTTGCTATGACTGGGTGTGTGACTCTCATTTGGCCAATAAACTCCTTGTAGGAGTCACACTAGATCCAGGAAAAAGGCAAGTCACAGATGTTCTGGAGATGGAGGCTGTAGGGGTTGAGGGTGAAAGATGAACAATTGGACAGGGGTTAGTGTTAAATTAAAAATTCCACATTAACTTTTCTGAAATAAAATGTGGGTCCTTTAATTGAATAGGTTGAATAAATGCAAATAATTTTAAGCAAAAAAGATCTGATTCATCTATCCACACTGCCAAAATCACACACATCAAGTTTATTTTTCTAGTGAAACATATCCAGTGCTTTACTCATCATATAATACTATCTTACTTAAAGAACATTTACAAAATGGCATTTTGAATTTTTTTGTTTTCCATGTTTCTCAACCAAAGTTCTCTCCTTGAAGTCTGTATTGGGGGGAGGGGAGTTCCTGACTCTCTAGACAAGTGTTCAGACTTGAAAATGTTAACTAATTTCATTTTTTTGATAGTTTGTCTGTGATCTGAACTGAGTCATACCAAAAATACCTCTATAAGATTTGACCTTTTACTTAAATCCCACATTGAGATAATACACTTAAAATGGTTATCAAGAAGACCTTTGTTCTTAAAAGCACATTTAAAATAAATCACTCTTTAAAAGAAAACTGTTTTCAATTAAGTTCTTTACAGGCAATCGGATTGAAACGTATATTTGCCCTTTTATTTTCTTTATATAAATTATACCCAAGAGTGCCATGATAACAGCAATATACAAACTATGCTTTACCTTTGTATTTACTTCTTGTCAAAATAAGCTCTACAAATTAATTTGTTTTTAGAGTGTTTTATGACCAATAAGCCCCAGGATAAAAACAATGAAGGCAGTAACCATTTTTTATTGTTAATGAAAAAACCCTAGTCCAATTATATAAGGATAAGTAATTCTTATTTCCTTCCTATAAGTAATTCTTATATAAGAATATAATTCTTATATCCTTATGAGGATAAGTAAATTCTTCTGATGAAGAGTTTACATGTACTAGAAAATTTTCACTCATTTCTAACAATGTTTTATCATTTAGAAAAGCTTTCAAAACAGTTTTTGCTTGAGTCCCATGAGCCAAGTGAGACTTCAGTGATAACTTAAGAGGGTGAACAACTAATCTTGGCCTCCTGTATGTTTTGTTTTGTTTAGCCAACTTACAGTACATTTTTTTAAATTTTAGCCATCTTATAGTACATTTTTTTTAATTTTACTCCGCTATGTTTTAACCACCTAACACTTTTGTTATTAAACTCTCATGTGCCCCATAAAATGCTGAGAGCTTAAATAGAGAGTTTTAATCTAACAAGTACTGATACCAAAAGAGAAATTTCTCTTATTTCTCAACTATCTTATTTTTTTCTCTTTTGATTTGACCCTCCAACCCATCCATGTTAGAGGCTGTTTTATTAGGGACAGATTTTGCATTTTCCTTAGCGATTTACTATGAGGGTCCTAAAGGGGCAAAATTCAAAAAGCAGAAGTCTGGAAGAAAAATAATTTGGGAATGAAGTAATTTTATACATGTTTCTTTATTTGTATATATTTATTTAATATATAAATTTAATCCATAAAATGAGCTTGCTATTTCTCAAATTACCTATAGTAAAGTGCAAATTCTTAAAAATTGGATCTCATGAAGTATTTGTTAGATTGCTCCTCTCCTTTACCCCTCCCACCATAGCCTAGACAGGTTAGCATAGCGCAAGGCCCCAGACCCCAGAGTGGGATTGGAAGAGATATCTGTTTCAAAAACATAGAAACAAGAAGAGTTAGAGAAGAGTCAGGGCGTCAAAGAAACTGAAAATATCACTGATCCAAAAGGGCAAGCACAGGGCTGGAAAGGAAAGACAAAGGCCAGGTCTGAAATGCTTTGGGAGTGTAAAATGGGAGATAGGAGACAGTCCAATATAGGGTCCGGAACAAGTACAGCACACTTGTACCAGTCCTGAACCACTGAGGAAGGGACATAATGGAAGAAGCATCAGGTGACCAAGCAGAGTGTGATTTGAAGGTAGAAAGAACAGCAAAAAGAATGGCCAGAAGATAAAGACCCCACTAAAAAAAGATAACCACAGGGCAATATCCCTGATGCACAGAGATGCAAAAATCCTCAAAAAAATACTAGCAAACCAAATCCAACAGTATATTTTAAAAAATCATTCACCACAATCAGTGGGATTTATTCCTGTGTTGCAAAGTGGTTCAATATTCACAAATCAATCAATATAATTCATTACATCAAAACGAAAAAGAATAAGAACTTATGATAATTTCAATAGACACAGAAAAAGCATGTGACAAAGTACAACATCCATTCATGATAAAAACGCTCAGCAAAGTAGGTTTAGAGGGACTGTACCTCAGCATTATAAAGCCATCTATGAAGAACCCATGGCTAACATCCTCAATAGGGAAAAACTGCGAGCTTTTCCCCTACGTTCAGGAACAAGACAAGGATGACCACTCTCACTCCTTTTATTCAACATATTTCTGGAAGTCCTAGCCAAAAATCAGACAACAAAAATATATAAAATGGCATTCAAACTGGTAAGGAAGAAGTAAAGCTATCACTCTTTACAGATGACACAATATTCTGTATAGGAAACCCTAAAGACGACCAAAAAACTGCTAGAACTGATTAATGAATTCTTAAAGTTGCAGGATACAAAAATTAATGTGCAGAAATCTGTTGCATTTTATATACTAATAATGAAGCAGCAGAAGGAGAAATTAAGAAAGCAATCCCATCGATAATTGCACCAAAAATAATAAGATACATAGGAATAAACCTAACCTAAGAGGTAAAAGACCTGTAGTCTGAAAACTAGTTCCCAAAGAAATGGGAAGATATTCCATGCTCATGGATTGGAAGAACAAATATTGTTAAAATGTCTATATTAACCAAAGCAATCAATTAATTTAATGTAATCCCTAACAAAAACCAATAGTATTTTTCACAGAACTAGAACAAACGATCCTAAAATGTGTATGGAACCAAAAAAAGACCTTGAATAGCCAAAGCCATCTTGAAAAGGAAAAACAAAGCTGGAAGCATCAAAATTCTGGACTTCAAGTTATATTACAAAGCTGTAGTAATCAAAACAGTAACAGTACTAGCACAAAAATAGACCCGTAGATCAATAGAACAGAATAGAAAATCCAGGGGTGTCTGGATGGTTCAGCCAGTTAAGCCTCCCATCCTTGATTTTGGCTCAGGTCATGATCTCAGGGTCATGAAATTGAGCCCTACATCAGGCTCCATGCTCAACAGGGGGGTCTGCTGGAGATTCTCTCTCTCCTTCTCCTTCTGCCCTCCCCCCGCCCACCACTAGCTTTCTCTTTCTCTTTCTTTAAAATAAATAAGTCTTTTAAAAAATAGAAAATCTAGAAATAAACCCACAATTTTATGGTCAATTAATCTTCAATAAAGCAGTAAAGAATACCCAGTGGGAAAGGGACAGT
The DNA here is from genome assembly GCF_964662115.1 of Mustela nivalis. Classification (NCBI taxonomy): domain Eukaryota; kingdom Metazoa; phylum Chordata; class Mammalia; order Carnivora; family Mustelidae; genus Mustela; species Mustela nivalis. The sequence goes on from NC_139034.1 coordinate 28,830,540, forward strand.
CTCTTCAACAAATGGCATTGGGAAGTGGAGAGCAACATGCAAAGGAATGAAACTGGACCACTTCCTTACAGCATACACAAAAATAAATTCAAAATGGATTAAAGACTTAAATGTGAGACCTGAAACCATAAAAATCCTAGAAAAGAACTCAGGCAGTAACTTGTTTGACACTATCTGTAGCAACTTCTTTCTAGATAGGTCTCCTGAGGCAAGAGAAACAAAAGCAAAAATGATCACACTACACCATGATTGGGACTACACCAAAATAAAAAGCTCCTACACAGCAAAGAAAACAATAAAACTAAAAGGTAAAAGGTAAACAATTGAATGAGAAAAGATACTTGAAAACGATATATCCAATAAGGGGTCAGTATCCAAAATATATAAAGAACTTAAATCAAGATCCAAAACAGAGATAATCTAATTTTAAAATGGGCAAAAGGGGCACCTGGGTGGCTCAGCTGGTAAAGCATCCTACTGTTCATTTCAGTTCAGGTCATAAAGTCCTGGAATTGAGCCCAGCATTAGACTCCCCTCTCAGCAGGGAGTCTGCTTGAGGATTTTTTTTTCTACTCCCTCCTCCCCTCCCCCCACGTGCATGTGCTCTCTCTTTCTCACTGTCTCTCTCAAATAAATAAATAAATCTTTTTTTTTTTTTTAATGGGCAAAATAGGGGCACCTGGGTGGCTCCGTGGGTTAAAGCCTCTGCCTTCAGCTCAGGTCGTGATCCCAGGGTCCTGGGATGGAGCCCTGCTCAGCAGGGAGCCTGCTTCCCCCTCTCTATCCTACCGCTCTGCCTACTTATGATCTCTGTCTGTCAAATAAATAAATAAAATGTTTTTTAAAAAATGGGCAAAAGACATGAACAGACATACAGATGGCCAATAGACACATGAAAAGATGCTCATCATCATTTATCATCAGGAAAACACAAATCAAAACTAAAGTGAGATATTACCTCACACCTTTCAGAATGGCTAAAATTAAAAACACAAGAAACAATAGGTATTGGTGAGGATATGGAGAAAAAAAAAAACTCTGTGTGTTGCACTGTTGGTGGGAATGCAAACTGCAAACTGGTGCAGCCACTCTGGAAAACAGTATGGAGGTTCCTCAAAAAGTTAAACATCGAACTACCTTAGGATCCAGCAATCATACTACTGGGTATTTACCCACAGAATACAAGAACATCAGTTCAAAGGGAAATATGCACCCTTATGTTTATAACAACATTATTTACAATAGCGAGGATGTGGAAGCAGCCCAGTATCCATTGATTGATGAATGGATAAAGAGGTGGTATATAAAAATAAATAAATAAATAAATAAATAAATAAAAAGAGGTGGTATATATATGCAATGCAATATTACTCAGTCACCCAAAAAGGAATGAAATTCTTGCCATTCGCAGCAACATGGGTGGAGCTAGAGAGTATAATGCTAAGTGAAAGAAGTGAGTTGGAGACAAATACTGTATGATTTCACTCATATGAGAAATTTAAAAACCAATAAAATTGAACAAAAGGAAAAAGAGAAAGAGAGACAAAGCAAGAAAGAGACTCTAATTATAGAGAACAAACTGATGGTTAGAAGAGGGAGGGGGTTAAGGGGGATGGGTGAAACAGGTCATTGGGATTAAGGAGACCACTTGTGATAAGCACTGGGTATTACATGGAAGTGCTGAATCACTATATTGCATACTTGAAATTAATATAAGAATGTATGTTAACTAACTGGAATTAAAAATTTTAGGGATGCATGGATAACTCGGTTAAGCATCTGCCTCTGGTTCAGGTCATGATCCCAGGGTCCTGGGATGGAACCTCAAATAGGGCTCCAGGTGGCAGCTGCTCCTCCCTCTAGCTGCCGCTCCCCCCCTTGTGTGTGTGCGCTCTCTCTCTCTCTCTCTCTGTCAAATAAATAAAATCTTTTAAAAAATAAAATAAAATAAAAACTTTTTTTAAAAAGATTTTTGTTTATTTACTTGACAAAGAGAGAGAGACAGCAAGAGAGGGAACACAAGCAGGGGGAGAGGGAGATGCTAGAAGCAGGCTTCCTGCCGAGCTGGGACACCCACCAATGCAGGGCTTGATCCTAGGACCCTGGGATCATGACTTGAGCCCAAAAGGCAGATGCTTAATGACTGAGCCAACAAGGCGCTCCAAAATAAAAACTTTTTAAAAATGGTCCACAGACTTCAAGTAAAGTCAGTATTTCTATTGAGTCTTCTGGGTCATTCATGGGGTCAGAGATCTCTGAGAAGGTTTACCACAGAAGTAATACCATTACACTGTATTTTCCTCCCAGTTAATTGCATTAAGAAAATTAGAAGCTGCCTCTCCATGCCTCTTATATAAACCACCTCTGCAAGAAAGAGCCTCACACCTAGAAGGCCCATCCAACCCCCAGGTTATTTCCCAAGCTGTGGCCCAAATAATGACCAATTGGATCAAGCTATACTCTGCACAGACTTCCTTCTTAGTCGAATTCTCAGGTGAAGAAAGCTGCTAATACAAAACCCAACAGGCATCATATTGGGGTGAGTCAGCCTGAGACAGCCCATGTTAGTTGAAACTAATGAAAAAAAAGCCACAGGATTTCTTTTTTCTTTTCTTTTTCCTTTTCTTTTTTTTCTTTTATTTTCTTTCTTTTATTTTCTTTTCTTTTACCTTTCTTTTTGTAGAACACTTCACAGACCTGCATGTCATCCTTGCTCAAGGGCCATGCTAATCTTCTCTGTACCATTCCAGTTTTAGTATATGTGTTGCCTAAGTGAGCACAACCACAGGATTTCTTTAAGCTCTTGTTCAGGCAGAAGTTCTGGCCTAACTGTTCCTTTTGAGGTGGGTGGACCATTTAGACTTTATAGCATGAAGATGAGCCCCTTCTTTAGAGGAAAAAAGTCATTTCTCATAGAACAGATAAAGACCTATCACATCATTTTTCTGATGCCAGAGACAGCAAGATGAAGTATATACCCTAAGTTGTTAAATGAAGTAGAGGAAAAAAGATCTACAGATTAATAATAACTCCTTGAGAAAAACACAGGAAATAAATGATGTCATTAAAATTTTCTCATGCCTTTCCTTTAGCTGAATTCTAAAAGTATGATCACATCTATCAAGTAATAACCATACACATAAGTGGGAGTTGAATTGTAAATTATACGTTCCTACATTCTTCATGAATGCTGCGATGGATAAATACATGTGTCAACTTGACTAGGCCACAGAGTGCCCTGATAGTTACTCAAACATTATTCTGGGTGTGTCTGTGAGGGTGTTTCTGGAAGAAGTTAACATCTGAATTGGTAGACACAATAAAGCAGTTAGTCCTCTCTACTGGGGATGGGCCTTGCCCCATCAGTAGAAGGCTAGAATAGAACAAAAGGGTGGAGTAAGACAGAATTCCTTCTATCTGACCATATTCAAGCTGGGACATCAGTTTTTCTGACCTGAACTAAAACATCAGCTTTTACTGTTATTGAGTCTTGAGCCCGCTAGCCTTCAGAATGGAACAATACCAGTGGTATACTCTGCTGAGTCTCCAGTTTGTCAACTCAACTTGCAGACCTTGGAATATGTCCATCTCCCAACTGCATAAGCCAATTATTTATAATAAGTATCTTTAGAGAGAGAGGAGAGAAACACATATACATTCCATTGATTCTCTTTCTCTGGAGAACCTGACTAATACAGATGTTTATATAAATTTTACAGAAAAGTTGTATAAAGAATAAAGACATACCAAGTAGACGTAGTTGTTTTTCTCTCCCCTAAACCACAGCCCTATGGCCTAGTGTGGTAGTAATTCAAAGAATCATCTGAGATGAAAGTCACACCCAGACTAAAAAGGAAAGCCACAGCCACCACCACTACCACCATATTCAGAGCTGCCACGTTCAATCAGACGATTTACATCTAAATCCATCACACTTATAAGATCTGGAGAGACCAAGAGGTGAAGTAGGAGTATTACTTTAGGCCTATTGTTGGCTATATATTGTAACTATAATTATATACATAGCTCCCCTTCTAATGGCGCCACTGATTTAATGACAGAGTGAAGGCAGATTGGTCTGGTTGTCAGGGTCTTAGATAACTTGACTGAACGTATTATATCAATGTCAGAACAAGCACTATGTCTCAAGTCAATATCAGAAAGTAAATAAAAGCCAAACTTTCAGACTAATATGAAGATTTTTTTTTAAGATTTTATTTATTTATTTGACAGAGATTACAAGTAGGCAGAAAGGCAGTGAGAGAGAGGAGGAAGCGGGCTCCCTGCTGAGCAGAGAACCCAATGTGGGGCTCCATCCCAGGACACTGGGATTGTGATCCGAGCTGAAGGCAGAGGTTTTAACCCACTGAGCCACCCAGGCACCCCCTGATATATAGATTTTATTCACCAGAATTCTGGGGCAAAAGTAGCTTACACATACAAGAAAAACCACCAGCACTAGATAGGACATGTTCCAGAAGACTGCATGCACCAAAGAAGGTCAGCGTGTGGTGTGTGAGGGCTCAGAATGGCAGAGCCTCCCGTGAGTATACTCAAGGCAGAGCAAAAGAGAGCTTTATGCGGTTATTATGAGCAGGAAGCTGGTGAAAAAGAAAGAAGTGTAAAGGGAATTTTTAGGAAGATTTCTGTATGATTTCACTATCTGAAATCCCTTAAAAATAAAACTTAAGAGCAAATATTTACATCATTCTTCAAGGTTTCTCAAGTTAGACTGTTGCTGAATGTTGCTATATAAGGACGCCTGACTTTGTATGAGTTTCACTGCATTTAGACAAAGGCCATCTTCAGATTCCAACATCATTCCCAATTCCCACTCAGGGCAGACTTTCCTATCACTATAACAATGTATAATCTACAATTAACAGTGTGGGTCATTATCAAGAACAGTAGGATTGAGCTTTGGTGTTTTTGGTGTTTATCTTTCAGAAATCTTAACTTATATTTATGACTCTTAGTATCTTGTGGCATACAGTATCCACCAATCAACTCTAGAAAAGCAAAGTGGGGCGTGTCCAACATTTGGCTCCAGGCATGGTTCTAAATAATGTCCCAGATCAATAGAAAGGATACATAGAACCTATATAGCAAAGGTAGAGAAAACAACATATACCAGCTCAAATTATATCCTCAGTACCTAAAAGGATTAGAAAACACTTTAAATTTTTTTTTAAGATTTTATTTATTTATGACAGAGAGATGGAGAGCACAAGTAGGCAGAGCAGCAGGCAGAGGGAGAAGCAGGCTCCCCACTGAGCAGGGAGCCTGATTCGGAACTCCATCCCAGGACCCTGGGATCATGACCTGAGCCATAGACAGATGCTTAACCAACTGAGTCACCCAGGCATCCTAAAAACACTTTAAATTAAAAAAAGAATGCAGGGCCACCTGGGTGGCTCAGTCAATTAAGTGTCTGCCTTTGGCTACTGTTATGATCCCAGGGTCCTGAGATCAAGCCCTTCATCAGGCTCCCTGCTGAGTGGTGAGCCTGCTTCTCTCTCTCCCTCTGCCAACCACTCCCCCTGCTTGGACTCTCTCTCTCTCAATCCCTCTCTGTCAAATAAATAAAATATTTTTTAAATTTTTTAAAAATTTTTAAAAGAAATCAGAATGTTACCAAAATGTAAATTATTTATCACAAAAGTCACCATAAAGACAAATCAGACACTACCTTGGTGTATTATCTTAGGTTGCAGATTCTGGAGTGAGTACTTAGAGCTAAAATTACATATCACCAAAATTACCCCTAAAAATCCCCAAGGAACATACCATGTCAGAGACACACAGTCTCTTCACTCAGTCCAACATATCCAAATTTTCCTGCAAAGGTGGAACAGGTAACCCGGGCTTTTGTTGAGACCAGGGACCCAACTTCTATTTAGAGACTATGTGGCAGCGACAATCTGTTGTACAAAAAATATTAGAATCACACTTGGTGCAATGAAAAGTTAACACCATGAGCAGCACATGGGAACTAAGCCAACCAAGAGAATAGCAGGTTCTTTTCTATCATCTTCTGTGTGCCCCAAGGTTAACACGTACTGATTGCAGTAGAGAACAAAATTATCTAAGCATAATTGCATTTGTTTATACTAAGTATACATCTGACAGGATTCCACTCTATTTAGAAGGAAAAAAACACACAGTGGGAAAGAAGACACACCAAAGTGGTGAACTTAACCCTGTAAGTAAAGATGCAATATCACTCACTCTAGACCTGCTTGAACAGTTAGCCTCACCAGCAAATACACTTAGCAGAAAGTCCAAAAGATACCAATTTTCCCTTAGATTTTCAGAATTATCCTAAAGGTGGAGAAAGGAAAAACTGCCTCCAGAGTAGACACTGCCCCAGAGGAGTTTAAGAAAATATCTAAGAAAAACCACAGTCTGTTTTCCACTGACTTAACAGATAGTTGTGGCCATATGAAAGCCAGAAATGACAATGGTAACACACACAAACCATGCTCTGTAAAGCTAAGCGGTTAGAGGAGGACATTTCATATTTCTGAGTCAAGAACGCGCAACTCATCCAAAGTATCCTGGAATAAAGATACGTGGTGTGAACACAGCTAATTAAACACCTTGGTTTATAAAACATTAGAAACCCAACCTGGACCCTCAAAAGTTAACATCCTATGAACTTCTCTCGACCACCTAGGACCATCCCACCAGCCAAGTATTGGACAGGATAGCAGAGGCAGGTGTCTACGTCTGCAGGAAGAGAGAAGCTGGTTCTGAAGCCTCCTCAGTCTATGACCTTTGATTGCCATCAGCCCTGTCCTGGCTAAGAATGTGATTCCCAGACTAGCTTCTCGTCTTTTCTCCTGGTTAGAGAAGAAAGGGCAAAGTAGCAATGGGATGGCAAGAGGGCCAATGAAGAATAAAGAAGTAGCTGGAGATGAAAGCTGCCACCAGAGAGGCTGAGCTGGAAATAGCATGACTACCGCCTTGTGCGGCATGCTCCTGTTCATTCAACAAACACTGACTGACTGCCTAATATATGCACAGCATTCTGCTGAGTCTTTTCTCATGTTTGACAGTCTTAAAGGGGGAATGCTTCCCATGCCATTTCTATTGAGGCTCACTGCTTTTGCTTATGGCCAGTCACACTTCTTACCCCACCTTCAGGCAAGCAGACACTCCCGGCCCTGGAGGCAATTAAGGGAAGAGGAGAATCTGGCACAGCTGTAGGCTAGGAGAACCGCCTCGGGTATGGTCAGCCTCCAAAATCAAACCAGGGACTGGGTTCATGCAGTGTTCAAACAACATAAAACAACGCCTCGTTTTCACTGCATGTCCCTGGAGGAACATCTTTAGAACAGAAAACTTGAGAACGCATGGATTATTCACTAGAGCTTAGAAAAGGAAGCCAGTGAGGGCAATTTATAGTATTACAAGAGATTTTCAAGTTCAGAGATCAAGGACAGAGTCTATAAGATTTCAGCGCATGTTAGCATAAAGCGAGAGTTGTATGTGGCGAGGCTGACAGGCAAGTCAGTGAGGCTGACTGAGGATCCATTTCATCTTCTGATGGAAGAAAGATGCCTGTAGTCCAGTTTCCCTTTCTCAAAAAGACCTTATTCTGCCTGTGGTTAGGCAATTGAAGAAAACGTTGTTCCAAAGCCACAGAATTCATCTTTTCCTTGATCTAGCAAAAATGTGCCTATCTGTGACAATGCAGATTTGGGCAGTCAGAAAACAAGCTCATAGAAAAGGAAATCCCAGCCACTATTTTCCAAAAGGTGTCCTCCAGACTGAGACTAGGGTCTGTGCTCTCCTTCACATTGTTTATTGGTCTAACTTTCTTTAAGTCAAAAGCTATGTTTATTAAAAGAGGGGGTGAAAGTTAACGGTGAACATGGAAAGCTAATATCCTGATGAAGCTGTACCTTTGTGAGACAAAGCTGGGAGCAGAGAATTTTAAAAGTACACAGATAGTACTGCAAGCAAAGCAGAACAGAAAGTAGAGGACAACTCCTTTCTCACCTCAGTTAATGTTTTGTTCAAAAAACACCCTGCTTGAAAGCAGTCTGGTCATTTATCTCATTAAATGAAACAATAAACCCCGCCCCGACACCATAAAGCATGGCACAAAATGACTTACGTTATTATTACTCCCTTGCCTTAGGTCTGATTAGGAAGGATAACTTATGGTGGTATGAAGCAGCACTGCGGCAGCACTGGAAAGGAGAAAGGGAGCGTCCACCTCCTACGCCCATACACTTTTCCTTTCCACACCCATGTCTGGAAGTACGCAGAGGAGATCCTAACAGAGCACCACCAGGACACCTTGACATGGAGGATGAGGGCCAAAGAGTGGCCCCCCGAGGGGCTTCCCTCAGAGGGGGGCTTCATTCCCTGGCGGTACCCTGCATGGTCACATAGGCAGAGGAGGGGAATTCTTGTCAGAGATTGTCCATGTGAAAAAATCCACTGCCTGGAGATAAAGTGGCCAGTTGTGACAGTCTGAAACCCTGGTTCTCCTTCAGTCTCGCCACCCTCGTTCCCCTAGGTGCTAGATCTCTGACACAACGGATAAATTTACATGAAATGTACAAGTTCCCTTCTCCTATCTTTTGAACCTGAAGGATTTGCACAGTTCCCCATACCAGTTCCTGGTAGACCCCACCTCAGCTCCTACTTCATTATAAGACAGTAAGCACATACACACACCTTTGTCTGTAAGAATGAAAAAATAGAATAAAAGCCCTTTTAGCCAACCTGCACTAAAGACTACATTTAACAGTGTTCCCTATGACCTCAGGAAAAGCCACCAGCTGATGGACCACAGCACACTCAGTCTCCTCAGCCACACACCTGCAGGCTTCTACTCCCACCAACCACATGGTAGGCTTTCCAAAGAAGTAAAGTTGTGCCACTTTTATTTATAATTATTACAATTATATAATTTAATTAAATATTTATATTATGTGGTGAAATATGACAACAAAGAGAGTCATGTTTCTTTGAAAAAGCAAACTAAATTCTTTTAAAGCATCAATAAACATGAGTTACTAAGAAATTCTGCTCCTAAACTGATTATGAGTGAGACAACTGTTCATGACAAGGAAGAATAATAAAAATATACAAGGATTCTGCACTCATTACAGCACAAGTATCTTTAAGACCTTGCTCTTATTTTAAAAGCATGAAACTGGAAATCATAGGTGATTCATTATGAGTATGGTTTATGTAAGAGAGATGATATGAATAATCAGTTGGCCCATTTGCAAAGAAAATGCCTTGACCTTCCACTGAAAGACTGGCTAATAAAATGTGCACTGATATGTTTTATTTTAAAAGATGCCTGTATGATTTTTTTTTTTTAAGATTTTATTTATTCGACAGAGAGAGACACAACGAGAGAGGGAACACAAACAGGGAGAATAGGGAAGGGTGAAACAGGCTTCCTGCCAATCAGGGAACCCAACCAATGCAGGGCTCGATCCCAGGACCCTGGGATCATGACCTGAGCCAAAGGCAGATGCTTAAGAACTGAGCCACCCAGGCGCCCCTATCTGTATGATTTTCTATTGTCCCCCAACTTCTCATAATTAACCAATCAACTATTGGTTCTGATCACACAATACCACAAGACAGACACTACTAAAGACAAATCAACAAAGCTACCAAAAAATACTATGACTCAACTAGAGAGTATAGACCCTGAAAAAAAGAATATACTTTTTTTCAGAAGAATGTGCTTCCCTCTGACTTACTACAAAGGAGAGAAGACATTTTAAAATTTTTTGGAAACTGATTTGTCAAGTGGTCAGCCTCCTAAGAACTAATTCAACAAATAAACAATTCGCTGAGCAATCATCTGACAAATAGCTTAGATAGGACAAGTTGTCAAAGCCACTGTACCAGGTCAATGCAGGGACACAGTCAGGGCAACAGGGACAGAGGAAATAATAATTAAGACAAAAATCAGTGTTAAAAACTTAATCATCCTTGGCACACCTTGGTGACTCAGTTGGATAAGCGACTGCCTTTAGCTCAGGTCATGATTTCAGGGTCTTGGGTTCGATTCCCACATCGGGCTCCTTGCTTGTGCTCTCTCTCTCTCTCTCTCTGTGTCAAATAAATAAATAAAATATTAAAAAAAAAAAAACAACTTAAACATTCTATACGAAGGGTTAAGTGCTCTAGGAAATCTCAGGGTCTACAATGTGAAACACAGGCAAAGCTAATAATAAACAGCATTAGACCAAAACATATCTTCAGGAAAAGAGCTTCAGTGACACCAGGGAAAAAATAAGTTTTTTTAGAAAAACTCAGTATTTCAGCAAGTTCATCTTTTGATCAAATGTTTACAAGAGAATTAACCTTTGGCAAGTTGGTCACCTAATGGTTCTTAGCAATTTCATGTTGGGAGGAAGAAGCCAGCTTCCAAAGTGAAAGGGGAGAGCATTCTGGCATGAATGAAGTAAGTTCTGAGGTCAGTTCTATGAGAAAAAGCACCAGGTCAGTTAGGTTTAATGCTGAATTGGCAGCACTTATCTCAAGGCCAACACACACCAAGTATTTAAAAAATATTTGTTTCGGGGCACTTGGGTGGCTCAGTGGGTTAAAGCTTCTGCTTTCAGCTCAAGTCATGATCTCAGGGTCCTGGGATCAAGCCCAGCATCGGACTCTTTGCTCAGCAGGGAGCCTGCTTCCCCCTCTCTCTCTGCCTGCTTCTCTGCCTACTTGTGATCTCTATCTGTCAAATAAATAAATAAAATCTTTAGAATAAATATTTGTTTCATGAAAAAATGTTGAAGATTAATAATAGGCAACAATACTCTATACATAGGCCAGGATCCACTAGAGAGAGTCATGGTTGTTAGGCTATGAATGCTGTACCTGATCCTACCTGTAAAAAGGAACTCACTGAAGACTTCTGAGCCATCAAGTAATATGACTGAAGTAAGGTATAGAAGATTAATCATTTGTGATTAGTAGGATATGTTAAAAGAGCAAAAACTACAAATGTCCCTTGATGGATGAATGGAGAAACAAACTGTGATATAGACATACAATAAAATATTATGCAACCTTAAAGAGGATTCTGACACATGCTTTCACATAGATGAACCTTAAAGACATTGTGCTAAGTGAAATAAGCCAGTCACAAAAGGACAAATACGTAATTCCACATACGTGAGATAGTCAAATTTACAAAGACAGAAAGTAGAATGATGTAATGGTTGTCAGGGGCTAGAAAAAGGGGTTACAGATAATTGTTGTTCAATGGGTACAGAGTTTCATTTCGGGAAGATCAGAAAGTTCAGAAGATGGATAGTGGTGATGATTGTACAACAGTATGAATGAACTTAATGCTGCTGAACTGTTTACTTTTACAAAAATTCACTGAATTTACCAAAATTGTTAAAATGATAAATTTAATATATTCGGTATAAAATAAGGTATACATTATTATACATGTATATATTATGTATATTTTACCACAATTAAAAAATTATAGAAGTCCGAGAGAAAATGACTAGACAGAAAACTGCGTTTTTCCCATATAACTAGAGCAAAGCAGTGGAGTAGGCAAGATCTGAGTTAGAGTGGTGATCGGGCAGCTGCCATACAGGCCATGGCAACTCTGATAAACAGTATAGACTTGGTATTGAATTTTGAGTGATTCTTACTAAAATGTTCATAGTCATTTAGAAAAAAAAAAAAGGCGGGGCTGGGGGGCTACTGATAGCAGATGATCCAGGAGGCTGTTCTATCCATGCCTGGTCTAACCAAGGTCTTGGTAATGGAAATGGAAAGGGAGAAAATAATTAATATCAAAAGCATCACAATGGAAATGTTAAGAGATTTGTTGATCAGATGGAGAAAATGATTAAAAAAAAAAAAATCAGAGGTTTTAGCCCAGGGAACAAGAAAAACTATGGTACCTTTAAGACAAAAGGTATGCCCAGACAAAGGAGGTAGTTTACAGGTAAAAAATAATGATTTCATGTTTTGACATGGTAAGTTGGAACTGACAACAGAAAATCAAAATGGGGAAGCCCAGTAAGCAGCTGGAGGTAATAAGAGATGAATAAAGGGTAGTTAGCTTAATCCACCAAAGGTAGGCTGAGGATATCAGCCTCACCATATAGCAGCTAGTAAATTAATAATGGCCTTCAAATAAAAAGAATTAGTATGAGTACAGTAAGTTAATTCTCATTGGAAAATATTGACTCACTCTATGTAGGTGAATTACAATGTTCTTCATATTGTATGCTAAAATAATTTTTGAGACAAATATTCCTTGAATGGACTAATAGAATCAAAAGAGAAAACCTTAGGACTCTATCAATTTCTCAGTTCAGTTTTCTGAGTTATTCCATCTGAGATTTCTTAATCTAATATCAATATGCATTCTAACAACATAATGTATGCACACTTGCTAATACCCTACCCTTTGGTGATATTATCACTCATTTAGTCATTCAACAAACATGTACTAAAAGCACACCAAAGAGAGACAGACACAGCTTTAAAGTGTCAGAAATACAAAGACAATTGCACATATCCCATGCTGTAGAAGAACTCACAGTCTAGAGGGGAAAATAGGATACTGATCTAGAACAGTAATACTCTTCTTATCCAGGGTACTGTATTAAGATCTCCTAGTAAAAATGACCACTGATAATCTGTACCTTGCTTTTTAGAAAGACTTAATCATATTATCAATTGATTACAGCCAACTGTTACAAACAATTGTTACAGTCTAGGCTAACCATTATATATGTAATTATTATAATTATTACTTAAGATATGTATAGAAAGATAGGTGATGGCAGTTAGCAAGAAAGGAAAGAATGAGCTATCAAGTTACCAAATAATTTTGAACCTCCTCTCTACTTAAACTACTTATATCATATATGCACTTTAATCTGGCATATTAAAAAGAAAGAGTAATGCATTCTGTTAATTATTTCACGAATGTACCCTTTTCTCCATAGATATCACCTTAAGAATAAGAGCTATGTCCTTTCTTTTGAGACCCTATGAGCTTGGAGCAGGTCTTAATATTTGCTTAATCTAATTAAAATAAACTCAGTTTGTGCCTTGAAATCCTGTATCAGTTATATTCTATTATAAACCATTGCCAAGCTAGTAATTAAACATGCTGTCCTTGGTTAGCACCAAATTTTCTCTTTACTCTTTGTTGTTTTTTAATATTCGAAGTGCTACTCCTCTCTCTCACAGCCAGTTCCTACAACTTTGGAATTTACAGTATTTTCATATTTCCATAATGACACCTGCTGGTAGGAGAAGAATGAATGAACTGCAGGAATTTTATTCAACTAGCTACAGCCAGTCATATTCCAGTCTGAAACAACTAATGTTCCTGAACATACAAAGAGTAAATCTGAAGGATTCCAAATACCCACATACGAAAAATTCGACAAAGTTAATACTATTTCAATGTTACTTTCCAACAAGATTTAAAACTTAGCCCCATAATCTTTGTCCAAAGCAAAACTGTTTCAATTAAGAATAGTTGTTATTAAGGGCCTTAAAATGATCAACTCACTAATGTTAAATATTTTACCCATTTAAAAGCTGACATTTAAAATACAGCTATTTAAGAGGAAGGTCGCGGTGGAGTAGGAAGACCCTAGGCTCATCTCGTCCCACAAACCTAACTAGATAACTATCAAATCATCCTAAATACACCAGAAATCAACCCGAAGACTGATAAAATACAGCTATTTAATAGATTATCGTTCTCTTCAACTTTTTAAGTTTTTTCATGCGATCAATAGATCAAAGTTCAAGTGGCCCAGAAGACAATGAATGGGGCATTTGTCTTAGTGGTAACCTGCATGTCCTGTCCTTTAGGAGGGAAAGTAAGAAAAGGAGAAAGCCTGGCCCCCTCGGGAAACACTTCTGGAAGCTGGGGATGAAGTGCAGTTCTCCTGTAATACCCAAATAAGAGATACGGCTTCTCTGTTCATCTAGTCTATACTTCAGGGTTGTCCCTGGCTCACATCCTCAGCACACTGCCTGACACACAGTAGTCGTCGATGAATATTTCTAAGCAAACATGTGTGGTTGTCGGTGTGGGTGTGGGTGTATGTGTTTAGCACCCAAATAGACTAGATCCTGGGTACATCTTACTCCGACACCAAAATGTTAACGAAATTAGGAAGGTTCACTGTGACAACACCTGAGTGAGTTTATTTAACTCAGTAGTTTAGAAAGTGGGAACATTAACCAAGATGGTTTTAAATAAAATATGGGTAAGCTCAATGCATCCAGGTTTCGTGAACAATTAGCAGATATATGTATAACTCATTATAACACACATTACACAGACCTTTTCTTATTTAACCAGCAATTCCTCTTCATTAGGAATCAGTCATGTAAGCCAGCCACAGGTGGAGAGAGCTGGTCTCAGAATGAGGTTTCTTTTTAAACTGCCTGCGGGATAGAGACACACTGGCCTTCACTCAGCTGACAGTCTGCGTGTGATTGTTTTGTCTTTACAAGTACGCTAACTTCTCAGACTTCCCTAGACTTGCCTAAGTTTGATTCCTTTCACACAGAGAAGGAAAGGCTTATAGGCAAAGTATGTGAAGTAGGCCTTCTGATTTCCCTTTTCAAAAACATACCCCTTCTTCCAAAACAGCAGGGCAAGGGTCATAATTACCATGCTTATTAATCAAAAGCTGTAGTTTCCTTTCACGAAACAAAAACCATTTGGGCACTTTAATAGTCTTCCTTTGTACAGCAATTATATATAGACTATAAGTCAATTCAATAAATACTACAAACACCTACCATGTACCAGACCTGGTAGGAACTGAAAAACAAAAAAGAAAAATTCTTGAATTTTGTCCTCAGAGAAAAGAGTTCATTGTCCAGCATCACAAGGACTTCATCTGCTACAAGGACTAACTCATATCCTGTCAGCAAGTCAGTAACCTTTCCAGTTCCCAGCCCCACCTCACAGAGCTCATGTCTGTGTGGATGTGGCTGAGGAAAACATATCAGAACGATGGTGGTGTTCCAGGAAACCATGGCTCATTAGGACACCCCAGGTTGGTAAACCATAGTTCAAGGATTCCTACATGTCAGGAGAATCCAGCACATGGCTTAGGGCTTTGTTCATCACTTGATTTTGATGGAGAGATGAAGCTTTGTAGAAAAACTGCAGCGATTCAGAATAATCTAATCCTTGGACCATATCACATAAATGTGAATGTATGTGAGTGTGTGTGTGTCTATATACATAGTGGCAAACACACTGAATGGGGCCTTTTGGTCCAATACTTTACAAAGCTGATGAAAGCACTTCATTCTCTGCTTTTTACCCAGAGAAAATAACATTGTGATTCATTTTGCTTAGGGCTTTTAAAAGACAAGAAATCACAGGGGAAACCCCAACTCTCTTTTTCATAGTCTTCATCAAAATGCACTTTGAAAAGACAATATATTTCCTCACCTGGGTCTTGACCTGAGATTAACCTGTGAACCACGGGAGCAAGGTTGAGGATAAAAGGGAAATAATATTTCCTGAGTGCTTACCCATGCTAAGCATTTATCATGTGCTCCTTTAGGTTTCACAATAATCCTGCGGTTGTTACAACTATTATATTACTATAACTTTACAGCTGAGGAAACTCAAGTTCAGAGAGGCTAAGCAACTTGCTGAAGCCACACAGCTGGCAGGTGGCGGGATCAAGGTTACTCCTTCCATTACAACATGCTGCTCCCTCTACACTTGCTCCACTGCTACTGAACATGTCCACGTGAGAGAAAAGGTACAGAACAGTGTAGAGCTGGGATTTATGGGCCCTAAAGCTAATACAAATTTTGTACCCCTCTTTAAGGAAAGTATAATACAAAATTGGATACAAAAAAAAGAATATTTCTTGAGAATGAGTAAAGAAATTGTACATTTTTTAAGGAAAACGGGTATCACAAACATTTTCTTTCAATTTACACTTTTGATTTTCAACAGACGTACATCCTTTCTATTACATCCAAATTTGGGTATGAACAATAATTCTGAAAAAAACATATAAAATTACTGAACTTAAGGCATACACAAGAACAAGTCAAATGTCCTTACACCGCATCCAGCTACATGATTGGATAATTGGATTTGTCTTACACTACTTACAGTGAATTACTGATGGATTATATGAGAGTTTTTTCACCAGAACAATTATCCTTCAGGGAGTTTCTCTCACTTTGGTGGTAACTTTCCTCTGAAACCACCAAGCTTTATGGGAATAAGAAACAAGAGATAAAATAAGAAAATATCCAGAATGGGATGAAGGAACATGCACAAATACAAGAATTCTGATAAAAATCTATTCCATGCCATTCACATGAAAAAAGAAAAACATATGTCGTGAGTCTTTAATTGTAAGCTCAGCATTATCAAGCATATTCCAGATAGGAAAGAATATAGTTGGCTAAGTCTCAAACTTCCACTCATAATTTTACATCTGCCAAAGGTAAGAATTTTCCACAGCCAAGCTTCTCAAACTTTGCTTCAAGCTTTTTAAATCTCCACTACCCCTGTCCTTCCAGTGACGAGTGCCATAAACTGACTAACCACCTTAAGACCTCTGGCCCTTGTGTTTCCTCACCATCCCTGTTGGATGAGTTATCCAGTGGGTGGTAGGAGTATTCCTAGAAGTCATTCCTCACCCAGATGACCACAAAAGGGACTGCAAACGCCATAAAAATATTGCACCAAACTACATGTATCCCCAGATAAACTTTCTTTTAGATCCAAACCATGCCCATCACTCAGATGCAAGCTAACAAACTATGATCACAACATCAGAGTGGAAAGAGACGATCTTGAATGATTACATTTAAAACATCCTGTTTTGGGGCACACAGGTGGCTCAGTGGGTTAAGCCTCTGCCTTCAGCTCA